>NW_011494835.1:22922-74822 GCF_000754665.1 Bison bison bison
CAAAGAATGCTCAAACTACCGCACAATTGCAATCATCTCACACGCTAGTAAAGTAATGCTCAAAATTCTCCAAGTCAGGCTTCAACAATATGTGAACTGTGAACTTCCAGATGTTCAAGCTGGTTTTAGAAAAGGCAGTGGAACCAGAGATCAAATTGGTAATATTCGTTGGATCATCAAAAAAGCAAGAGAGTTCCAGAAAAACATCTATTTCTGCTTTATTGACTATGCCAAAGCCTTTGTGTGGATCACAATAAACTGTGGAAAGTTCTTCAAGAGATGGGAATACCAGACCACCTGATCTGCCTCTTGAGAAATCTGTATGCAGGTCAGGAAGCAACAGTTAGAGCTGGACATGGAACAACAGACTGGTTCCAAATAGGAAAAGGAGTTCGTCAAGGCTGTATATTGTCACTCTGCTTATTTAACTTATATGCAGAGTACATCATGAGAAACGCTGGGCTGGAAGAAGCACAAGCTGGAATCAAGATTGCTGGGAGAAATATCAATAATATGCAGATGACACCACCTTTACGGCAGAAAGTGAAGAAGAACCAAAGAGGTTCTTGGGGAAATTGAAAGAGGAGAGTGAAAAAGTTGGCTTAAGGCTCAACATTCAGAAAACTAAGATCATGGCATCTGGTCCCATCACTTCATGGCAAATAGATGGGGAAACAGTGAAAACAGTGACACACGTTATTTTTTGGGCTCCAAAAACACTGTAGATGGTGATTGCAGCCATGAAATTAAAAGATGCTTACTCCTTGGAAGGAAAGTTATGATCAACCTAGACAGCATGTTAAAAAGCAGAGACATTACTTTGCCAACAAAGGTTCATCTAGTCAAAACTATGGTTTTTCCAGTGATCATGTATGGATGTGAGAGTTGGACTATAAAGAAAACTGAGCGCTGAAGAATTGATGCTTTTGAACTGTGGTGTTGGAGAAGACTTCTTGAGAGTCCCTTGGACTGCAAGGAGAGCCAACCAGTCTATCCTAAAGGAAATCAGTCCTGAGTATTCATTGGAAGGACTGATATTGAAGCTGAAACTCCAATATTTTGGCCACCTGATGAGAAGAGCTGACTCATTTGAAAAGATCCTGATTCTGGGAAAGATTGAAGGCAGAAGGAGCAGGGGATGACAGAGGATGAGATGGTTGGATGGCATCATTGACTCAATGGACATTAGTTTGAGTAAACTCCGGGAGTTGATGATGGACAGGGAGGCCTGGCGTGCTGCAGTCAGTGGGGTCACAAAGAGTCGGACATGACTGAGGGACTGAAACTGAACTGAAAAGTATGTAATTATTTGCTACTCAGAAAATTTCACACCATTTTTCCTGAACCTTAACTACCATTAAGCTCCAGTTTATAACATTCTCTCTTTCCCTCTTCAGAAGAACTTTTTTCCTATCAGGTAAAATTCCCAAATCTGACATTGTCTCTGTATTGACTTTTGTTTTCTTAAATAGCTCTTTTCCCTTCAGTTTAGAGAAAAAATTGTCTATGTCTCTGAATCTTACGACCTGTGTTCTAAAGATCATATCTCCACTCCAGGAGTTCTCCAACTTCATTATTGTACCTCTTTCTGTGCTTCAAATATTTCTTTTCTCTCATAAATATATATATATGTAAGTTCAGTTATATAGCATATATGTCGTTATATACAGTCATATGTAACTATAACTTTATATATATAAAGAGAAAAGAAATATTGGATTATACAACTATGGATATCTATATAGTTTTATATATGTTAATGGTGTATATATAGTTATATATGATCTTATGTGTTACATATATACGTATTGTATATATATATAAATTATATATATCACATAACATGAGGCAGAGGGCACGTCTGCAATTTCTCTACCTTCCCATGGATAGTCCTTCAGCTTCCAAGATAAAGAGTTAGTTAGTATCAATGTACTGTATTTTAGATAATAAGAGGATGAGAGAGGGGAAGAAATCAAATGTATATATATATTTCCTTCTGATAGCTTACACACACACACACACACACACACACATATATATATATATAGGCTTCTCTGATAGTTCAGTTGATAAAGAATCCCCCTGCAATGCAGGAGACCCTGGGTCAATTCCTGGGTCTGGAAGGTCTGCTGGAGAAGGGATAGGCTACCCACTCCAGCATTCTGGCCTGGAGAATTCCATTGACTGTATAGTCAGTCCATGGGGTCGCAAAGAGTTGGACATGACTGAGCAACTTTCACTTTCACACACACACACACACACACACACACACATATATATGTATGTATGTATGTATTTGGTTATTAAAGTGAAAGTGAAGTCGCTCAGTCATGTCCAACTCTTTGCGACCCCATGGAGTGTAGCGTACCAGGCTCCTCCGTCCATGGGATTTTTCAGGCAAGAATACTGGAGTGGGTTTCCATTTCTTTCTCCAGGAGATCTTCCCGACCCAGGGATTGAACATGGGTCTCCCTCACTGTAGGCAGACGCTTTACTGTCTGAGTCACCAGGAATGTCCATTTGTTACATACATATATAAATGTTGTGTATGCTAAGATACACATCATACATATATGATGACTAATTGGTATATAGCTTATACACACAAACATATTCATATCAAAATAAGAAGGAAAAACCATATCTACTATAGCCCTCATTTCTGCAGCTACTTGTGTGGTCATCACTGGTATTTATTACTGCCTTATTACACTACTCATTCCATATTCTTTTGCTCTCAGCAAGCACCTGAGCTGGTTGTGATTCCTTGCATGGTATGGTTACCAACGTTTTCACTCCTGAGTCATATGGGCTACTGACAACCTTGGCTAAACTGGGTTTTTGTAGTTCTCTGTTGACTTTGGCAATTTGACAGGCAGATTTTTTTTTTACCACTGAGCCACCTAGGAATCCCCAAATATTGGCTAAGAGATTATTTTTTTAAAACTGCTAAATGATGCACGAATATATTCTCTACTTAACATACATAATGCATAAAATACTTATCTCTTATTATAAAAATAATGAACATTTATTTAGAAAACATAGAAATGAAGATTAGCAAGGTACTTTCCTGGTGGTCCTTCCCTGATGGCTCAGACGGTAAAGAATCTGCCTGCAATGTAGGAGACTTGGGTTTGATCCCCTGGGTCTGGAAGATCCCCTGGAGAAGGAAATGGCAACCCACTCCAGTATTCTTGCCTGGAGAATTCCATGGACAGAGGAGCCTGGCAGGCTGCAGTCCACGGGCTCCTAAGAGTTGGATCTACACAACCTGAAGCTATTGTATCCAGCTCATTAGGCTACCATGAAGCAGTCATATTGCTGTTCATTTGTTATTGATGCATGAACCTGTATACCTATAAATAATTGTGAACATGACAAGAAAATAGTGTGACCAGAGATCTAAGAAAATGACAAAGAGTCACTTAAGGAAATCAATGGGAGTAAAAGTTTAATCAACACTGTCAATATTTATGACTGAATAGCTTCAGGTTAGCCTAGGCTATATGCTAATGAATAAATTGTGATACAATTTTTATGTCACACAGTATTGTAGTCATGTTCATTATTAGAACCATTTTAAAAATTATTTACTTCATTTATGCATTTGACTGCATTGGGTCTTAGTTGTGGCACGAGGGATCTTTTGTTGAGCACACGGACTCTCTAGTTGAGGCACCCAGACTCAGTAGCTGTGGTGCTCAGGCTTAGTTGCCCTATGGTATGTGGGATCTTCCTGGACCAGGGATCAAACCTATGTTCCCTGTACTGGAAGGCAGATTCTCAACTGCTAGATCACCAGGAAGGTTCCAGGAAACTTTATTATATTTAAAAAATTTACCTGTGAAGAAAGGCTGAGAGAGAGGCATAATGGACAATAACATAATTCTTTGAAAGGAAAGTTATGAAACAGTAATGGAACCAACTCATTATTATTAATTTTATATTAAATATCACTTACCTATGTGTACATAAGGCACGGACTATTTACTTTAACATGAGTCTTGCACACACTGTTCTGTGCCATGAATACTTAGCGTTAATGATGAAGATGATGATCTCAAAATGTCTTATACGGTTCTTGCCATACTGTTATATTTTCACGTGGCAACACTCACATACATACACAATGGATAGCTTTATATGGCTTTATGATTATTTACTTTTCACTGAGTGGAAGTGGATCATCATAAGATGAGGTCTTTTTCATGAGATGAGGTCTTTGTCCTCATCTTCTTGTTGAGGAAGCCTATTAGGACAAAGAAGAGAAGAGGTTGGTTTTGCTATCTTGGGCTGGAGGAGGTGCAAGTGGGGATAGGAAAGGCAGGCACACTCTGTGTAACATTACAGATACACATAGTAATTTCTGCCCAACTTTTTGGTTTTTCATTTCTCTAAAAATATTTCTATGTGGTTCCAATCCTTCCACCATTTGCTTTAGTTTCAGTGCCTGTATCTTGGAAGGGTTCATATTGTCAGTCAGTTCAGTTGCTCAGTCGTGTCTGACTCTTTGTGACCCCGTGGACTGCAGCGTGCCAGGCTTACCTGTCCGTCACCAACTCCCAGAGCTTGCTCAAACTCATGTCCTTTCGAGTCAGTGATGCCATCCAACCAACTCATCCTCTTTTGTCCCTTTCTCCTCCTGCCTTCAATCTTCCCAGCATCAGGGCCTTTTCTAATGAGTCAGTTCTTCGCATCAGGTCGCCAAAGTCTTAAAGCTTCAGCTTCAACATTAGTCCTTCCAATGAATACTCAGGACTGATTTCCTTTAGGTTTGACTGATTTGATCCCCTTGCAGTCCAAGGGACTCTCAAGAGTCTTCTCCAACACCACAGTTCAAAAACATCAATTCTTCAATGCTCAGGTTTCTTTATGGTCCAATTCTCACATCTATGTATGACTACTGGAAAAATCATAGCTTTGACTAGATGGACCTTTGTCGGCAAAGTAATGTCTCTGCTTTTTAATATGCTGTCTAGGTTGCTCATAGCTTTTCTTCCAAGGAGCAAGTGTCTTTCAACTTCATGGCTGCAGTCACCATCTGCAGTGATTTTGAAGTCTGTTCATATTGTGCCTAGTCACTCAATAGTCCTACTCTTTGCGACCCCATGGACTGTAGCCTTCCAGGCTCCTCTCTCCATGGGATTCTCCAAGCAAGAATACCGGTGTGGGTTGCCATTTCCTTTTCCAGTTCATGTGTAAAAGAAATCAGAAGCAGTCTTGAATAATCAGAACCCTTCTGCCACACTGTCTAATGTGAATTTGTTTTCTAGCTCCGCTTTCTCATTATCTGGCACTGGTTTGGAAGCATGAATCACTTTTAGTCATCTTCTGTTAATTCCTTTGGTAAAGAGTCTATTAACTTTTGAATTTCTCTAAGATCCGTATCTAAAATCCTTCCCCTTACCTTTTTTTGCCATATCCACAATCTTTCTTGATTTCCTTGATTGGCTCTGTTGTAAACTCTGTGAAGTCATGCACATCTGGATAAAGTTTCCTCCCACAGAAATTTATTGTTTCAGATTTGATAGCTTTCACAAATTTTGCTAGAACAACAATGGCATCTTATTGGTGTAATACTTATAGACTTTCGTGGTAATCCCTCTGGTGGAGCTCTCTTCCATAACATTGATAATCCTTTCCGTTGATAAAGCCTTAAAGGTCTTTATGACTCCCTGATCTTGAACCTGAATTAGAGACAGTGTGCTTGGGGCTACTGCTTTGATGACTTTGGCTAGGGGCATTGTCGGATATCAAAAGAACTTTATAAGGCTGTCCCTCACTGGAAATGTACTTCCTGACTTCAGGGACAAAGTGTGGATGGAGCCAATCTATATAGCAAAAGGGCTTTCCTTGTGGCTCAGCTGGTAAAGAATCTGCCTGAATTCAGGAGACCTGGGTTCCATCCCTGGGTCTGGAGAAGGGAAAGGCTACCCACTCCAGTATTCTGGCCTGGAGAATTCCATGGACTGTATAGTCCTTGGGGTCGCAAAGAGTTGGACATGACTGAGCCACTTTCACTTTCACTTTCATAAATCAAAAGAGTTCTCATTCAGATCTTCTTTTGTGGTACAACAAAGAGATGAGTAACTGATACTTATCTTTTCCCTTTGAGGTTCAAGGGCTAGCAGCTTTATAGGAAAGCAAAGTCCTGATCATAAACCTGACTGCATCTGCATCAAAGAATAGAGTTATCCTATGCCTTCCTGCCTTAAATTCTGGTGCTCACTTGTCTTCCTTACTAATAAATGTCATTTGTGGAATTTCTTTCTTTCTTTTCCCACAATAGGAAACTTTTGTCTGTATCAGTAAACTGTTCAAGTAGATGTCTTTCTCCCCAGTGATTCCCTTAATGGCATTTGGGAGCTGGTTTGCTGTCTCTTGGGTGCTAGAAGTTGCTTCTCTTGTCTATCTTGATATTTTTAAATGCAAACCTCCTAAAATTACCAAACCATCCTTTGCTTACATTAAACTCTCTAGCTTTAGATTCTTCTCCTTTTTAAGTTGTCATAAAATGACTTTGATTTTGTTTTTGAAGTCATATTAGAATCTACATAAACATATCTTTATTATATCAATCCTGCACCCACATAAAAGCTACTTTTCAGTATGAGATAAAAAGCTAGTTTGCAAAAAGTACAAGGTTTCCTCACCTACTGGTATAGTTGCAGTGACAGCTTGATGAATTTCTTTTCTTTTCTTTTTTTTTTTTTTTACAGTGGTCCGTATCCTGGATTAATTTATCTCGATAGGATGTCTGCATAACTGCAGACCTTGATCTATAGTGTATATCAAGCAAATGTAACCTTTTCTTGCAATGTCATGACTTTCCTGTGCTTGTCAGGAGCACTTCCAGCATCACTAGTAGCAGTTTGTATGGGTCCCATGGTGTTACTCAAGATTTATATGGTATTATGCTAAGCACAATGAAAAGTATGCAAGAACCATAAGACATCACTTGTAATTGAGATAGATTGTTTACTGGAGAGACAAAGTGTTCATAAGGAGATGACTAGTGTCACGTGGTATTTTCAGCTAATACAACAGGAGCTCACCACAATAGCCAACAGGAGGTAGCTACAAAATTATTACAGCGCTGCGGTTATGTGTTACAGTTACTTTTATGCAGTTATGATTTAACACTGCATCTTTACGTTAGTTTACAGTTCTCTCGACTGCAAATGGCACCATCTATTGTCTGTTAGTGTTTATGTGAGTACTTTTTTGATAACTTTGTATAATAGATTTGTGTGTATTTTATGGTGTGGATGATAAAATCGACTAGTATGTACATATATTTCATGCATTCATGACATAATCTTTTAATTTTTCTCATATTTCTAGGCTACATGGTTTGTCTTTTTTTTTCTTCAAACTGTTGCAACTCTTCAAAATTTTTTCTGATATATCTATTGAAAAAAAATCTGTATAAGTGGACCCATGCAGTTCAAACTGTTGTTCAGTGGTCCACTGTAGTAGCATTTTGTGGAAGGCCTTATGAGATGGTAGTTTAGATTACTGACTCTGCTTTGAGGCTTCTTAGTTCAAAACTCACATCTGACATTTACTGCTTCATTGATCTTGGGCATATTTCTTAACTTTTTTCACCCAGTTTTCTTGTCTGTGAAATGAAGGTGATAATAATAGTACCTACCTCACAAGTATATTGTGAGGATTAAATAAATATATACTTGTGAAGCAGTTAGAACAATGCAGAGTGTCAAAATGTTTGTTACTATTTTGTAATTCTATGAGACTATATATTACAGAAATAAAGTATTGCTTTAAAGTACCTCACAGAAGCATTGACTTTAGATCTCTTTTAAGTAAAGTCTTTCCACTGATTCTTCAAAATTTTTTGAATATTTATGTAAAATATAACGTTTTAAATTCAGTATACTTTATTTTCCTTCTGAAGGGTTTCCTAGCTCAAACATTTTAAAGTATTCATTAAAACTAGCTTCCCATCCTTTAAACAATCCTTTCATGCAGGAATGTTTGTATATGTGTATATATGCATATGTTTGCATATGTATGTGTATTGATGTATATGTATATGTGTGTATAAGAGAAAGTTTACTATTTATGATTTTCATTCAGACCTTGACTCTGAACATAAATGTAAAATGAAGTTCTGTGTTTGGCCTATTTCATCTTTTACTACCAGCTTAAGTGGAATCATGTATATGGATAAAAGTTTCTTATTTTAAATCTGCAGATCTAGTACATACTAAGAGATTATTCATTAGCTTTAAAGAGGGGAAGAAAAACCTGGGCATTTTGTAACTTTTATATTGTTCTACCACAGAAATAACATGTTTACGGACTATATTGCATTTGAATTTTGTGTCTCAAAGTATCAAATAAATGAAAATCAGAGTTTGGATACGCAAGGGAATACAAATCATTTTTGAAGATATTCATTGTGGTTCAAGGATTTTATGACACAGGTCAACATGTTTCCCATTTAACAGCAGTTTATGATATTTATGCCATTGTTATATGAATTGTGTGGTTGTACTAAGATGCTCGATACATTTCATTCTTCCTGATTGGTGGCCAGTGAGGTCAGAACTGTTCCATTAATCCAGCTGAGCACTCATATGTGAACTTTTGCCTTGATTCTTTTTTTAACTTTTGAAACCACAAAATGTATAATAGTAATTAGTTATTCCAGGATGTTCATTTCAAGATTACTGCCTGGGGTGGTGGAAGCCCTATGCTATTTGACCACAGACCAGTTGTGTAATCCCTCAGAAATGTTCTCCATCTTGCATTGGAATTGGAAAGGAGTTGATGCACCTTGAAATGTACATTTGCTTCAAACTTCAATTCAGATAAACTATGAAAAACATTAGCAGTGGGCCAACTGCATTTTGGTGCTGTTCTGTGTTTTTAAACATCTTGTGAACGAGCAATGTTCTGGTGAGAAAGTTTCTCTGACTTATAATATGTTTGACAGATATTTGAATGTGAAACCATTGCTTTTATACCACTCCTTAAATGGTTTCACTTATTTTTATATCTTGTGTCTTTTCATTAATAAGGAAAATATATTTAACAGAATGCACAACTGAAATGCTGTGTATTACTCTATAGATGGTAACTTTCTTAATGTGATTGTACTTTTTATGAGTTGGTATATTCATTAAATATTACAGCACAGTGTCCAGTAAAACCATATGTTTCTGTTCTACACTCTTCACATCTGGTTCTGTTCCCCAAGACTCAACTCTTCATCTTTTTCCTCCACTCTCTCCCAGCCCAAAGAGTTCTTAATTGTTTTCTGTCCAATTAACCTTACCTGAGTTAGGATTTTTATGTTCTCATTCTCTTCCACAGTAAAAATAATATAGTAATAATAATGATAATATCAATTTCAGCAAGTACATTGCAGTTTAATTCCATAGATTTCAGTGATTTTTTTTTCTGTGTTTCTTAATCTTGAAGCCTCTGTTGTCCTGCGATCACATTACCTTTCCCAGTCATTTCCATTTTTCTTCCTTTCCCTTCACAGCTTTATTTTCTACTAGAAGTACTTCTGTGATTTATCTATAGTGGGTATATGATAAACATTGACTAACTTTATGATCATTACCTTCCATTTGCTTTCCTTCCATAGTTGTTTCAATAAATCAGTATTGAATAGATCAGGACATGAAATGCATTATTATTTTCTTGGTACACATGCTCTGTCTAAAAGTGGGAAGAAAATCTGTATCTATGCACCTAGTTGGATTATTGTTAAGCTAAAAAGTTTCTTGAAAGAAAATTACTTTGGTGATCTGTACATCTAGGTGATAGAAGTTCCATCTTCCGCCAAAGAGAGATGGTGAGCTGCTAGTGGACGATGACCATGTTTTATTCATCCCTGTGTTTCCCTCGAGTACCTAATGCAGAGCCTCACACAGTGTAGTTAACTTAAAAACTGGCTAACTAAGTTAGTTAATTTATTCTAGTCTGGGGCATTATGATGATCTGCCAAACTATCTCTGCTAAATAAATAATAAACTAGCGTGACTTTACTATACTTCTTTTGACCAGATGAGTTGCATACCCTCAACATAGCATGTTACAGTCAAGACAGAATTTCTGAAAATTTCACATGGTTCATAGTACTCTGGAGTGAAGTAAAACTGTCATTTACTTAGAGTTGATATCCTAGAAGCCAGACTAGGAAAATGGAGAAGTAGTTCTATAAACCAGAAAACTGGATTTGTTTTTAGCAATCTAAACATTAAAATTGAAAGGTATTGACCAACACCTAAAGGATGAGAATTGGAGTGAACTTCCTAGTGTGGATTTGATTTCTCTTGAAGTGATTACTAATTATAAGTAATGAAGACCCTAGGACAGCTAGGAGTAAGTTTGAATTTAATTTAAAACCAGCACATGATGGATTGTACTTCCAGCTATTGCAATGGGCATTTATTTAATTTTTTCTCCAGAAAGCTTTTTATTTATATAGGACATCTTCCAATCATAGGAGATTATTTAGATAGGTTCTGTAGGAATATACATAGCTATTGTTCAATCAGTGGAGTTCCTGGTTTTATTTTTCTTAAGAACTGTTGATGACAGCATCCAGAAATGTTAGTGTTAGGTTTCTACAATTCTGAAATTTCCCAGAATATAAACTTCTCTAATTTAGTGAACTGAAGGAAGAAAATGCATGTTTTCAGCCCCAGTGGATTTTGATGTGAATCCTAAACCAGGCTCAATTTGGATTTCTTACATGTTATTTTGTAGACCACATATTAGCTTTAAGTAAAATGGCTGCATGTAGCCCTGTAAGGGTTTCCTACTAGTTAAGTGGTACTCATTAGAAGAATAGAGTTATAATGTTATTTATTTACTTTTAATGATATTGTGTTGATATTTAATAATAATTGACCCAGTTTATAAACTCTTCCATTTTAGCCTATACTGCCAATGTCAGTAGGGAATGTTTAATTATTTTTCTAACAGTACTGGGTGGAGGTCCATAAAATGATTTAATTATAGTATCTTTTCAGATTTAACTCGTGACCAGTATCCTAGATTTAGATGGGCACAGTACAAAATATATTCTTATTACAACATAGAGTACAATTAGAAAGGTAACCTGGGGCTGTACAAAGGGCAAACATTTAAAAATTGTAATACATTTATTTATTATTAATTAAATTAATTTATCATAAACTTAATTTTAATTACATTTGTATGAATCTGTGCCACTAGCAGTTATGAACTTATGATACATTTGTGACAGTCCTATCTGTATATTTACTGAACATAATATTTATTATGAAAGGTAATGCACTTTTTGAGAAAATGACAACTTACCAGTGCCTCAAAGCCAGCTGTTAGAGCCACTTTATGAAAATGCACAACTTTCAGTTTTCCCAAGTCTTCTTATTCTTGTTTCTAATTAAACCAAATAAGATAAGTTCTCTTTCCATATCTAAACATCTCTGAGTAAGAAAATGTCATTGTTAATATTCATTCAGGGCTATGTGAAAGGTGGAGGGAAATGAGAGAAAAAGTATGGAAATGAAGCACGGTTTTCTAACCCAAAGGTCTCCTGAGCCTGAGGTAAGGATCAGAGGAGGAGTCACAGTGGAGCAGCTGATTACAAGGTCTAGGGTAGATTGTCGTGCAGGAGGGAATGATGAAGCCTGGCTGGATCCCAATAGGAAATCAGAACAGGAGAAAACTGATGCTGAGAAGAAGGGTCAAAAGCAGAGCAGCTGGAAAGAGAAAAAGAAACAGAACCCTCCCCACCATATCCAATAGGACATTGCAGATGTATTTCATTTTGGCTCCAGTTCCTGAAACATTGATTATCATTACCATCAGCTTACAGGCAGTTCAGAATCCAATCTTTCAAAACAGAAGCCTAAGAGTATTTGATTCTTAGAAAGAAGTCCAAGTCTATGATGTGGAAACAAATAAACATCAGTTACGTATGTCTTGGTAAGTGAAGAAAATCACACAAGGCAGCTCTAGAAATAAAATATTTTGGAGGAAATTGAGAATTTCCTGGAGTAGATATACTGATTTCCTTATTTCCTGCATGTGTGCTAAGTTGTTTCAATTGTGTCTGACTCTTTGCAATCTTGTGGCCTGGTACCTGCCAGGCTCCTCTGTCCATGGGATTCTCCAGGCATGAAATGGGCTGCCATTTCCTCCTCCAGGGGATCTTCCCGACCCAGGATTTGAACCTGCCTGTCTTTCGTCTCATTAGCTGGCAGGTTGTTTACCATTAGTGCCACCTGGGAAGCCCTTTCCTACTTGTACCCATTATTAACGCCCTTTATTAACCCATTATTAAACCCATTATTAAAGCCGTTTCCTACTTGTACCCATTATTAAAATGAAATTGAATTAAAATACTACATACCATTTAGCTTGAATATAACAGATGATGATGCTTTATTGTATCTACATATGAAAAAATCTCTATGGTACAAAACCAGAACTAGTCTCTGCTGTTAGCCGTCAGGATGCCATTATACATGAGGAAGCAAGTGAGTGGCTCTAGGATGGTGAGAATTTCTGCTTGTCATCTGGGCGCTTGGTTACATGGCTAGGTTCCACTTGTAACAGTTCATCCAGTGGTACACATGGCATGTGCCTTGTTCTGTTCACATTTTATAATTCAATGAAATGTTTGAAGCAAACAGCTCTAGGAAATGGATGATTTGGGATTCATGACTTGGAAAAATGATTTCAAAATGCTTAATAAAATATATGTAATGATAACAGGGGACCCAGATGTTACTAAAATAAAAAATATCTTGACAAAGATGATTTTGTTTATTCCTAGATTTTTGGTTGCAGGAAACAACCTCATGCAAACCCATTTTTTTTAAAGAAATATAGTTCTCAAGTCAACCCCAAATTGGCTTAATGGATCCTGTATGGTTTTGATAAAGCTGTTTTTTGACAGGCCTTTAAAAATCATCTTAGTTCTATAAACAGCTCAGCCAAACCATGGAACTGGTTTATCACTTTGATCAACTAGTTGCCCTTCACGAGTTCAAAGTTTCAAAATGCTGAGCCAATAGGGAATTCAAGCTAATTGCTGATCAGTAGGTATTGATAGGGGCTTCCTTGGTGGCTCAGCTGGGAAGAATCTGCTTGCAATGCAGAAGACACTGGTTTGATTCCTGGGTTGGGAACATCCCCTGGAGAAGGGATAGACAACCCACTCCAGTATTCATGGGCTTCCCTGGTGGCTGAGACAGTAAAGAATCCGCCTGCAATGCAGGAGGCCTGGGTTCAGTCCCTGGTTTGGGAAGATCCCCTGGAGGAGGGCATGGCAACCTACTCCAGTATTCTTGCCTGGAGAATCCCATGGACAGAGGAGCCTGGGGGGCTACAGTCTATGGAGTCGAAAAAGAGTTGGATATGACTGAGTGACTAACACACACACACACACACACACACACAAGTATGTGTTATTGGGAGGCAGGATAGGAATTCGGGATTGGAAGGAAGGCTGGCATTCTGTTTCTTCTCCATGCAATGGCCTTTTGGTGACTCCATGCTTTGAGCTTGTTCAGGAAGACTTCAGACCTGTAGGGATTTGCTGCTGAGCAAGACTGATGGGAGAACAGGAATGACAGTTCTCTCTTTTACTAGCAGATTTAAGTGAATGGGAACTGTGCATCAACCAGGGTCCTGATCCTCATTCTCCTAGCTGCAACACATTGGTATGGACTCTTCCCTTCCTTAAAATAATCCTGAATGGAAGGGAGAATGGCACGGGTCTGCATGGTAACCTATCTCCCTTATTGATCTCAGAGGGGACAACACCTAATGCTGTCCTCTGAGAAAAAGGAGTCAAAACCCAGCATGTTTAATTAAAAATCCTGAAAGTAAGGAGAGCAAGATACTTCTTAGGGTAAGTATTTCTAAATGTCATGTTGATAATGAAAAAATTACTATTATAAATCTAAAACTTGTTTTTCATTTTACCAGTTCTCAATGCTTACTTAAAATCTCACCATTTCTTTACTAATAGACAGTTCCAAAGTTTTCACTCAAATTTTTCCTGGACTCGGGGAAAAAATTGGCACCAATGTGCAGCCAATATTTTAAATTACGTAAACTATATTGAAGATGGTTCCATTAATTTCTTAAACCCATATCAGGTAATGGAAAACAAATTTGCATCTTGGATAGCCTTCCAAAAATGAAATATGGAGTTAGTGATTCCAGTAACTTAGAATGGGATGGTGTAAGATTTTCCTTCTTGGTTATTATGGATTACTGTTGTGGTGGACTTGTGTCTGCTTTAAATAATCCTGTTGATAGTAAAAAGTAGATTGTCTGTTTTTAGGGTAGGGGAATCCATATGCTAGTTTTGGATTTGACAATTACCTTACAAATATTAATGGCTACCAGTGTATGATAAATCAGTGTTGGAAAGGATAATGAATCTAATTAAAATGAACAAACTTATCCAAAAGTTTAGGCCCCTGTAGACAAAAAGTAGGATAAAGCAGCCAGCACCCAGATGTGTCCATTTTCATTTTCAGCTAGTCCTAAGAAATATGAGCTCTCCTATAATTTCCATTGTCAGTTTAATGACAGACTTAAACATGCATAGCAACCTGAAGGAGAGAAAACTGAAAACAAAGTGCTTTTTAAAAATTAGAATGCTAAACTTCTAATTTAAAAAACAGATATGCAACAAGCCACAGAGATTTATTGTATAGCACAGGGAACTACAGTCAATATCTTGTAATAAACATTAATGGAAATTAATTTTAAAAATGTGTGTATATGTATAACTGAATCACAAAAAAATTCTACTTTTTGAAATTTAGTAATGTTTATCTTGTTGCCAGTTTATGGACATCTAATAACAGCATATGAAATACAAAATTTTAAATATATTTCTGTAGGATATAAGATTAATATAAATTAATATAAATAGAAATCTCTTATATTTAGATTATTAATGACATCATTCAAGATGTTCCTGTTCTTATTTCTTTTGTGCTTGATAAAATATTCTCAGAGAAATGTTAATATGTCTCATTATGATTATATATTTTTTTCTTTTCCCTTATATTTCTTCTAATTTTTGCTTTATATATCTTTGTTTTTTTGTTGTTAGGTGTCTAATGGTTTATGATATCTATCTTTTTTTGTGAATTTTACCTTTTATCATTAAAAATAGTCATCTTTGTTTCATTAAAAAAATTAATGTTTCAGTCTTCAAACCCACATTTTCGAAAGTCATAATTTTTTGAGGTCTTAAATTACAAAAGTTATTTATGGTTAGGTTATATAGCAAAAACAAGCAAAAGAAAATAAGAAAACAAATTTAAAAAGTGCAACTCATTTTTAATGTTATGTTATATCTTGGCCATAGAGGGTAAAATGAAATTGATTATGAGCAAATGTTAATTCTAAAGTTGAAAATGGAAGTCACTCAGTCGTGTCCAACCCTTTGTGGCCCCATAGACTATACAGTCCATGGAATTCTTCTAGGCTAGAATACTGGAGTGGGTAGCCTTTCCCTTCTCCAGGGGATCTTCCTAACCCAGGAATTGAACCCAGGTCTCCTGCATTGCAGGTGGATTCTTTACCAGTTGAGCCACAAGGGAAGCCCAAGAATACTGGAGTGGGTAGTCTTTTCCTTCTCTAGCGGATCTTCCCGACCCAGGGATCAACCCGGGGTCTCCTGCATTGCAGGTGGATTTTTTACCAACTGAGTTATTAGGGAAGCCCTAAATTCTAAAGCTGGCACATCACTAAAGTGGAATGATGCTTCATTGAAGACTTGTTTTCTATGAAAGCCAGTAGAGTGTGTGTGCTTTGAAAGCAGGATCTTTGGTGCATGGTTGTATACAAGAACTAGGACAAGTCCTGGCTTTTGGTATGTATTGGCAACTAATTGGAATAAAACAATGACTTTTTATCATTATCCCAGGTATTTTTGTAGGCACAGTCTAGTGGAAAGTCGTACAATATCTTAAAACACACACAAACACAGCAACAAAGCTACTGGGTACATCAGGGGAATTTAGCTAAGACTTGTACTGAAAAATAAGTGTGCGTTTGCTAACTGACTGATTGGGGAGGTTAATATAAGCAGAAAAATGGGAGACATAGAAGCATGAGAAATATACTGTGCAGACAGATCATATTCTGAAGCATCAAGAGTTTGTTGATAAAGAGAGGCAAAGAGTGAAGGTGGAGAAAGCTGGATAGTTGAAATGAGGCCAATTGATGGGAAAAAATTGAAGAAAAAAATGTTCCACTCTCTTCCACCACCATATTTAACCCACTAATTCCTCCTCTCCCTGCCCCCATTACCTTCATCTATGTCCCCAAATTCTTTGCTCCATCCTGTTTCTAAGGATGAATGGCCTACCTTCATGTCATGGGCTGCTTTGCTACTTGTATTACAAACGTTATTCCTTCTCACCAATTTAAGGATAACATTTAAGAATTCATCATTCCCGCATCAAAATTTTTAATTTTTCCTCCAGCCTGACTTGACATTCACAGCAGCCTAAAATCATGCTGTAATTTTGTCCATCTTATAAAAATTCTTTTCACTACTTATCTTTCTCCAGCCATGACCCAATTTCTCTTTTGTACTTTATAGCAGATTTCCACAAAAGGATGTTGAAAAGAAGACTGTCTCCAATTTATCTTTAATATTCTCATAAACCTATTGCACTGTTTGAGTACAGCTATATCCGTATTATCAACATCATCATGACCTCCTTATTTTTAGACTTACAGTTAACTTCAGTTCTAATATCATTTGACCAAACAGCGACATGACACTTTATGATTTTTTTGGAGAAAATACGGGTTTGGGACACCACTTCTTTTTGGTTCTTCTTCTGTCTTACCTGCAGTTCATTTTTGGTTTCCTGTGTTGGCATCTTCTAATGTTTTTAATCTCTAAATGTTTAAGTGCTTCAGAGTTCTGTCCCCAGACCAATGCTTCATCGATATGAACTTTCTAGGTGACTTTATAGAGTTTCACGACTGGATCTCAAATTTATATTTTTAACCTAACTCCTAGTATGAATGCTAGACTTTGTGTATACATGCATATGCTGCTGCTGCTGCGTTGCTTCAGTCGTATCCGACTCTGTGCGACCCCATAGACGAAAGCCCACCAGGCTCCCCCGTCCCTGGGATTCTCCAGGCAAGAACACTGGAGTGGGTTGCCATTTCCTTCTCCAATGTATGAAAGTGAAAAGTGAAACTGAAGTCGCTCAGTCGTGTCCGACTCTTAGCGACCCCATGGACCGCAGCCCACCAGGCTCCTCCGTCCATGGGATTTTCCAGGCAAGAGTACTGGAGTGGGGTGCCATTGCCTTCTCCATGCATATGCTACTCTTAACCAGTTATTTTCCCTTTCATTTCCTGTTATATATTTGTTTGTTGTCTTCTCTTGAAGGACATAAACTTCATGAGGACAGAGACTTTATTTTGTTCAATTCACTCATTTTTGTTGATAGTTACTGCTTTGTCAAATAAAACGTATGCCTATCCTATTATCTAGTATGTATTCTAAAGAACCCAGGCCCATAAGAATGTTTATTTCAATATTATTATGGAAGCAAAAAGGTGAAGTCACTCTTAGGGAATGAATGGGTAAAATGTAGTAGAAGATCATTATTTATATCAAAAGCATCAGCTTAGATATACACATAGCTATATGGATATTTAAAATAATTCTGAGTAAAGAGTATAAAAATCATAAATGTATACATTATATATGTATATAACAATTTTATTTATGTAAATTAAAAACATGTGCACAAACATTTTGTTAGTATTAATCTAATTAGACAGGGATACATTATACACATTGGAATGGTTGTTTAAGAGAAGAAGGGGAAAGGAGAAAGTTATATGGTAAAAATGAAGGGATAAAGGAATGAATGAATGGATAAAGGAGGAATTGTGCTTGGGCCAATGGTGATAATGTGCTTTAAGCTGAGAAATATTACTATCTCAACCGTTTGCAGCTGAAGCACACCAGAAGGAAGTGTTGAGTAAACAAAAGAGGTGTTGTAGAATTTTCAAGTGATGAATAGAGGAGTAGAATAATAAAAAATGCCCAACCCAAAAGAGAAAGAAAACTATTCTGTCTTTGAGTTCCTCTGCTCAAAATTCAACATCTTGATAGAGAGAATTCCATGAATCAAGTTCTGATCACCCACATAATTCTTGACTGTGCCAGGTTTTAAGAGGATAAGACTGGAAAAACAAGTATGGAGGGAAAGTGGGGCAGGATCAAGATCTATCTTCTCACCCTGTTTGCTTATAGACTGGGAAAGATAGTTTTCCAAAGTAAAACCAGGGTGCTGTTAGGATGATGGTATGAAACTACGTAGTTGAAAAATAAAACTGCTAGAGACCATATGATACCAAAATTTCTTTATTGATAACAATTAACAGTGACCCATGGTGGCTGTTGAATGAAATGACTTAGAAAATTCAGTATTTTTTTCTCTTGGGGAAAAAAAAAAAAAAAAGTGGTACCAAAAGAGACTCTAATTTCCAACTGTAAATTGCACTGAGAGCTGCCGAGAATAATCTAAACTTCTAAAAATGATAATTTATATTCAGTTAGCAGAAACCATGGAGAAGGCAATGGCACCCCACTCCAGTACTCTTGCCTGGAAAATCCATGGATGGAGGAGCCTGTTGGGCTGCAGTCCGTGGGGTCGCAAAGGGTCGGACACGACTGAGCGACTTCACTTTCACTTTTCACTTTCATGCATTGGAGGAGGAAATGGCAACCCACTCCAGTGTTCTTGCCTGGAGAATCCCAGGGACGGGGGAGCCTGGTGGGCTTTCGTCTATGGGGTCGCACAGAGTCGGACACGACTGAAGCGACTTAGCAGCAGTAGCAGCATACTCCAATAACATAGACAATCAAAAGTTCTATGTATTATAACTCAGTTCTTGTTAATGCAGTTGAGTTGGGGGGGGGAGCCAAACTCATTATATCCTTAGATGTTGGTTATAGAAGTCTTTCCTCCTGTATTCCATTCTTTAATTTTTTAAATTAGAATCTTTTCAAGCACTGTTTCTACTCACTACATGCCACTATTCTCTTCAGTCACTTTGGCAAAGCAAATCAAAGAAGTATCAGCCATTCCTGGCTTTAGCCTGAATAGATTGTCTGAGTCTTCCAGCTGATTGTCAGAAAGGAATGCAGGTCGTCTGTTCACTGAGCAACAGGATGTCACTCAAGGACAGAACATTGCCATTGGGCTTTGAAATCAGGGAACCCTGAACCCTACAGAGAGTGACTGGACAGACTCTGAGAGTCCACAAATAAACCCCTCTGGTCCTCTGCTCCCTCTGTTTACTTGCTTCTGAGTTATTCCATTACTTGATGTGATTTCTGACACCAAGCATCCATTCCTGTGAAGCTGTGCCCTTGCCAAGTTAAGATAAATGACTTATTTTGTAGCATTCCAGTTTAGTTAAAGGTGATGGGTGCTTTAGGACTTTTTCTATGGTAAGATAAATATCACTCAACTTGTTATATTCTTTTATTTATTGATTGGTTTGTTCTGAGCTCAGGGAAGGCACAATTCCATCTGGACTTAGGTATTGAATTCACCCTTTCATCTTTCCAACCTTTGGAATCTGTGTGTCTCATGGAATACAGAGCTAAGTGAGAGGTGTTCCTTTCTTTAAAAATAGATGCATTCTGGGCATAGACTACTATGGGAACATTTTTGGACATTTCACATTCCTCTCCAGTGGGTACCATAAAGTCATGGCCATGAAGGCTTGCCAAGAACAGCTAACTTGTATCCACAGCTCAGAGGTACTGATCTTAGCATTATTTGGCTTGATTTCTAATTTTCCCTCACTGGTTGTCATAAAGTGTTCTGAAGCTATTCTGAGCATACTCTATTTTCATAATGCCCTTCTATGAGGCTTAGGTGACATGAGGTATGTTACCATGAGGCAATGGTGAGAGGTGAAACATAATTATTATTAGTTTGTTTATTTACTTTATAAGCCTATAGGCTTTGGCTTATGTTTAGGAGTTATTTATATGATGTTATTACTCAAGAATCTCCGTTTAATTGTTTAAAGAACAGTGAGTGCTCAGTCATTTACATTCATTAGAATATTGAAAAACAAACCTTGATTTAAAGTTTCAACTGCATAGGTCAAATGGAGATTTCATTCATTTAGGCCAGTGGAAGGTATCTAAGATTTATCCTTAAATTGCTTTCTTTTTTTTTAAATGTATTTTTCAATTATCAAACCTATTTAGCAACATTAAAGGGAACTATAGACTACCTCACATCTATCTATCTTTCTATCCAGTTTGCTATTCCCTTTTATTTTCCACCTACATATGTTTTCATAGAGTTATATGAAATTTTATAATTGGCTTAAATAAATCACTTAGAATTTTTCTGCCATGATTATAGCCAGAATAACTTTTTCAGCTACTACTATACCATACTTTCACCTCTGACATCATGTATGTTACCTGAATACATCAAAACAATGATTTGTTTTCCATAGAGACCTGGGAAAATTTTTTCACATTTTCGTTTGTTTGTTTTTCTTGAGTATGGGCAGAGGATATTTACCAATGTGAAAATATCAGAATACTGTTTTTCTAAACTGCTTTACCAAATAGAAGCTGTAGTCATTGGGGTCAGAGTAGGTCTCCTTTGAAGGCCATGTGCTCTCTTAATATATTTAGAAATTGGAAGAAACTTCAAGGAGCACAAAAACAGTGGCAGATTCCAACAACTATACCCAGACCTCTAGCCACAAGCAGAAACACTGCAGTATCCAGTACGGTGGTCTGGTTCTAATAAAACTAAGCCGGCAGTCAACAGTTATGTTTCTCACTGTCCCCCAAATTTCATCTCACTAAACAACTTTTGACTATTCCTTAATTCTTGATCTCCAAAAAATGTATTGACAGTAGACTGAGTGATGTCTTTGTACAATTTTCCACACTTCTGTATCCTTACATTTAGGAAACCACACTGCTGAATGACTTCTTTTTACAGACTGCTTCTGTGGGCTCACTGCGGATCGCAGTTGGTAGTGCTTTTTGCTTTGCTTTGTAATGCATTATAGTTGGTTACCAAGCCTTGAAACAAGTGGTAGGTACAGTTTTTTAATAGTCTCCACAGCTTCGTAGAACAGTTGTACTCAGAACAGTATATTCACTTCCTTGTATGATCAAAAGAACAATAACCAGAGTACTACTATTAAGACAAAAAGAAGAAACTTGTGGTGGCTGGTAACTCATCCTCTTTGAACAAATGTGCTCAGTCAGGTCTTCTGTGGTTGAAGCAGACCCTCCTTTGACCTATTCTGTCCACTCTTTGACCACCCAGGCTCTACATCTTGACCACCCATTCATTTTGACTGGGTTTAAACCTCCGAGACTATAGTTTTTACCCTGTTCATAGCAGGTGACACTTACCTGTGTCCACTGCGTTCACCTCAGTCACACATCTCTAGTTGTCTACTTCTTCACTGTTTATTTAGTGATGACTTCAACAATTTTTCTAACCCCAGACTCATATTTTCTCTAGAATTGCCTTATTCTTAAGAATACCTTATTTCCTGTTCCTCTATGTTGGATATGACTTGTTCAACATTGTTCTACCCCATCCTCCCGATCTTTCTCAGCTTTTTTTTTTTTAACTACACATAGACTCTTTATTAACATAAGACACAACAAAAATGACAAGCAAAATAAAATATTCTCATTTTAAAAATTCATTGTTTCTTATATGATATTATACATGTTTCAATGCCATTCTCCCAACTTATCCGCGCCCTCCCCCACCCCGCCCCCGCCCCTGCCACAGAGTCCAAAAGACTGTTCTATACATCCGTGTCTTTTTTGCTGTCTCACATACAGGGTTATCGTTAGGAATTACTTTCTAAATTCCATATATAGGCGTTAGTATACTGTATTGGTGTTTTACTTTCTGGCTTACTTCACTCTGTATAATCGGCTCCAGTTTCATCCACCTTATGCATGTGATGTATGGCAAAACCAATACAATATTGTAAAGTAATTAGCCTCTAATTAAATAAATTTAAATTTAAAATTAAAAAAAAAATAAAAATTCATTGTTCTTCTAGGTGGAAGGTGAACGTCTTGAAGGCAAAGGCTTCGATCCATTTATTTCCTTAGCATTTAACAAAACAAATATTTGTTGAGAATTCATCATCTTTATATTTTTAATCTCTTGATATATAATGGTTAATACACATTAAAACAATTCTATCGTCTTTGATCAATTTAGCAGAGGTCCTTAACATTTTCAATATCAGAAAGTTTTTGAGAATCTGAAGAAAACAATGTATCCTGTCCTTAGGAAAACAAGTGTGTACGCCCATGCACACACCACCACTTCTCTTCCCACCTTCTCTGTCTCTTTCTCTCACATACACACTTGTACACACATGCACGCAAATATACATACTATTTTTGCATACACTTTTAAAGCGCTCCTGGGGTTCATCAATGAATGCCAAGTTAATGGTTACTGCCCAGTGGTTTTTATAGATAATATTGGCAGTATTATTTTGTGGGACTGTGAAATAATGATGTTAGAAAAGAATGAGAACACTATAGACAGGGAGAAAGACATAAAAAGGGTGAAAATTAGGAGGATCAAGGGGAATAGGTGGTAATAGATAAAAGGACTAGATGGCATCACAAAGCGGGCATGAAACATGGATTTTCTGGGATCAAAGAGGTTCAGGATTTTGGCTGAGGTCTGAACTGACCTTTAGACTGAGAAGAGGATCACAGTACAAAGCAAGATAATGGTATCCTCTACCCTCTGGGCAATACGAACCCAGAGAGAATGACTCCTTACTGATGTCATAAGGGATCAATTTTCATTCTGGGATCACTGGATCTTAAGTCTGACTATCATGAAGAAGAACTAGGAATATGGAGACAGCATCAAGTCTGGGAGGATGACTCAACCTTGAGTCATACTGACATGGGGGTTTTGAGAGACGAAAATGGGGTGCCTATCGAAGAATTTTACTTCCTACATTCTATCCTTCAAGGTTCAACTGTAGTTAGAAAGAGAAAAAAGTTGGCTTAAAGCTCAACATTCAGAAAACGAAGATCATGGCATCCGGTCCCACCACTTCATGGGAAATAGATGGTGAAATAGTGGAAACAGTGTCAGACTTTATTTTTCTGGGCTCCAAAATCACTACAGACGGTGACTGCAGCCATGAAATTAAAAGATGCTTACTCCTTGGAAGGAAAGTTATGACCAACCTAGATAGCATATTCAAAAGCAGAGACATTACTTTGCCAACAAAGGTCCGTCTAGTCAAGGCTATGGTTTTTCTTGTGGTCATGTATGGATGTGAGAGTTGGACTGTGAAGAAGGCTGAGCGCTGAAGAATTGATGCTTTTGAAGTGTGGTGTTGGAGAAGACTCTTGAGAGTCCCTTGGACTGCAAGGGGATCCAACCAGTCCATTCTGAAGGAGATCAGCCCTGGGTGTTCTTTGGAAGGAATGATGCTAAAGCTGAAACTCCAGTACTTTGGCCACCTCATGCAAAGAGTTGACTCATTGGAAAAGACTCTGATGCTGGGAGGGGTTGGGGGCAGGAGGAGAAGGGGACAACAGAGGATGAGATGGCTGGATGGCATCGCTGACTCGATGGACGTGAGTCTGAGTGAATTCCGGGAGTTGGTGATGGACAGGGAGGCCTGGCATGCAGCGATTCATGGGGTCGCAAAGAGTCGGACATGACTGAGCGACTGATCTGATCTGATCAGATGTAATAACCATGGGACCATTTTACATTCTTACAGTAATGAGAGTAATTGTAAATGCTTGTTGAGAATGTATAAACAAGAAGCAAGGCTGAGCGCCACACATGGATTATTTCATCAAATCCTCACCATACTCTAGAATGAAAGAACTGTTATTTTTCCCATTGTGTGAATGGAAAGCCAGGGATGGAAGAGATGAAATAGCTTGCCAAGGTCACAGAGCCAAGAAGTTGCATAGCTTGGACCCACAATTTTTGAAATCAGATTTAACTTTCTTAACTACAACTTTAAACTGACTTGAGGCAGAATTGTTGTAGCAGAGGCTGCTAGTGGTAGATGGAAGAGATACCTGGCCTTAGCACCCTCCAGCCAAGTAGATGTTAGTGATATAGTTGATTTCTTCTTCTCAAGTTTTGAACAGCTGTGAGGTGTTTAGACTTAGCTCAGCATCAGTATATATAAATAACCCTAACTTGATCCCCTTTGATTTTATTTTTGGATGTCATAGCTTTGTCCTTTCTTTACTTTAGCTAAGCCTCTACTGCATGTTCCCTGAGTAGAAGAACGATCCATTTCAGGAGCATATTTTATGGGATGCTGACACTGGCTGCTCCAGGGAGATCTTCGGGCTCCTGCCAGGGTGTAATTGGCACTCAGGAGCAGACAGGATCCAAAGCACCAAAAAGTGAACATGTTTCGCAATAAGTCTATCTCAGCATGAAAAAAGCAATAAATTGTGAAAAGTCTGAGCAGCCTTTCTCCAAACACACATACAAAATTTTTTGTGTGCTAAAACATAGCTGATTGCCAAAAATGAGGACACCAGGGCTGTCTTTTTAACAATCTCCTTGTAACTTTTTAAAATGCTGATTATTCAAAACACATTAATATCTAGTACCAGGGGATTTAGATATTCAATTAGTATTCATTCATTTATTAGACATTTTTGAACATTTACTGTATGTCAGGCCATATTCTAGGAATATAGCCAAAAACAAAGATAGGCATAAATTCACATTTAAGTAATCATTGTGGATGTAAACATGCTTGAAAAAAGCAGAGAAGGTGGGAAAAAAAGATATCCATCATTTACCTTTTTTAGGTTCCAAAAATTCCCCTGCATTCAGTTCAGTTCAGTCACTCAGTCATGTAACTCTTTGCAACCCCATGCACTGCAGCACACCAGGCTTCCCTGTCCATCACCAACTTCCAGAGCTTGCTCAAACTCATGTCCATCGAGTTGGTGATGCCATCCAGCCATCTCATCCTCTTTTGTCCCCTTCTTCTCCTGCCTTCAATCTTTCCCAGCATCAGGGTCTTTTTTCTAATGGGTCAGTTCTTCGCATCAGGTGGCCAAAGTATTGGCACTTCAGCTTCAGCGTCAGTCCTTCCAATGAATATTCAGGGCTGATTTCCTTTAGGATGGACTGGTTTGATCTCCTTGCAGTCCAAGGGACTCTCAAGAGTCTTCTCCAACACCACAGTTCAAAAGCATCAGTTCTTCAATGCTCAGCTTTCTT
This sequence comes from Bison bison bison, assembly GCF_000754665.1. Taxonomy (NCBI): domain Eukaryota; kingdom Metazoa; phylum Chordata; class Mammalia; order Artiodactyla; family Bovidae; genus Bison; species Bison bison. Next base: position 48,236 of record NW_011494835.1, read on the forward strand.
TATGGTCCAACTCTTACAGCATACATGACTACTGGAAAAACTACAGCTTTGACTATATACACCCCTGCATTATGAAGTTATACTTTTGGTGTCAGTTGATTGTGACAGTAATTCCAGTGGATTCAGAAATGTTTTATTTATATTTTCTCATTCATAATTACTTGTCCATGCATCAGAAATAGTCACACAAGGGCATGTGATGTATTCTGATTTTTTTAAAGAAAATTTTGGTTTGTACATAGCTTGATTTTTGTCCTATGAAAATTTCTCCCATGGATCTAGAATCATATTGGGTTGACCAAATTAGATGATCTCTGGAGAATCATTCTAGGTTTGAGGGTGGAATGCTATCTTGGGAAAACTGCTAGTTATTCCCTGTTAGAAGGTGTTTCTAAAAAATAGGACATCTCTTATTTGACTCATCTTTTCTATATTAGAATATTTTTAGATAATTCAGCACATATCCCTGAATCTTAAAATTATTAGAGTATAATTGCCAACATCCATTGGATCATGGAAAAAGCAAGAGAGTTCCATAAAACATCTATTTCTGCTTTATTGACTATGCCAAAGCCTTTCACTGTGTGGATCACAATAAACTGGAAAATTCAGAAAGAGATGGGAATATCAGACCACCTGACCTGCCTCGTGAGAAACCTATCTGCAGGTCAGGAAGCAACAGTTAGAACTGGACATGGAACAACAGACTTGTTCCAAGTAGGAAAAGGAGTACGTCAAGGCTGTATATTGTCACCCTGCTTATTTAACTTGTATGCAGAGTACATCAGGAGAAACGCTGGGCTGGAAGAAGCACAAGCTGGAATCAAGATTGCCAGGAGAAATCTCAATAACCTCAGATATGCAGATGACACCACCCTTATGGCAGAAAGTGAAGAGGAACTAAAAAGCCTCTTGATGAAAGTGAAAGTGGAGAGTGAAAAAGTTGGCTTAAAGCTCAACATTCAGAATACAAAGATCATGGCATCTGGTCCCATCGCTTCATGGGAAATGGGGAAACAGTGGAAACACTGTCAGACTTTATTTTTTGGAGCTCCAGAATCACTGCAGATGGTGACTGCAGCCATGAAATTAAAAGACACTTACTCCTTGGAAGGAAACTTATGACCAACCTAGATAGCATATTCAAAAGCAGAAACATTACTTTGCCAACAAAGGTCTGTCTAGTCAAGGCTATGGTTTTTCTTGTGGTCATGTATGGATGTGAGAGTTGGACTGTGAAGAAAGCTGAGCACCAAAGAATTGATGCTTTTGAAGTGTGGTGTTGGAGAAGCCTCTTGAGAGTCCCTTGGACTACAAGGAGATCCAACAAGTCCATTCTGAAGGAGATCAGCCCTGGGTGTTCTTTGGAAGGAATGATGCTAAAGCTGAAACTCCAGTACTTTGGCCACCTCATGCAAAGAGTTGACTCATTGGAAAAGACCTGATGCTGGGAGGGATTGAGGGCAGGAGGAGAAGAGGACGACAGAAGATGAGATGGCTCGATGGCATCACTGACTCGATGGACGTGAGCCTGAGTGAACTCCGGGAGTTGGTGATAGACAGGGAGGCCTGGCGTGCTGTGATTCATGGGGTCGCAAAGAGTCAAACACAACTGAGCGACTGAACTGAACTGAACTGAAAGGGTTCCTAAAATTTATTTTGTCTTTGTTCTATAATTAGATAATTCTTTCCAAAGTTGTCTCATAAATAATTTCTTTAATTCTTTTTTCTCATTTAGGAAGAATGCAAATTTAAGCCCTTTTGCCTTTGTAACCAAGAAGAGTCAGACCTTTCTATGCCTAATAAAAAATGTATTACTACATTCAATATAAGTTTTCTAGTTTTTGTTAAAAAGTAGTTTAAAATAGGAAAAAAATCTGACCTTATAATTTTTCTTATATGTATCAGATTCTTGAAGAAAACTATAGACATTCAGAACATTTTTTGAAAAAATTTAAATAAGATAACATAGAATGAATCACCTTGCTTGCATATAATATGTGATAAATCATTACACTCGCCCTAAATCTGTCTAGATGGATTATTTCCATAGTGCCTCATGTTGATGCTCCGTTTTCAAATCCCTATCCCGATAAGGTCATAATTCAATAGTGCTCACTAAGTTTTAGATCTGATGCAGCAGAAAAGCTTTGGTATTATCTTGTGCTTTATTGGGTACAGACATGTTGCCACTTAAAGTATTTATATCTTTTTGAGAATTCACTTTTATAGAAGAGATCTGAGATGGACTTTAGGATTATTTAGAATGAAAAGATATTTCTATAAAACTGTATGTTATTAACCTGGCCTTTTAGATGAACTTGAGGTAGTTTCAACTAGATAATTTGATCTAATTGATTATACACAATATAACTGAAAACCAGAGAGCAGTAGCAGTTTCTACTTGAATCTCAACTATAAGCCCTGGGAGTTTGCCTTTATTTAATCATTGGTTTCAGTGCTTTGTCTTAGGGCTGACAGAAAGGAAAGGAAGAAAATGTTGGAGATGTTAACATAATATCAACAATTGAATCTGAAAATATTAGGTCAAACAAGAAGTAAGGGTAAATCCAAATAATTAATGAAGCACTTTCACTGGGTGCAGAGCTCTGTTTTATAAAAGATGATATAAAAGATGTAAAAATAAGTCCCTTCTCTTTAAGAATTTTAATATGATATTTACATGGTGGTTGAAATGACAAAAATTCATGGAGAAAAACATCAAATGTTTATTCAGTTCAGTTCAGTCGCTCAGTTGTGTCCTACTCTTTGCGACCCCATGAATCACAACACGGCCAGGTCTCCCTGTCCATCACCAACTCCCAGAGTTCACCCAGACTCATGTCCATCGAGCCAGTGATGCCATCCAGCCATCTCATCTGCTGTCATCCCCTTCTCCTCTTGCCCCCAATCCCTTCCAGCATCAGGGTCTTTTCCAATGAGTCAACTCTTCGCATGAGGTGGCCAAAGTATTGGAGTTTCAGCTTCAGCATCAGTCCTTCCAATGAACACCCAGGACTGATCTCCTTTAGGATGGACTGGTTGGATCTTCTTGCAGTCCACGGTTAATGCTTATTAATTCCTAAATCCTTTATTTAACTATTAACAAGAACAACACTTCTTGGGACCCAAAGGAGAAAGAAAATAGAAAAAAGTTGCATGTGACATTTCTTGTGTTAGTAAACTAAAGAATATATTTAAAAAATCTTAAAAGCAATGAAAGAGTAAATTCAATACCTACAAATTAATGGCAGCGAGGACACAGGCATCTCAAAAATAACAATAGAGATAAACATGGTGGTATGATATATTTTTAAAGAGGTGAGAGACAATATTCCTAACTCAGAGTTTTATACCCAGCACAACTATTATTCAGAGACAAAAGAGAAAAAAAAAAGTAGAAGATAAACACTGAAAGAATGTACAGTCCTCAGAATCTTGGTGAAAGAACATGTAAAATTTGCATTTTCCAAAGAAAGAAATCCACTCCTAGGAGGAAGGCTAGAGAAGGAAGTAGCAATAGCTAGCAGAGATACTGGTATACATTTGAGTAAATCTAAATGAGCATTGGCTATACATGATAATGATGATATTAGGAAGATGATAAGAAGAACTGGGAGTTCAAAATCAATATCAAATTAAATACTGGATAACAATAAAATATGTGAAGCCAAAGTAAAATTACTTCAAGGTGTTTTTATTAACTAGAAAGGAAAGGTTCTTTGGAGATTCAATCAGCAAAATCCAAACTGCACAAATCTCTGCAGGATCTCTGGAGTTAAACTGCCTGGATTCCCCACTGTGTGACCTTGGATGACTTATGTAGATACTCTATTTCTCAGTTTATTTATATGTAAAATACAGTTGACAGTAACAGTACCTATTTCATAATGTTATTACAATGAGTTTGAGGCTTAGAAGCATTTAAAAGAATACCTGGCACTATGAGAGTATCATTATGTATATATACATATATTAACATATATATAATATATAATTACATATTATAATTACATATTTTAATTATGTATAAATGTAGTTTTAATTATATAAAATAATGTATATACATATATTAATACACAATACATATATACACATATACATATATGTATATGAAATATATCCTAACATAATAAATTCAAAAATAGAGTTTTTCTCAAGATTAGTTATCATGGACTTTAAGGTCTTTGTTGGGTCTTGAATAAGATTGTTATATATATGATAATGATATTTGAAGGGAACTAGAAAAATGCCAAACATATCTTTCTTCGTTTCAACACAAGAGGCAAATTAGATGTTTTGTGATTATTCTGAGATATCATAGAATGGCATCTTGTTCTGTGTCTCTTTTTTTACTTAGACAATGATATGAGAATAATAAAGTTAAGTTTGAAGCAAGTAATGTGATACCTTTGCTTAATGTGGTACATTTTTGTATTCTTTAGTTCTTAGTAGTACTTAACAAAGAAAACTTGAGGCAAAATAACACAATTAACAAATACATTTTTACATCATTTCCTTAAGCCTCCTTTAATAGAAAGAGCATCTAGATGATAGGGTGGCATCAAAATGAGTTAACTTACATGTTGCCATCATGTTGTTAGCTACTTTTACTTTGGAATGAATTAACAGGGCTTTCTTCTCCACTTATATTACATTCACTACAATCATTGCTCTTGGAGAGTGCAGGACACATCCCAACCATAATAGTTCACACCTTAAATAAAGTGCACTGGGACGACCCAGAGGGATGGTATGGGGAGGGAGGAGGGAGGAGGGTTCAGGATGGGGAACACATGTATACCTGTGGTGGATTCATTTTGATATTTGCAAAACTAATACAATTATGTAAAGTTTAAAAATAAAATAAAATTTTAAAAAATTGTAATCTCTTTTATATTTTTAAATGTATTTCCTTAGATAATCAGGACAAAGGGAGGTAAAGAGAAATATCTTTCCATAGCTAGAGGTTATTTCAGTTATAAGGTGCTCACCTTTTTAGGAAAAAAAAAAATCTTGATTGGACCTATACTTGGGACATTTCTCACATAAGATGATATAAAAATTTCATGCCCCACCCGTTACCTCTTCCTATCTTCATTTCTGGCCTACTGTGTCCTATTCTGAGGGCTGGAAACAGAGGACTGCAATTCTGCTTCTTGACGGCAGGTGATGGGACTGTGTGCTCTCTTAACATTTAGAGAGGCAGTAGCATGGGCGGTTTACAGTGTTTAGCTGTGGTTATTTCAATATGGTCTTCCAGGAGAGTCTCTAAAACTGCCTCCTCATTCACTCTTGAGGATGGATTCCCTGGGGACCACTCTTTAGTGTGCCACTGGCCTCAGCGTGTAGCCCTGGCTCTGTTTCTGAAGGGTGCTTCAGGTCGAACAAAACAATTCTATCGCACTCTTTGATCTGATCCGATTTGGTCATCTGGTAAAGTGAGCCTGCTCTCTCCAATCCTCTGAACTTCCAGTTTGGCTGCTGGCCTTCTACTGTGGTCTATTCTTCTAATGCCGCAGGGTTCTAGCTCTGCACAGCTGCTTACCCTGGCACTGGCCCCCATTCTGGCGTGCTGATTTATCTCTGCTGGTGCTGGCCCCGTTCCTCTGGCTTTTGTTCTCGGCAGTGCTGCTGAGTTTTTCCCCTGACTCATGGTGAACTCCCAAATGCCTCAGGAAGGCTGAGATGTAATCACACTTCATTTGCTGCCTCCGTATGAGGTACCAACTAAACTGAGATGAGAAAGAAGGAATCAGCTCTCAGATAAAAAGCTGAAGTCAACCTTTACTCGTCTCTGAGCCATAGTAGCAGGAAGAAAATGATGAACTGTTTGAGGTTTGGATTCTACATTATAGTTTAGAGGGGTGAGGAGATTTGTTTCAATGTATGTATATAGAGTCAGTATGAGCTTTCATCTTTACATTATAAGAAATTGCTGAGAGTTACTTATGAAAAAGTTGCTGAAAGCCCCCCTAAACAATGGGAAGTTAAATCCTATTGCTGAGAATATACTCTAACAGAAAAAAAATTAGTAAAGCACCATGTATGAAAATCCTTTTCCCAGTCCTGCAAAAAAAAAAGTCTCTTTTTTTCCCCACCTCAGTAGGAGATCTTATTGCAGTGCAAACTCATTTGTCAGAGACTGAATATACTCCACAGTCCTTTGCAAAGGATGACATAGGCCATATGGTATTTTGACAGCATTAAAACATCTGGTCAACTAAAAGCCTCCATACTGTGGCTCTACAAAGGAAGCAGGTCACCTGAGGGAATCTGAGGTGAAGAACTGCCAATGATTGAACTTGGAAATGGAAGTCTTAAAAGTGAGGAGAAGCTTACCATTCACTTGGTTTCTGGCTTTTCTCACTAAGGTTGATTGTGTTGTATTTTGTTGTTTTTCTTCATGAACTTGAGTTTAATCATAAGGAAGTGCCTTATTCAGGAAATCAGTCCTGAATATTCATTGGAAGAACTGATGCTGAAGCTGAAACTCCAATACTTTGGTCTCATGATATGAAGAACTGATTCGTCGGAAAACATCCTGATGCTGGGAAAGATTGAAGGCAGGAGGAGGAGAGGACAACAGAGGATGAGATGGTTGGATGGCATCACACCGGCTCAATGGACATGGGTTTGAGCAAGCTCCAAGAATTAGTGATGGGCAGGGAAGCCTGGTGTGCTGCAGTCCATGGGGTTGCAAAGAGTCAGACATGACTGAGTGCCTGAACTGAACTGAAGGAAGTGCTATTATTTACTTTTTTTAAGATTAATTAATTCATTTTAATTGAAGGCTAAATACACTATTGTGGTGGTTTTTGCCATATATCAACATGAATCAGCTGCAGGTATACATGTGTCCCCCCATCCTGAACCCCCCTCATATTTCCCTCCTCACCCCATCCCTCTAGGTTGTCCCAGACCACTGGCTTTGAGTGCCCTGCTTCATACATCAAATTTGCACTGGTCATCTGTTTTACATATGGTAATATACATGTTTCAATGCTATTCTCTCAAATCATCCCACCCTTGCCTTCTCCCACATAGTCTAAAAGTCTGTTCTTTACATCTGTGTCTCTTTTGCTGTCTTGCATATAGGGTCATCATTACCATCTTTCTAAATTCCATATATATGTGTTAACATACTACATTGGTGTTTCTCTCTCTGACTTACTTCACTCTGTATAATAGGCTCCAGTTTCATCCACCTCATTAGAACTTACTCAAATGTGCTCTTTTTTATAGCTGAGTAATACTCCATTGTGTATATGTACCACTGCTTTCTTATCCATTTGTCTGCTGATGGACATCTAGGTTGCTTCCATGTCCTAGCTGTTGTAAACAGTGCTGCTATGAACACTGGGGTACCTGTGTCTCTTTCAGTTCTGGTTTCCTCGGTGTGTATGCCCAGCAGTGGGATTGCTGGGTTGTATGGCAGTTCTAGTTCCAGTTTTTAAAGCAATTTCCACACTGTTCTCCATAGTGGCTGTACTAGTTTGCATTCCCACTGACAGTGTAAGAGGGTTCCTTTTTCCCACATCCTCTCCAGCATTTATTGTTAGTAGGCTTTTTGATGGCAGACATTCTGATTGGCATGAGATGGTACCTCATTGTGGTTTTGATATGCATTTCTCTGATAATGAGTGATATTGAACATCTTTCCATGTGTTTGTTAGCCATCTGTATGTCTCTTTTGGAAATCACTAACTATTTGAAGTCATTATGGTTAGGAAGGAGGATATACTAATGTCAAATAAAATCCTATTTTAAAACATACTATTAAAAACACTCTGTTCAAAGAAGGAACTCAAAATTACAAAATTGCTGAAAAATAACAGTAATGAAAAGAGGAAACAATCTTTGGGATATAATTGAATCAGTTATCAGAGGAAATTTTGTAGCATTAAATAACTATGTCAATAAAAATTAAATGGATTAAACACTTAATTTAAAAAGCTAGAAAAGCAAGTGTGAATCAAAAGAAGGCATAGAGAAAGAATTGATATAAATAGGAACTAGTGAGTTAGAAAACAGAAAAATAGTTCTAAAATAATCTATATCATTAATATCAAATTTGAAAAACTATTACCTAGCATAACTTTTAAAATGATAAAGGCACAAACACATTAGAAATCAAAAAGGACAGAATAAAACAAAGCAATTTTAAAAGTTCTATTTTACCCAACTATGTGCAAATATATTTGAAATCTTGATACAAGTGAATAAATAAAAATTATTATAACTGTCCTTAGTAAAGTATAAATAGAACAATAAATAAATAGAAATGAAGCTTCCCCACAGAAAAGCACCAAGTTCATTTGGTTTCATAGAAAAATTCTACCAAACCTTTAATGATTTGATAATCCCATCATTAAAAGGGATTATCATTGGTATTGTCACTCCCAATGCACTTAAAGTATGCCAGAGAATATAGAAAAGAAAGAAATCTTTCAATTCCATGTTCTGAATCTAGTATAATATTAATCCCCAAAGATGAATGATTGTACCAACAAAGAAAAGTAATGAAAAATCTCACTTATCAGTATAAAAATCTTAAGGGAAATATTAGAAAACTGAAATCAACAGAACATTTAAAAAATAATTGCATTATGACTAAGTGCTGGGGTTAATTTTAGGAATGCAATGTGGTTCATTAATTTCAGGGGGTTCACTATTAGGAATTCTGTTGCATTGACATAACATATTAAGACTAGGAAGAAAAGTCATGATCATCTCCAAATGTAAGAGAGAGGGTATTTTACAACTTTCAATATCCATTTGTATTATAGACGTTCAGTATAATAGCTATTGATCATATTTACCTATCATGAACTTTCTCTCTTTTTCCCTCTCTTTTTCCCACCCTCTGGTTGGAAGTATTAACCAATGAAAACAACCCAAGAGAAAACAAGTGGAGGTATAAGAATTAGGAAAAAGTAAAACTGTGTCTAGATGGAAAATAAGTGATTTTATATCTATAAATCCTAAAAGAAATCTTGGAGAGCTATCAAAAACAGTAGAGAATTTAGTATAATAAGTTGTTAAATTAACAGACAAAAATCAATAGGCATCATATACACAAGCAAAATGTCAGTATATAAAATGGAGATCTCATTTTCTATAAAAACAGAAATTAAATTCATTTGTATGAACTCTACAAGAAATGTTCAAAACTTAGATGAGGAAAACATTAAACATTTTTGAGAGTTGAAAAGAAAGTCACACTCTTTCCTGGATAGGAAAGTTCAATATCTTGAAAACTATATATATATATATCTAAACTGCTTGGTAGTTTCAGGTAATTCCAATTTTTAAAAAATCATTTTTTCCCAATAGCTGGCTTACAAAGTTCATTTGGAAAGAAAGGAAATGAGAATAGACAGAAAAATACTGAAAAGAAGAGAAAGTTTGTACATACAGTGGGGACACACAGATAGCTATTTTCAAAATTAAATATATACTGAAAAAGGATATAAAACCAAGGCCATTTGTTAATGGTACTTAGATAGACAGACTGACCAATGGAATAAAAGCAAATTCAGCAACTAACTGAATCATGCAAGAAAATTAAGAGTACTTATAAATGTCAACCACATATCTCAACAAATAGGAAAAAATAGATTTAAGTAGCGTTGGAGAATGGCAATACAGAAAAAGATAATGTGAGATTCATTCCTTATATTTTACATGTGTAAAAAAAAAACACAGTTGTGTCAGTTCTGAAAGAAAGCATGGGTGACTTTCTGCAGATGCAGGAATGGGAGAACTTTACTGAATCAAAGTCCATAAGTAATCCACAGAAAGAGGTTGAAATTTTTGATTGTGTTAAAATTTTGCATAGCGAACTATGCTGTAAATAAACATACAAGTAACAAAACTGGGAACAAAATATTTTCAACTTATGTTAGAACCAAGGGTTAATGTTCTTAATATAAAAAGAATATCTGAAAATACAGGGATGTGGAACTATAGAAAAAATGAGTTAAAATACAGACTATGCACTGGCTTATGAGGCAGATTGGAACTTAATGGCATGGTGTCAGAGGTGTGATGATAAATATTTAATAATCAGTTCTCCAAAAACGAGGGCAGGGGGATAGTGATTTGTGATTTGTTGTTGTTGTTCATTCAGTCATGTTCAACTCTGCGACCCCATGGACTGCAGCATGCCAGGTCTCCCTGTCTCTCACCATATCCTGGAGTTTGCTCAAACTCATGTCCATTGAGTCATTGATGCCATCCAACCATCTCATTCTCTGTCATCCCCTTCTCCCCCTGCCTTCAATCTTTCCTGGCATCAGGGTCTTTTCCAATGAGTCGGCTTTTCTCATCAGGTGGCCAAAGTATTGGTGCTTCAACTTCAATATCAGTCCTTCCAATGAATATTCAGGGTTGATTTCTTTTAGGATTGACTGCTTTGATCTCCTTGCTGTCCAAGGGACTCTAAAAAATTCTTGTCCAACACCACAGTCCAAAGTCATCAATTCTTTGGTGCTCAGCCTTCTTTATGGTCCAGCTCTCACATGCATACATGACTACTGGAAAAACCATAGTGATTTTTGCATTTGCTAATTTCCCAGGTATAAATAGTCCCACCAAGGCAGATTTCAAGACACCAACTTGACATCACTGGATAAAGAATTGGGACTGGTTCTCAGGGCAAGCCATTATAAGCTGATCCAGTTTACTGTTTCATGTCCCATGTTAAAAGACCTAGGAAATCTTCAGACAGCTATTGTAGCATTTGGTATTGTTTCCACCACCTCCAAATAAACAGCTGGTCTAAGACAGAGTCCTGCATTTTTAAGCCATTGATCAAACCTCTGGCTCCTTAAGTAGTAGATGTCACCTAGCTGCCTGGTGACCAATTCAGTTTCTTCTGCCATGACTTTTCTCCTAGTATGTTATGTGATCATTCATCAAATACTTACAGAATTTATTTTTTCTATTGTAATACGGTTGATTAAAATATTATATTGGTTTCAGATGGTTTTGTTGTTGTTTGGTTGCTAAGCCTTGTCCAGCTCTTTGGGACCCCCCAGACTGCTGTACGCCAGGCTCCCCGTCCTCCACCATCTGCCAGAGTTTGCTGAAATTCATTTCCATTGAGTCCGTGATGCTATCTAACCGTCTCATCCTCTGCTGCCCTCTTCTCCTTTGGCCTTCAGTCTTTCCCAGTATCCGGGTCTTTTCCAATGATTCAGTATTTTGCAGATTATAATTTAAAAGTTATTGCAAACTAATGGCTATATTTCCCTGTGCTATGCAGTATATCCTCGTTGCCTATCAATTTTATATAGAGTTTGTATCTCTTACTCCCATACCAACTTGCCCCTCCCTCCTTCCCTATCCCCTCTGATAAGCCCTAGTGTTTTCTATAATGGTTTCTTTTTTGCTATATACATTCCTTTGCATTATTTTTTAGATTACACATATAGGTGATATGATACAGTATTTTTCTGACTTATCTCACTAATCATAATATTCTCTGGGTCCATACATATTGCTACAGATGGCAGAATTTCATTCTCTTTTATGGCTGAATAATATTCACATCTTTATCCTTTTATCTATTGATGGAGACTTGGGTTGCTTCCCTACTTTGGCTGTTGTACTGCCATGAATTCTGGGGTGTATGTATCTTTTTGCATCAGTGTTTTCTGCTCTACTGTGCCAGGTGCTGACATTTTATGATGAGCAAAGGAAGCTTAGATCTTTGCCTGCATTGAATTTGTAGTATCACTGAAGCAAAGACCCATTCATTAAATCCCCCTTGAATATATCATTACAAAACAATCAGTGTTAAGTAGGTAGGGGTGTGTGCGTGTGCACCCAGGTGCTCAGTCATGTCCAACTCTTCGCGACCCCATGGACTGTAGCCCATCCAGCTCCCCTGTCTGTGGGATTTTCCAGGCAGGAATACTAGAGTGGGTTACCATTTCCTCCTCCGGGGGATCTTCCCAGTAAGGACCAAGATTTTGTGTTGTTACTTAACTGAGCATACCTGATCTGTCCAGTACAGAGGTTGAGGAGTGGCTTCTCTGTGGAAGTGCAATCTGAAAGGAGATTAGGATTCAGAGGAATTAATGGGAATATGTGAGGGCAGACTATCCAAATAGAGGACAGAGTCTGTATAAAGGTCCTGAGGTGGGAGGAGTGACCAGTGGAAAGAAAAGGAGACCAGAAAAGGTGAGAAGCAGCCAGTCAAAGGCAGAGTGGTTGGAGATGGGGTAAAAGAGAGCAGACATCAGTCCTTCATGGCTCTTTACCCACTGTGCTTCTGAGAGAGTGTTATGTGTCAACTTGGGTGTAACCAGATGCAATCTCCAGCAGCATGTTTTATTTATAATATACTCTACCAAAACATCTGCTTTAAACTCCTCAAATACTCACATTCATGTTGTTGATATCCGGATTTCCTCCATTTTCTTGTGCATTTCCCACAATTTAAGCTCATGAGATAAATAAATATCTGGTAAATATTCCTACTATTTAAAGGCAGTAGTGTTCTAATGTCCAGGCAAGGGAGGCTGTGCCCTTGCCTTCTGCTCTTGCCTTCTTCCTGCCACTCCTCTCCTGAAGGGAGAATGACTCTGAGGCCAGGAGTTGGTGCCAACTCAGAGTCTCACTCCCACTCCCTTCCGGATTATTCTCTGCACATGGGAGCTTAGAATCCCTGCCTGACAACACCAGTTAACTTTGGTTTAATTTTTATTCTAAAATAATGCTTATTGAAAATAGTAACAATTTTAAAAATTAAACAAAACCATGAAATATGTATATAGATATCAACCAAAGAAAGACACTTGTCAACATTTTAGGATAATCTTATCTAGGATTACCTTATGCTTTATAAACCAATGCTACATACATAAACCAATCCTATATAATTCCTATTTTAATTTTCAGTTAACATTATAAATAAAGTTTTCCTATACTATTCAAAACAATGGTCACAAAGTAAACTATAATTTAATCTATTATTTGGCTTTCAAAGTGTTTCCTTGCTTAACTCAGTAATTATTTGCCATTATAATGATCACTGCATTAAGCAGCTGTGTGCTTAAATGTCGCCCACAAATCAGTTTATTTCCTCAGGCTAAATTTCTAGCAGTCAAATTGTATGAAATTTTTTAAGTGTTTGACATATACTGCCATGCTTAGCTTTAGAAATTTTATATACTCTTTAACATTCTAAACAAAGGTTAGGAAGGTGCTGTGTGCTGATTTCCTCACAATTTCCCTAGAATTGAGTGCTATCAGTGGAAAGCTTCTGCTAATCTGACAGAGTGGCTTCATTTGTGTGTGTACATGTGTATCATCTTTTCATAGTTCTTTATTTATAGAGATGTTAATGTCTGTGACAATATCTCTGGGCAATTTATGTGGGAATGGTATTTCAACTGTGATATGTTCTGTATTATCACCTAATTTGTATTTTGCCTCCTTATTTTGGCCAGTTTAATTTACACGCAAAATTTAAAATATATGTGTAATTAAATGTGTTTATCTTTTATACTGTAATTTTTCCATTGCTTTTACGCTTAATGATCCTTCCCTATGCAGAAATCAAATTACGTTCAGCAGTACTTATTTTTGTTGCATACAACTTTTGCAGTTAACTCTTTGGTCCACAAAGAGATTATTTCAGTGTATGAGAAAAACCTAAATTGACCCACACATTGATTCCATCCCAGTAGCTCTCCAGTTCTCTTTACTCTGTTGGTCAAGCAAGTCATCTTTGCCCCCTTGGTTTGTGAAGTCTCTTTTGTCAGTTATAAAACACTGAATCAGGCTATTTTGTTACATTAACCTATTTATTTTTGGACCAGTGTAAGAGTTTAAATTGTAGTAGTGTTAAAATATGTGTATACCACCCAATTACACTATTAGTTGGTAGAACTATGTCAATGGTTGTATATATAAGATAGGACTAGGAATAGAAGAGAAGCTACTCATGACCCAGTTGCTTTGAATGCACAATGAACTCTTTGAAGGAAGCCACTAGATTTTATGTGTTTGGACTCTGTCCATAGGGGCAAGCAAAATGCTATCTATACTGTGAAAGCTCAGATAATATGTTCTATTGTCTGCCTGGTCAGAGGCCAGCAGGAAAATTGATTTCAGCAACTTTTTCCAGAGACACTATTGAAGTTCTGCTTTCAAAGCTTGCCAAGGCAATGAAGAGTGGACACATGGGCCAAAGTCTTCTGGCTTTTTGTCCATCTGGTCATACTTTTCCTAAGGTTCCTGGGAGAGGCAACTACTGTTCTCCTGTGCTAAACTATTAAGTAAAGAATATGGTGAGATTTTCATTTTACTTTGTTTGAAGGTAGGATGGGTTATAATTATCTCCATATGAGCTATGGATAAAATATGGCAAGAGATATTAGAGAAGCATAATTGGATTGATGAGCTATTTGATGCATTTAAAGTCTTATCTGTGAAATCAGAAGTAGAGCCCTCCTTAAACTTCTCATACATTAGAAATTGTGATGGCTATCAAACAAGTATTAATTAGAAAAGACTGAGAAATCATCTAGTCCAACTCTTTTATTTTATAGATTAAGGAAAGAGAGATCCAAAGAAGCTAAGATCTGTTTTCATGGTCACACAGTTAATAAATTAGTATAGATAACTTCTAGTTAGTTAGGAATTATCTAACTCCTATCATTTATCATTTTAGTTCTCTTATCATACCCTGACTTCATTAATTAAAGTGACAGTGACAATTTGAGCAACCCCAGAACCTCTAATACTCATCCTTCTGTATGACACATAGGTGTAGAACTTGTGTTTGGAAAATTCCTGGTGAATTGCAGTGGACCTCTTAAGAATTTCCCCATTTTTATTCTCTTTCCACAATCCCCAAAAACTAGGCCACAGAAACACCAATTCACTGGAATTTAATGGTTTTCTTTTTTCTTATGTGCTTTGAGAGCAGAATCTCTTAAAGCTCGTATCTAAATTCAGACATGTGATGTGCTTTCTGATGTCGCTTTTAACACAAAAGCCAAAAGTTGCTGAAGCATCTCAAAATTCCTGGCTTCAATACAGAGTTGTAATACAGTGTTATAAAACGTCTCACTCCCAGCATGGTGAATCACATGCACTTTCATCCACTGTGTGAAAATTCATTAATTTTAAAAACTTCCACCCTTTATGATTAGAGGAAACAGTTGCTTAAGTGGAAAAGTAAAATGCAAATATGAGTCAATACAGATCTATGTGATTTCAAAATGGGGAGTGGAGTATTGGAATTAATTATTTTCTTGTTTATTATCAAGAGTGATCACTTTTTCAGGATACCAAAAAAACAACCTCAGAAATAAGCTTTAGCAAATAGCTAAAGTATGTCTAATTAATTATATGCAACTATCATATAATTAATAGCACCATTACTGAGAAACAGGCTCTACATTATCTAGTCCAACCTTCTGTTATTATGACATCAGATATTAGGTTTTCTTTTTTGTGGAGATTTTTATGCTAAATTGCTTGGTAAAAATTTGTTTTTGTGTTTCTTATAAAGAAATTCAGTGCGTTAGAATATTCCATGGATAAACAGGGAGCTTAGGCCCCCAACAACCCACTCCAGTATTCTTGCCTAGAGAATCCCAGGGACGGAGGAGCCTGGTGGGCTGTGGTCTACGGGGTTGCACAGAGTTGGACATGACTGAAGCGACGTAGCAGCAGCAGCAGGCCTCCAAGGGTCTCCTCTTTATTTCTTTAATATTAATGAAAGAAATTGGAGGTCATAAAGACTGCTCTTATTATCAAAATGTTCTCTATGATTTTTAACATCTAGAGAAGAAATTCTTATGTGGCAACATCAAAGCTTAAGCTAGTAAGACTTATTTTATTGGCTAGAAGATGATACAGTTAGTTTTCCTCTTTACAAAAGGAAGGTTTTGACTATTTTTATGGCTTAATAGGTTCTATAAATGCTATCTTTTGTTCTTTGAGTCTGTTATTACATCCACATTTTATGAAAAACTCAAATTTTGGGTTTAGCAGATGGACTTATTAGAATTAGGTTTGCTTAAAAAAGTCTTTCCAAATTATATTATGTAAAAAGCTAACACAGTAGACTTGCCTCAAGATTTTCTGGAACAATGATTAGGCACGAAAACTCTTAGGATGAGGAAATAGTTGTGCCTCATCTGCCTTTCCTTCTGGAGTGTTCCTGAAGAACACTCAGAACTCCCTCAGGTGGGAAGGGCAGAGTCCTAGGAATGGCCTGGTTCTTACCTCCAAACAGGTCCATGAAAAAAGCCCGTTGTATTTCTCTCTGACTGACCCAAATTCCTCAGTGCAAAGCAAATAGCTTGTGAAATTTGCTTTTAATTTTTAAATGAAATGCATTTGAGTCAACATCCTAACATATTGAAAAACAAGAGTTTCATGACAGTGAGTGCACATTTGCTGCAAAAATTTCATGATGTAGGGTCAGTTGCTTCAGAGGAGAAGCAGTTTTAAAGAAGGAAACAGACCCTCAGATATTTTTAGGTATTTAAAAACTATGTGGAAAGGTGGACAAAGCAACCCTAGGATCCTGGTGAAAATTTGTTTTTAAAAGTAGATGTCAAAACGTCTTAGTTTTCTTCTATTTTTTAATTGGAAGAATATAATTCATTTTCTGTGAACATGTAATTGAAAGAAACATGAAATATTTGAGGGAGCAATGCACTCAGAATGGAAAAAGCGTGGGGGGATGTTGGATGGGTGGGATGATGGAGAAAAGAAAAGCTGAATGGGGTAGAATGAATAGTTTCTAATACACCTCAAGATCCAACTTAGAAAGCAGTTTAGGGAAAAAATAATTAAGAAGAATTGGTCATATTTTATAGACATCTTTCTACTCTGGGAAAAGGAAGTAATGGGCATATGGAATACTATAAGTATTTCTTTCTCCCTCTCTTCGTCTCTCCATCCTAACCCCTCATCTGCCTTTCCTTCCTATCTTCCTTCCCACCATCCCTCCCTTCCTCCATCTTTTCCCTTTTAATACCATAGAACTGAAGAAAGGACATCATGAAAAGCAAATTGACTTACAGTTGTTCTATTGCATTAAGAAAGAGGTGCTTAAATAAGTTGTGGTACATAATATATACAATGAAATATTACTCAGCCATAAAAAGGAATGGATTTGAGTCAGTCCTAGTGAGGTTGTTGTTGTCGCTCAGTTGCTCAGTCATGTCTGACTCTTTGTGACCCCACGGGCTGCAGCACACTAGGCTTCCCTCTTCTTCATCATCTCCCAGAGCTTGCTCAAATTCATGTCCATTGAGTCAGTGATGCCATCCAACCATTTTGCCCTCTGTTGTCCTCTTCTCCTGCCTTCAATCTTTCTCACCATCAGGGTCTTTTCTAATGAAGCAGTTCTTTGCATCAAATGATGAAAGTATTGGAGCTTCAGCTTCAGCATCAGTTCTTCTAATGCATATTCAGGATTGATTTCCTGTAAGATTGACTGCTTTGATCTCCTTGCGATCCAAGGGACTCTCAAGAGTCTTTTCCAGCACTACAGCTCAAAAGCATCACTTCTTTGGCATTCAGCCTTCTTTATGGTCCAACCATCACATCCATACATGACTACTGGAAAAACCATAGCTTTGACTAGATGGATCTTTGTCGGCAAAGTAATGCCTCTGTTTTTTAACATGCTGTCTACGTTGGTCATAGCTTTTCTTCCAAGGAGCAAGTGTCTTTTAATTTTGTGGTTGCAGTCATCATCCACAGTGATTTTGGAGCCCAAGAAAATAAAGTGTGTCTGTTTCCAGCGTTTCCCCATCTATTTGCCATGAAGTGATGAGACCGGATGCAGTGATCTTCATTTTTCAAATGTTGAGTTTTAGGCCAGTTTTTTTCACTCTCCTCTTTCACCTTCATCAAGGGCTCTCTAATTCCTCTTCACTTTCTGCCATAAGGGTAGCTTCATCTGCATATTGGGGGTTATTGATATTTCTCCTGGCAATCCTAATTCCAGATTGTGCTTCATCCAGCCCTGCCTTTCACATGATGTACTCTGCATATAAGTTAAATAAGCAGGGTGACAATATGCAACCTTGATGTTCTCCTTTCCCAATTTGGAACCAGTCCATTGTTCCATGTCTGGTTCTAACTGTTGCTTCTTGACCTGCATACAGGTTTCTCAGGAGGCAGGTAAGGTCATCTGGTATTTCCATCTCTTTAAGAATTTTCCACTGTTGTGATCCACACTGTCAAAGGCTTTAGTGTAGTCAATGAAGCAGAAGTAGACGCTCTTCTGGAATTCTCTTGCTTTTTCTATGATCCAACGTTATGTTAGTACATGAACCTAAAGCCTGTTATACAAAGTGAAGTAAGTCAGAAAGAGAAAAATAAACATCACATATAAATATATATATATATATATATAGGAATCTAGAAAATGGTACTGATGAACCTGTTTGTAGTTGGACATGACTGAAGTGACTTAGCAGCAGCAGCAGCAGTAGAGATGTAGACACAGAAAACAGAGTTGTGGACACAATGGGGGATGGACAGCATGGGATGAAGGGAGAAAGTAACTTTGAAACATATAAATTACCATGTGTAAAACAGATAGCCAGTGGGAATTTGCTGTATGATGCAGGAAGCTTCACCTGGGGCTATTAACAACTTAGAGGGATGGGATGGGGTGAGAGGTGGGAGGGAGGTTTAAGACAGAGGAGACATATCTATACCTATGATTGACTCATGTTGATGTATGGCAGAAGCTAACACAATATTATAAAACAAATATCCTCCAATTAAAAATAAATAAAGTTTTTTTAAAAAAGAAAGAGGTGCTTAGCCTAAAGACTCCTCAGGTATTTACGGATGAGGTTTGGTGGTTTATGAATTCCCAACATTGTCGACATATTCCTATTTGCATTTTTTGAGGATTAGAGTGATTTCTGTCTTTCATCAATTACTCCAGAGGTTCCATGGCCTAGAAAAGTATAAGAACTACTAGTATTAAGCGTTTGAAGCAAAAGCAATAGTTAAACACTACCATAATTTTTAAATGTTACTTTGGTATAATATACTTTTCTTAATACACATTTTTTCAGTAAATTTTAGATTGTGATTTTTCATGTATACTAGTAAAAGAATATTCTTTTTGTACTTGAAATTTTGCATCTCACTAAAATTAATGCACAAAATTTGTGGAAGACACAGAACTTACATAGTCTAAATGATTTGCTCCAAGGTATTTATTACCTCCAAAGAGAAATATAGTAACTCCAAGATAGAGAAATCCAGGAGACACCATTTACCCAATTGATCAAGATTAAAATCACCAGTAGTGAGAGACTATTATGCTGTTCATCCTTTGATATGATTCCTTGAGAAGGCAAGAGCATAATTTCTGTGATATTCTTTTCAAAAATACAGAAACTTACTCCAATTAAGAGGAAGAAAAATCAGAGGAACCCAAACTCAGAAACATTCTACCAAATAACTAGCCAATAATCTTCAAAAATATCAACATCATGAGAGACATGGAAAACTGAGGAACTATTATTGATCAGAGGAGACTAAAGGCATAACAGATGAATGCACCATGGGATCCCAGTAGGATAATGGAACAGGAGAAAAAAAAAAAATTAGTGAAAAAATCTAGTGAAATTTGAAAAAGGTCTATAATTTAGTCAGTAGAACTGTTGTACCAAGGTCGATTTCTGGCTTTGATAATTGTACTACTGTTATGCAAGATGTTAACCAAAGGGCAATTGAGTAAGGAAAGGGTGTACAGGAACTCTCTGTTAATCTAAATTACTAAGTCTTTTGTAAGTATAATTTTAGATCAAAATAAAAAGTAAAAAAAAGAAAAAGAGAAACAAAAGATCCCCAGTGACATCATCTTAACATTTGGTTCCAGCTCTGCCTGAAGTCTGAACATTTTCTCCTAACATTGTAGTTAGGTGACATAATACATTGCCCTTTTCCTTAAGAAGATTTAACCAAAGTAAAATTCTCTAGCTTAACTTTGTTACTCTGGACAACTTGAGAGTGAAAGTCACTCTGTTGTGTTCGACTCTTTCCAACACCATGGACTGTAGCCTGTCAGGCACCTTTTTCATGGAATTCTCCAGGCAAGAATCCTGGAGTAGGTAGCCTATCCCTTCTCCAGAGGATTTTCCTGACTCAGGAATCAAACCCGGGTCTCCTTTATTGTACGTGGATTCTTTACCAGCTGAGCCAACAGGGAAGCCTCCTGGGCAACTTACTTGAGCCAATAATATACACTGTCCTGAAAAAGTTGCTAGTTTCATCTCTACTTTTTTGTAGATTTTGTTGAGTTTTAAACAGGGATTCTCGTTGATAGCACCTTCCTGCCTCTACAGTGCCTTATTCTTGAGCTTGGGCACAGATCACATCTTTGTGTGGCTTCTAGACATAGCTCATTACATAAAGTGCCTACTTATTCTTTCTCAGATCTTTCATAATTATTATAATCTCAGTGATGACTTTTTGGCATTATATATGAATACACTGTCTTTTTTCTTAAAATTTTTGTAGAACTCTTCTTAGCAGTAATATTAAATTATTTATAACAGATATCTAATAACTATCTGTGCAAGAGAATGTATAGCTGTCTTACTCTGTGTTCCTCTTTCTTTCATTTAAAAAAAGCTTTGAGTGACCATTATGTGTTATGAAGTATTTTTCAGCAAAGAATACTACAGACAGATTCTTACCAGCATATCTATATTCCAGCCCACAGGATGTAGGAAAAAAGGAATGCAGGATAAGTGACTTTGCATTTTAAAGGTCACTTGGAGGTTGTACCCATATCAGTTCTGCTCATTTCCATTAGTCTAGACATAGTCACATGGACTCTCTTCCTTTGTGCCAAGGAAGCAGATAGATCAATTCTCCTGCTGAGCAACCTTATACTCCCTAAAATTTTGATGGTGGGGACATTTACTTTAAAGAAGATGGAGAAAATGGGAAGATCAAATTGATGAACGTTGCTGTCATAAGAGTCGGACACAACTGAGCGACTGAACAACAGGACTTCCCAGGTAGCTCAGTGGTAAAGAATTTGCCTGCCATTGCAGGATCCGCAGGGACTTGGGTTTGATCCCTGGGTCAGGAAGATCCCCTGGAGATGGAAATGGCAACCCACTCCAGTATTCTTGCCGGGAAATCCCATGGACAGAGGAGCCTAGTGGGCTACAGTCCATGGGGTCACAAAGAGTCAGACACGACTGAGCACCTGGGCACGCATGCATGCTGCCACTTACTGAGCTGCAGAAGTTTCTAAAGAAATGAGTTGCCAGGGGCCAATGAGAATGAGGATTTCTTTTTCATTATGTTAGGCTTGAGATTCAAATGAAAAACAAAATGAATGTCTACTAGGTAATTAAATAAAAATGCCTGAGGTTTAGGTGTCAGGTCAAGGGAAAGATAATTTATAAACTCACTGGGAGTTTCTGCTACAAAGATGCCTCTGGGAAATTTGAAGGATGAGATGAGGCAAATTAACCTGGGAGAACAGTAGGAAGTTCCAGGGGGTCTTTTCTGCAGAGATAAGAATGATGAAGAATCTGAGAATGAGTGGGCTTAGTTTATCTGCTTAACTAAAGACTCTACACTTAATAGCATTCACAGTGGAGAGGGGCTTATTCTCCACAGAACACTCATATTTTTTACTTTGACTGTACATAGTTAAGTGGATATTGGTAAGAGTAGACAGAGATGCCCTTGACTTCCTTCTTTTTAGAAAGGGCTTCAAAGAAGGAACAGTTCATAAGACTCTGGCTTCTGTCTTTTGTGTAGTCTCTTTTGGCTATAGTGTATTTCTTCTGAATTTCCAATATATGCTTACTGAGATCTGGTAAACATTCAAGGTCAGCTGATATTTTCATTAGGACAGGTTTAGTAGAACCTTGTAAACACATCAAGATGGTTGGGAGCTTCACTTGTGCATCCTTCAACTTGAGATGAGATCCAAAAACTTTAAAGGAATCCTCTGAGCTCTTCAAAGCTGTCCTCTCATCAGGTAATGATGAAACTCCAGTTAGTCAACAGAGCCCAAGAGGAAATTGGGAATGATGAAGTGTTACTTTTGCTTTCCACTTTGAACTTTTTATTTGGTCTCCTGTAGTCTATTCTGTCTCTTTCCCTTCCCACCTTCTTTTCTATCCACTTGTATCACTCTTTAACAGTTCCTCACAAAAAGTAAGTAAGAATTGGATGGTCTCCATCTCATTTTTAAACACCTTTGACTAAAAGTGGATTTGTGACAGTAATCACTTCCAGAAAGGACTTGTACTGGGTGCCAGTAAATTGCCTCTTGCTTCCAACTGTGCAAGTGTGTATGGGCATGGGGATGGGAGAATGAAGTGGGGTTTGGTTTGATTTGGTTTTCTCCTGCTGCTAAGACTGTGCTGATTACCTATGCTCCTGGCCTTTATTTAGGGGCCCCAAATCTTCTATCTGATTAAACATTTTAATAATTCCAGGGGCCAATGTGCTGTCATCACAGATTCTCTCTCTCTCACTTGCTCCTTAAGTTCCATGTCATTTACTTAGAAATCAAAATATTAAATAGAGAAGTGTATCCTGATGCTAAAGCTGAAACTCCAGTACTTTGGCCACCTCATGCGAAGAGTTGACTCATTGGAAAAGACTCTGATGCCGGGAGGGATTGGGGGCAAGAGGAGAAGGGGACAACAGAGGATGAGATGGCTGGATGGCATTACTGACTCGATGGACGTGAGTCTGGGTGAACTCCAGGAGTTAGTGATGGACAGGGAGGCCTGGCGTGCTGCAATTCATGGGATCACAAAGAGTTGGACATGACTGAGCAACTGATCTGATCTGATCTGATCCATCATCCCTCTGTTCATTTGTTGTTAGTCATTCAACATTTATTCAGTGGATATGTATGTCTGTTCTGCACTCAAGTAAGAATTATAAGAACTTTAAGAGATGGTTTTCTAGTCAGTACTTCTGTAAAGTTTATGATTTTTTAGGGTGATATAACTTCCATCTGACTAAGATGGCAGAGTGCACTCATCTTCTCTTGCAAGAACTCCAAAATTACAACTCACTGGTGAACAACCATCGACAGGAGAATGTTGGATCCCACCAAAATAAGATACCTCACATCCAATGGCAAAGGATAAGCCCCAGCAAGATGAAGAAGGGGCGAAATTTCATTTAGAGTCAAATCCCATACCTGCCAGAGATGCTCAGAGGGCTCAAATGAACCTTGCACACCAGGACCCAGAGACCCCACAGAGACTGAGCCAGAACTGTGTTTGAGTGTCTCCTGCAGAGTTAAGGGTCATCAGTGGCCTGCCACAGGGGCAGGGGCTCTGGGTGCAGCAGACCTGGGTATGGCATAAACCCTCTTGGAGGAGGTCACCATTAACACCACCATAGAGCCACCAGAACTTACATAAAACTGGGGAAACAGACTCTTGGAGGGCACAAACAAAATCTTGTGCACACCAGGACCCAGGAGAAAGGAGCAGTGACCCCACAGGAGACTGCCCCAGCTTGCCTACGAATGTCCAGGAGTCTCTGGGAGAAGCATGGGTTGGCGATGGCCTGCTGCAGGATCAGGGGCACAGAGTGCAGCAGTACATGCATGGGACTTTTTGAGGTCCCATTATCTTCATTACCTCCACCATAATTTGGCCTCAGGTCAAACAAAGGGAGGGGACACAGCCCATTAACAAAAAAACTAGACTAGAGATTTACTGAGCATGGCCCTGCCCATCAGAACAAGACCCGGTTTCCCCCTCAGTCAGTCTCTTCCGACAGGAAACTTCCATAAGCCTCTTATCCTTACCCATTAGAGGGCAGACAGAATGAAAACCACAATCACGGAAAACTAACCAAACTGATCACATGGACCACAGCCTTGTCTAACTCAATGAAGTTATGAGCCATGTTGTGTAGGGCCACCAAAAATGGACAGGTAATGGTGAAGAGTTCTGACAAAACATGGTCCACTGGAGAGGGGAATGGCAAACCACTTCATTATTCTTGCCTTGAGAACCCCATGAGCAGTATGAAAAGGCAAAAAGATAGGACACTGAAAGATGAACTCCACAGGTCGGTAGGTGCCCAATATGCTACTGGAGATCAGCAGAGAAATAACTCCAGAAAGAATGAAGAGATGTTCAGTTCATTACAGTTCAGTCACTCAGTCGTGTCTGACTCTTTGTGACCCCATGAACCGTAGCACGCCAGACCTCCCATCCATCACCAACTCCCAGAGTCTACCCAAACCCATGTCCATTGAGTCGGTGATGCCATACAACCATCTCATCCTCTGTTGTCCCCTTCTCCTCCTGCCCTCAATCTTTCCCAGCATCAGGGTCTTTTCAAATGAGTCAGCTCTTTATATCAGGTGGCCTAAGTACTGGAGTTTCAGTGTCAGCATCAGTCCTTTCAGTGAACATCCAGGACTGATCTCCTTTAGGATGGACTGGTTGGATCTCCTTGCAGTCCAAGGGACTCTCAAGAGTCTTCTCCAACACCACAGTTCAAAAGCATCAATTCTTCAGCAGTCAGCTTTCCTTATAGTCCAACTCTCACATCCATACATGACCACTGGAAAAACCATAGCCTTGACTAGACAGACCTTTGTTGGTGAAGTAATGTCTCTGCTTTTTAATATATTGTCTAGGTTGGTCATGACTTTCCTTCCAAGGAGTAAGCATCCTTGGCTGCAATCACCATCTGCAGTGATTTTGGAGCCCAGAAAAATAAAGTCAGCCACTGTTTCCACTGTTTCCCCATCTGCCAAAGCAAAAACAACACCCAGCTGTGGATGTGACTGGTGATGGAAGTAAAGTCCAATGCTGTAAAGAGCAAAATTGCATAGGAACCTGGAATGTTGGGTCCATGAATCAAGGCAAATTGGAAGTGGTCAAAGAGGAAATGGCAAAAGTGAACATTTTAGGAATCAGTGAACTAAAGTGGACTGGAATGGGTGAATTTAACTCAGATGACCATTATATCTACTACTGTGGGCAAGAATCCCTTTGAAGAAATGGAGTAGCCCTCATAATCAACAAGAGTCCAAAATGCAGTACTTGGATGCAATCTCAAAACTACAGAATGATCTCTGTTCATTTCCAAGGCAAACCATTCAGTATCACAGAATCTAAGTCCGTGTCCTGATCAGTAATGCTGAAGAAGCTGAAGTTGAACAGTTCTCTGAAGACCTACAAGACCTTCAAGAACTAACACCCCAAAAAAGATGTCCTTTTCATTATAAGGGACTGGAATGCAAAAGTAGGAAGTCACGAGATACCTGGAATAACAGGAATAACAGGCAAATTTGGCCTTGGAGTACAAAATGAAGCAGGTGAAAGAATAACAGTTTTGCCAAGAGAACTTACTGGTCATAGCAAACAGCCTCTTCCAACAACACAAGAGAAGACTCTACACACAGACATCACCAGATGGTCAATGCCAAAACTAGATTGATTATATTCTTTGCAGCCAAAGATGGAAAAGCTCTAGACAGTTAGCAAAAACAAGACCAGGAGCTGACTGTGGCTCAGATCATGAACTTCTTTTTGCCAAATTCAGACTTAAATTGAACAAAGTAGGGAAAACCACCAGACCATTCAGGTATGACCTAAATCAAATCTATTATTATACAGTGGAAGTCAGAAATAGACTCAAGGGATTAGATCTGATAGAGTACCTGAAGAACTATGGACAGAGGTTCATGACATTGTACAGGAGGCAGTGATCAAGACCATCCCCAAGAAAAAGAAATGCAAAAAGGCAAAATGGTTGTCTGAGGAGGCCTTATGAATAGCTGAGAAAAGAAGAGAAGCTAAAGGCAAAGGAGAAGAGGAAAGATATACCCACTTAATGCAGAGTTCCAAAGAATAGCAAGGAGAGATATGAAAGCCTTCCTCAGTGATCACTACAAAGAAATAGAGGAAAACAATAGAATGGGAAAGACTGGAGATCTCTTTAAAAAAATTAGAGATACCAAGGGAACCTTTCATCCTGTGCAAAGATGGGCACAATAAAAGACAGAAATGGTATGGACCTAACAGAAGCAGAAGATATTAAGAAGAGGTGGCAAGAATACACAGAAGAACCAAATGAAAAAGATCTTAATGACCCAGATAAGCATGATGGTGTGATCATTCACCTAGAGCCAGACATCCTGGAATGTGAAGTCAAGTAGGCCTTAGGAAACATAACTATGAACAAAGCTAGTGGAGGTGATGGAATTCCAGTTGAGCTATTTCAAATCCTAAAAGATGATGCTGTGAAAGTGCTGCACTCAATATGCCAGCAAACTCAGCAGCGGCCACAGGACTGCAAAAGGTCAGTTTTCATTCCAGTCCCCAAAAGATAATGCCAAATTTTCAAACTACTACACAATTGCACTCATCTCACCTGCTAGCAAAGTAATTCTCAAAATTCTCCAAGCCAGGTTTCAACAGTACATGAACTGTGAAATTCCAGATGTTCAAGCTGGATTTAGAAAAGGCAGAGGAACAAGAGATCAAATTGCCAACATCTGTTGGATCATTGAAAAAGCAAGGGAGTTCCAGAAAAACATCTACTTCTGCTTTATTGACTA
>NW_011494835.1:74960-95400 GCF_000754665.1 Bison bison bison
TCTGTATGCATGTCAAGAAGCAACAGTTAGAACTTGACATGGAACAACAGACTGGTTCCAAATAGGAAAAGGAATACATCAAGGCTGTATATTGTCACCCTGTTTATTTAACTTATATGCAGAGTACATCATGCAAAATGCTGGGCTGGATGAAGCACAAACTGGAATACAGATTGCCAGGAGAAATATCAATAACCTCAAATATGCAGATGACACCACCCTTATGGCAGAAAGTGAAGAGGAACTAAAAGCCTCTTGATGAAGGTGAAAGTGGAGAGTGAAAAAGTTGGCTTAAAGCTCAACATTCAGAAAACAAAGATCATGGCATCTGGTCCCATCACTTCATGGGAAACAGACAGGGGAACAGTGTCAGACTTTATTTTTTGGGACTCCAAAATTACTGCAGATGGTGAGTGCAGCCATGAAATTAAAAGAGGCTTGCTCCTTGGAAGAAAAGCTATGACCAACCTAGACAGCACATTAAAAGGCAAAGACATGACTTTACCAACAAAGGTCCGTCTAGTCAAAGCTATGGTTTTTCCAGTAGTCAGGTATGGTGAGAGTTGGAGTATAAAGAAAGCTGAGCACCGAAGAATTGATTCCTTTGAACTGTGGTGTTGGAGAAGACTCTGGAGAGTCCCTTGGACTGCAAGGAGATCCAACCAGTCTATCCTAAAGGAAATCAGTCCTGAATATTCATTGGAAGGACTGATGCTGAAGCTGAAACTCCAATAATTTGGCCCCCTGAGGCAAAGAACTGAGTCACTAGAAAAGATACTGATGTTGGGAAAGATTGAAGGCAGAAGGAGAGGGGACGACAGAGGATGAGATAGTTGGATGGCATCACTGACCTGATGGACATGAGTTTGAGTAAGCTCTTGAAATTGGTGATGGACAGAGAAGCTTGGCGTTTTGCAGTCGATAGGATTGCAAAGAGTTGGATATGACTGAACGACTGAACTGAACTTCCATGTATTAACCATCTGAAATGTGATTCTGTGAATGCACAGAAATTTCAGGATAACATAAAGACTATGGTGGGAGTGGGGTTAGTCACCAGTAGGTTTTCAGAATAGAAAGTCTTGAAGTGGCCTTTAAGGAAGTTTAGGGTTTGGATGTGTTATCTGGTGGGTATGTCACAAACTTTTATCAAATTCCAGTTCCTATTTACTATGAGACTGAGAAAATTTCTGCAAGGGTTATAGGCAATAATTTTGGTTCTGATCCTTATTATTACCATAAAAGTTGTTCATGAATTTATACAATGTGTTTTGCTTATTCACGTTTCTTTTCTCCTGATACTAAACATCTTAATGATAAGGTCTATTCCTACCTGGTCTTAGACTCCCTTGTGTATTGGCACAGTACTGTGTTAGTAGTAGACACACATTAAGAAGTATAGGAGAGAGACAGATCATAGTGTTGAAGAGAGTTAACATTGGAGCCAGGATATCTGGGTTCAAATCCAAGTGGTGCTCACTTCCTCCTAGCAGTGCACATGGGCAGATTACTTAAACCTTCTGTGTCTCAGTTTCTTCATCTTAACCTGAGAATAATAACACTATGTGCTCCATAGCACTGTTACAAGGTTTCAATAAGGTGATATATACAAAATTCTTAGAAAAGTACCTGCATATCCTTATAATCATCATTATGATCATCATGAAATATCTAGGGAAGTTAAATGGAAGCAAAGGGAAACCATTATGGAAAGAGGACATAGATGAGTAGTTTACTTTAGGTAAGGTACAGATAACCGATGAACTATTTAAGTGCTAAGCTGGGTAGTTTCGTAGGTGGAGGATATCAGCACTCACTGGGTAAGGCAGCTTTTTTTTCAGGTCTGGGGGCCAGACCATTCAGAGAGAGACTCTGGGCCGCATTTCTGCCAGGTGATGGTGGGGGAGGACACTGCTGTTAAGTAGGGTCTAGAGGGTGTAACCCGCCAGGAAAAGGCTTTACAAATTTGCTGTACTAAGGGCTTTTATATCATAAGAAATGTTTATATCCCCATGTATTCAAGCAATATTAGTGGAGGTATTTTGCTAAGTAGGGCTATATAATTAAATAGCATAGTCATGGTATTTGACCTTACAGGGTTTATGGTTTTGCGGGTGGCCAGATTTGAAACAGCTTCAGTTAAGTGTGATGAGTTGCAAGGATGGGCAAGCGCAATGGACTGTGGGAAGCATCTCCCAATCTGTTTTATCTTCCTGCCCGATCCGTGCTGTCAACTGATGCACTTGGGAGCTTTCTGAAGCCAGCTCCAAGCATATCTTCCCCTGGAAGTCATGGATAGTATCATTGATTTCATTTTGTCTTGTCCTTAATCCTATCATTCTGTAAAAATGCACTGATAGTCTAAGTTTTCATAATCTGAGTTTGTACAGCTTTCACTCGAGAAGATACAGGAGCAGAGTTCTGGCCTGCTGTGTTTACTTCTGTTGTACTTCCTTGCGTCCTTTTCTAAAAATCCTTCTGGAATTAGAAATTGATTTCTTCAGAAACACACTCATTTTTCTCTTCTCCCAGAGACCTTTTGAAGTCTGAGGTGTCGTCTCTCTGGGTTACCATTCAGTCATCACTTTTTACCCCGTCTTTAGTGGAGTCTTCCCTGTATCCTTGCTCTTTGAGTAACGCTTTTGATCTTCCTTTAGTCTGGGAGAGCCAAGTCCATGATGAAAGTCAGGAGGTCGGATATCCCGGCACCGTGAAGAAGTAGCCAGTTCTGGGTCTCATTTGTAGTGCATTTTTAAGTGATGAGTGTATACCTTTTTTTTGAAGCATGGCCAAGAAGGTAAAGATACGTTTTTGTCGAACTACTCAAAGGCTCACTTATCATAGAAGCAGACGAAATAAAAGTCTAGTTCTTATTACAAAAAGAATGAAGAACCTTAGTAAACATTAACAAAATTAAAGAATTAAAAATCAGTCTCTTTATCTTCTTAAACCTGATGTGGCTTGAGATAAGAGTCACACAGAGCCACAAATCCAGATGAACCACCGTAAACCTTCGAGCTGCACACGCAAAGCGGTCAGTTGCAGAATTGATTTTTACAACATGGCGAGACAGACAATTATCTACTGTCTCTTATACTAAGGCTAATCTTTGCTCTGAGTTATTTTAGACCCTCTCTCTCTGGATGATATCTGCACAAACTGTAAGGTCCAATATAGTGACGATCTGCTGAACACATGCAGAACAGATGGCTGAAGAAACTCTCAGCCCATTCCATTGTTACATTACCCATTCCTGCACTTCGCTACCCATGCAAGCACAAGGCTGAATAATGCCAGTTTTCAGGTGGTTCCCTGTGTCGCTTCATGGAAGCCACTTGGCATGGCTGCCTGTGGAGGGGCACAGGGATCAGCAGCCTCAGACAGTGCTGCCTAAATTTCTGGCAGTGCGCTTTTAAGGAATAAGAAAATGTACTGTGATGTCATTCAGGTAATATCCAAGTTACATTTTCAGTCTCTCTAAAATAGTTGTTGGGGAGCTCTTGGGAATGAACTGCAACCAAAGTTCTGAAAAATTCAGTCTGTATTCTCTGCCAACCTGGTGTTGGAAAGTCTTGTCCTGGAGAATTATTTAGAAAGCAAAGGGAAACTGAAGAGTACAAAAGCAAGTCCTAAAGATGGAAGATGTCGGCTTCAAATGTTGCTCCCTCTGCCATCTCCAGATTGTAATCAGTGGCCAAAATTTGCAAATTGAATTGTTTTATACCCTCAGGGAGGTAAATCATACATGTTTGCATACAGGTATTTCTTAATCCACCTCTCGTGCTATAGATCCAGAAAACAAAAACATGGTACTGTAGAAAATGTTTTCAGTCTCTCAGCTGACTAAGATTTAGGTAAGTCATATTCAGTTAATGCATCCTTGTATTAAGTAGTTCTAATAATATCAGGATGAAAACCAGGTGAGTTGAAAAGGTCACACTGAGGGCCTGTGGTCTCACTACCACAGTATTTTCTGTTTACATTTCATTGAATTTTAAGTGGGTTCATAATGAATGGGTAAAACCACTGTACTGTTTTTGCCACTTGGTTTTAATTAGTGACTGGGACTAAAACGCCCTGGTTTAATTTAGCAATGAAAGGGTTAGTTTGAAGCTTGTGAAGAAATGAAACACTATACTGTGTAAAGTTTTATTTTGGGCTACTTTTCTCTCATTTCTTTGGGTTTTTATGCAGTAGTTTTGTACTATGGACTTTGCCAGGGAAAAAAACACCCCTGTCCTTGTGGACCTTACATAGTATCAGTTCAGTTCAGTTCAGTTCAGTCGCTCAGTCGTGTCCGGCTCTTTGCGACCCCATGAATCGCAGCACGCCAGGCCTCCCTGTCCATCACCAACTCCCGGAGTCCACTCAGACTCATGTCCATGGAGTCAGTGATGCCATCCAGCCATCTCATCCTCTGTTGACCCCTTCTCCTCCTGCCCCCAATCCCTCCCAGCATCAGAGTCTTTTCCATACTATAAGATTGTTCAGACTGAAATAAGAAATCATTCAGAAAAGAAAACTCTTCAGGGATTATATGGATATTAATCGGAAAACAGAAGTGTATTAGATTTAGCATGCTCTATTCACTATATACATTTCTACAAATGATCATTTTTCCAACCCAAATGATTTTCCACTCTTATTGAAGATAATGGTTACTACAAGCAATCTGTTAAGATATTATTCAGGATAAAAAGTACCAAACTCTTTAGTTATCAAAACAGATAATTTTTACATAATGTGTGCAAGAAATGACATATAGCAAAGCAATAGTTATGACTTTTTAGTTCTGTGGCAAGGAGAGCCCAAAGATAGCAAGGATTCTGAGAAAGGCTTTGCAGGGAATTCAGGAATTTAAACACAAAGAGCCTTTAAAAATTTTGCCCAAATGGCTTTCCCATCCTTGTTTCTCCCTTTCCCTCTTCACTCTTTCCTTTTATCTGGAAGATGTTAGAATAAATAACATGGTGAAGTGGCTTTGCTTTCTATGGTTTCCTAAGGCTATGACTATTTTACAGAGATTCGTTCCACTGCAAGTCCCAGGTTTCCTGTTTTTATTATCCACACTTCACACGGTAGTTTGGACCAAATTGGCCATTGCAGAGTTTGGAGAGGAGTCTGTTTAACACAGTGCGTTGCACTGCTACCTCCCTACCCATCTCTCCCGGCCGCACTCTGGGCTGATCAGATACAAGGTCTCTAACACAGAAGAAACCGTCAGTGCCTCACCTTCTACCGATTTTTGAGGTTAGCTGCGATTAGTTTTATTTCAGTATGCTCATTTGGCCTAGTAAGTGGATAATGTAGGAGTGGTAACAGGTAACTTGCGAGGAGAGATGACTATTAGAAAATGGTTTCTCTTTTAGCAAGAGGCATCCCTTTCACAGTTTGGACCATCCAGCCTCTGACCAAAGGTACTGAAGGCTCAGTAAGGAACTCTCATTGCCTGGTGAAACTGTACAGAGGAAGAACACATTTCACACAACCGTATCATGGTGTCAGCCAGGTTAAGCCCCTGATGAGCTCTTGTACATAGAATTTCTCTTCTAGAGGGTCCGCATACTCAGCAAAGACTCTACTCCACACGCATGGTAATTTAGTTAGTCCACAGCCGGAGAGATGGTAATATGTACATCAGTTCATAATAACTGGCAGTGAGTTAGACGCAGCAGATAACCCCAGCGCAGAATAACCAGGCAGAAGAGGAGGAAAGGTGAGAAATGAAAATCTTTGTGATGAGACCACCAAAAAGTGAATGCGGGAGTGACGGTGTCCCTCTGTGTCTACTACGGGTAGCAAAGCTGCATGCTCCCTTGCCAAGGGCACAGACTAGGTTAACTGTCCAGGGCTACAACTCGTGGCCACTGCTCTGTCTCTCCAAGCAGACAAGAACTGTCCTGGCTTCAAAACTCCTTGAAACGATTAATGTTCTGTTGTTGTAACTTTGACAATATGTCAGTAACTTGTTAAGTCTGTAGACAGTGGAGAGTTTGAGAAAACAAAACTGAAAACAGTTCAGGCACTGTCAGTGCAAATCATCCAGTCTCCAGACACTTTGGGAACACCAAGGGCAGTATTTGCATGTTACGCTGACTGCAAACTTAGGCCATTAGGCTGTAACACGGCAGGCATTGTTGTCCTCATTTTTATCAGCAACAGAAGAGAGCTACTTCTGTAGTAGACAGAGTTCTTAAATCTGGGAGGGTGTCCTGACCCTGTTCCCTACTATGATCACACTAGATAGTGGTAATTCTACAAAGCCTTTTTATAGTTTTCATCACCTCCTTGCTTTCCCTGACTACTTCTTCCCTCTGGTATTATAACTGGGTCATGATAAGGTACCAGAGAACCACACACAGGAATGAGAAAAGAGAATCCTAACTGTTTTAGCATTTTGGAGGAAGATATGGTCCATTTGAATATATTTTGTTTGGGTTGCCTTTCCCAGTCTTTTGATCTGTAGCCAAAAAATCAGTTAAGCTGAATTTACAACTGTGCCCCTCTGCATGTAAATGGGGTGTGTGTGCGTGTATGTGCGCGCGCATGTGCGCATGCACATGTGTGTGCCTGTGAGCATGTGTCGGTGAAGGTTTTGTTCTTGTGATTTATAATAGCTCTGTAGCATGGTCTGGTGGCTTCCCTTGTAGCTCAGTTGGTAAAGAATCTGCCTCCAATGCAGGAGACTGGGGTTCGATTCCTGACTTGGGAAGATCCCCTGGGGAAGAAAATGGCAACCCACTCCAGTATTCTAGCCTGGAGAATCCCATGGACTTAGGAAGCTGGAGGGCTATGGTCTACGAGGTCGCAAGAGTCAGACACGACTTTAGAGACTAAACCACCACCACTGTAGCATGGTCATTTTATGGAGTTTTATGGAATTGCTAGTATATGCCATCAGTTGTGATAAACACAGCTGTTAATCATCAATGTTTCTGAATTGCTTAAAAAAAAAAAAAAGAGAAACCTGAGAACTGTCACTGATTCTAATGATATACACCGTGATTGATAGGAGTCTGAGGTGACTATTTGCAACACATTTGGATCTTCTCCATTTATTGTTTTGCTATATATCCATCATAGAATTGTTGTTCAGTTGCTAAGTTGTGTCTGACCCTTTGCAACCCTATGGACTGCAGCACACCAGGTCTCCCCGTCCTTCACCATCTCCTGGAGTTTGCTCAAACTCATGTCTATTCTGTCAGTGATGCCGTACAACCATCTCATCTTCTGTTGCCCCCTTCTCTTCCTGTCTGCAATCTTTCCCAGCATGGGGGTTTTTTCTAATGAGTCAGCTCTTTGCATCAGATGGCCTAAGTGTTGGAGCTTCAGCTTTAGCATCAGTCCTTCCAATGAATATTTAGGGTTGATTTCCTTTAGGATTGACTGGTTTGATCTCCTTGCTGTCCAAGAGACTCTCAAGAGTCTTCTCCAACACTACAATTTGAAAGTGTCAATTCTTCGGCACTTCCCCTTCTTTAAGGTCCAACTCTCACATCCGTATCTGTACTGGAAAAACCATAGCTTTGACTATATGGACCTTTATGGGCAAAGTGATGTCTCTGCTTTTTAATATGCTGTCTAGGTTTGTTATAGCTTTTCTTCTAAAGAGCATGCATCGTTTAATTTCATGGCTGCAGTCACCAACTGCAGTGATTTTGCAGCCCAGGAAAATAAAATCTCTCACTGTTTCCACTTATTTTCCATCTATTTGCCATGAAGTAATGGGACTGGTCTTAGTTTTTTGAATGATCTTAGTTTTTTGAATGCTGAGTTTTAAGCCAGCTTTTTCACCTTCATCAAGAGGCTCTTAAGTTGTTCTTCTCTTTCTGCCATTAACATAGAATACAAAATTGTTAAATTTATCCACAGGTGCCTCTAATGTTAAGAAAACAATTCAAATCCCTATGACATGAATGAATGGGAAGATAAAGAAAATGTGCTGTTTATTCCATCCCCTGAGTAATAAAAGATTCATTTTGATATTTGGCAAAACTAATACAATTATGTAAAATTTAAAAATAAAATAAAATTTAAAAAAAAAAAGAGTAAACCAAAAGAGAAAGGGTCAGTGTTTTTCATGAACATCATCTGGGTTTTGAATATGTTTATGGTTTACATTTTTTTCAAGCACATATTTGAGCAGCTAAGCATCTTCCCTGTGCACGCAGGGACATACGTGGCCATAATTGGTGAGTGGAAGGTGGGAGGATAGCCCCTCCCATCCCTTGGATCTATTGCTTTTCTCCCAAGAGTATAGGAGTGGGGAAAACCACAAGAAATCCCAAGTTTTTGTGAGATATGACTGGTCAGTAGGTGAAGTATTGGGTTGACCAAAAAGTTTGTTCTGGTTTTTCCATAAGCGGTTACAGGAAAACAAACTTTTAGGCCAACCCAACAGAAGGGGAGGAAAACAGATTTAGTGTTTATGTAAACTATAAAAGGATAGAGATGGGATGAACAGAATCCTGAAGAAATAGTAGAAATGTATAAGTAGAGAAAAACATATCAACACATTTTTGTTCCTTAAGTCATACGCTGGACAGCAATGATTCTAAATTTCTACTCTTTGCTCTCGAATATCCCTAGTCAACTCTTTGAAAGGCCTTGTTTATACTCCTTTATCCAGTAGTTATGTAGTGAGAACTATCTGAGGGGCCTGTTAGGTTGTTTCTTGGTCCTGTTATGATCCTGGACTTTGTGCTTGGTGTGGTGTACTGGGACTGTAGACTGGTGGCAAGTAGAAAAATTGGCAGATATGGACATGGCAGAACTGTACTGTTATACATAACGCATTTTAATCTCTGGGTATCCACTGGATCAAGTTTCTCAACATAAAATATGACTATATTTGTCCATGTATATAGCTTTATTTTAAACAGCTTGGGCTTATGTCTAGCTAGTATATACCAGTGTGTCAATGTTGTAAGTAAAAATTTTTAAAGAATTACAAATAGCTGCTGCTCTAATCACCCGAGGAACTTCCTGCCAACACAACCCATCTAGCTCATGTCATCCCACCCTGGTGCCACTGCCTCTCCTTGATTAAGCCATTAAGTAACACCCAGCAAAACAAGGCCCTCCCAGGACCCAGTTTACTCATGGGGCTTACTTTTGCCTGGTTGGTGTCAGTGTCATATAAGTTGTTAAATATTTTGTATATCACACTTAAATGAAGGAAGAAAGCAATGTATAACACTTGAATTAATTAGACAAGTGTATGTGTTAAAGATCAGGTTCCTGGGCTTCAAGAGTTTTTCTTTGAGGGAACTTACTCTATAGTTTTTATAATCAGTAACTCCTATCCTAATTTAAGTACGTTTTTAATATTGATGTTTTCCTTAAATTAGACATTTCTTCATCAGTTCAGTTCAGTTCAGTCGCTCAGTCGTGCACGACTCTTTGCGACCCCATGAATCGCAACTCAAAGTGTCAGAGTAGCAGGTATTTATACATTGTCCATTCAAGGTAGTAACAGCAAGATGTCATGACCATATTTTGGCAAACTTTTGGGCTTATACTAGTGATATGCCTGCAGGTTTAGAAATCAATCACAGGAGAATAATGTAAAAATAAATATTCCTGTGGGCATGTAGTACTTACAACAAAACAGAAAATTTTGTTTTCTCCCTGCACCTCACCAAAGTCCACTGGAGCACAGTCTGTGCCTCTTTATCTTTAAAACATTTTGAACTTAGATAAGCACTTTCTATGACTTGCCTTAAGAGAGTGTTTGTAAGTTAGTATGGATTGTGAACCTGAAATTAATTGGGCCAATCTCAGGTCTAGTCTTCAGGCCTTAATATATCACAAAAGCCTGGAGACAGAAAGAAATGAAGGGGGGGGGGGGGGGGTGGGCAAATGGAAAGTCACGGGTACAAAGCCAAGTAGGGCTGGGACTCAAGCAGTCTTTCAGAGAACAAATCAAATTCAGCAATTTAGCAATTCACAACCGCACAGAATTTTGAATGTAGCAGCAAGGTTCCCAGGGCTCTCTACTTGTTTGTTTGTTTGCTTTATCACTTTTTCCATTCATTCCACTTCACAGTTTTATATTTGAACTCTTAAAATATTATTAATGCCTCAGTGATAAAGCAATACGTTTTACATGAAGTCCTTTTGCTTTTACTAGGCTGTAAATTCTTTGAGCACAGGTGTTATTTCTGATCCATTTTTGTCTCTATTATAAAGTCTAGCATTATATTTTCCAGTATTTTGAAGCTGTTGATAAATATGTTACATACACTGATATGAGTTTGAAATGTCACTGAGTTCTTCAAAGTCAGCAAATGTCTGGTGCTTACAGTACAATGTCTGAGATAAACATTTGTCTTCATGAAGTGAAGTGAACGTTGCTCAGTCGTGGCTGATTCTTTGCAACCTCATGGACTATACAGTCCATGGAATTCTCCAGGCCAGAATACTGGAGTGGGTAGCCCTTTCCTCCTCTAGGGGATCTTCCC
The DNA here is from genome assembly GCF_000754665.1 of Bison bison bison. Taxonomy (NCBI): domain Eukaryota; kingdom Metazoa; phylum Chordata; class Mammalia; order Artiodactyla; family Bovidae; genus Bison; species Bison bison. The sequence continues at coordinate 85,424 of NW_011494835.1, forward strand.
AGCCCAGGGATCAAACCCAGGTCTCCTGCATTACATGCAGGTTTTTTACCAGCTGAACCACGAGGGAAGCCCAAGAATACTGGAATGGGTAGCCTATCCATTCTCCAGCCGATCTTCCCAGCCCAGGAATTGAACTGGGGTCTCCTGCATTGCAGGCAGATTCTTTACCAACTGAGCTATCAGGGAAGCCCATTTGTCTTCATAGTAGCCTCTATAATGGGCTTTGCTATATAACCTGTGCACAGGTTAATCCAGATATTCTAATATAAATTTATATAAGGGAATGAGAGTTTGTATCATAAATACATGTTTAATTAGAATACAAGAATCTTCTATAAACCTAAGGTGATTTGTGTTATTGAAAAAGGATCCTATAAACCTCATTCCTCTAAAATGTTTAAGTGGCATTGGAGTACTACTAATAAAAATTCATGACCACTTAATGAAACCAAAATTATTATTTCAAACTCTAAAAATTTGAAAATATAAGTATTTCCAAAAATGTTTATCAATTGTGCACATAATTCCAAAATCCTGAAAAAGATGTAAAAGTGTGGTGAGAGAAAGATTAAAAAATATGCATGTGCTTATATTTCAGGACATCAGCACTGATCACGGTGAAAGAATCAGCATCTTAGATAAAGTGAGAAAGGTAAATGACAGCTGTCTGAGTCATTCCCACTATTAGGGTCTTCTCGTCTAGTCACCCTGCCTTTTACTTTATCATCCCTGATGACTGTGGTTTCCTGACGGGTTCTCTGTTACAGTCTTGGGCTAGACCCATGGGCTAAACTCATGCACAGCTCACACTGGAGCTTTTCAGCTCCATTTACCCTGGAGGAATCTTTCAGAACTCCTCTGCCTTGGCTCTATCAAAGAACCATATTCCACTGGAAGAAAAATGCTGGCTGGATCCCTGTTGTCACCTAATTCTCTTTCATTTGATGAAGTCCCAGATCCCTCTTTCAGAGAAACATTCAACAGACTGAAGCTGAAACAGAACAGAATTTATCTGACACTGAGGTACATGTGGAGTCGCGCTTATTGTGTGGCATCATCGTGGAAAGCATGGATGGCTTTGGTCACTGTGTGTCTGAAAATTGTTCATTGGAAAACGGGTGCTTGATGAAGAGAGTAAGAATGATTGTAGTTTAAACAAATGTCTTTCATGTTACATTAGTGATGCAAGGCTTTGGAAATGAGAAGACCTGGGTTCGAGTCAGCAGCAGATGCTGATGATGCTGTGCCATTTTCCCTAGACGCACTTGGGTTCCTGCCGCTGTGCGGGACAGTTTCCAGCACACTGAGTACTTCGCACCTCCTGTGCTCCATGACTCACCTGAGAGTTTTCACTGGAGCCCTGGGAGCTCTCTCTGCTGCTCAGGGGTGCAGGAGAGTTAAGGTTCCCATGAACAACCCTCAATCCATGGGGTGGGGAGATGGTGGAGAGATGTCCATGCTTCTAATTCGATAGTGGGAACATTTAGAGACATGTCTGTGGTTTCTAAGAGTGTCCCCACCAAGACTGAGCCCTGGTTGTCCACAGAGGTAACCCATTCACTCACACAATCTGTATTGGGTTTTTCCCTTCCTTGTTTTATTTCCCCAGTGCTCTCACTTTTGTTTTTGAGGATCCCTTCCCAAAGAAATGACCTGTACCAAGTCTGTGTCTTGGGATCTGATTTAAGAACCCAAACTAAGATATGGTCCTAACTATGCCACCTCATGCAAAGAGTTGACTCACTGGAAAAGACTCTCATGCTGAGAGGGATTAGGGGCAGGAGGAGAAGGGGACGACAGAGGATGAGATGGCTGAATGGCATCACTGACTCGATGGACGTGAGTCTGAGTGAACTCCGGGAGGTGGTGATGGACAGGGAGGCCTGGCGTGCTGCGATTCATGGGGTCGCAAAGAGTCGGACATGACTGAGTGACTGAACTGAACTGAATGCTGTTAACTAGGGGCTTCCCTGGTAGCTCAGTGGTAAAGAATCTGCCTGCAATGCAGGAGATGTGAGTTCGATCCCTGGGGTGGGAAGAGCCCATGGAGGAGGGCATGGCAACCCATTCCAATATTCTTGCCTGGAGAATCCCATGGCCAGAGGAGCCTGAGGGCTACAGTCCATGGGATCACAAAGAGTCGAACATGACTGAAGCGACTGAGCACGCACACTCACATGCTCTTAAGCGGTACTGAGACTCAGAGGAGGCTATTTGTGTGTGTGTGTGTGTGTGGGGGGGGTGTCTAAGTTTTATGACCTGTCAAATGACAGTTGGGCAAAATTGAGAATTTCCTTATTTATTGAGCTGAAAGAACTCTTTTTTTAAAAAACTAAATCTTAAAATCTTATAAAAATAAAAGCAGTGAAGACGTTTCTTAGGTAATTTAAAAGCTTTTTAAAAATGCTTTAGAGGTTTTTAAAGTGCATGGCTGTTTGGCAAACATTTCCTTGTTGGTAGATCACTGAGGTATATTCTTGAGTTCTTGCAATTCTTTGTAGCACAATTTTGGAATAATTGGACTAGATGATCTTTAAGGCTCGTGCCAAGTTTAAAATTCTGGGATCCTAATGATGAATAAAGGTCTGTGAGGAGCTCTTTCCTGCCATTCTAATCTCATTGTTTTCCAAAGTCCAAACCCATTCAGAACCAGATTAGAATCTTTCTTCCTCATACATTTATCTTCGCATCACCAAATGGCTATAGTGTACATATGTATGTGTATTCACATATTCTGAAGAATCAGTCAGAAATATAGTTTCCTAACCTGTGGGCTTCCCTGGTGGCTCAGCAGTAAAGAATTTGCCTGCAAATGCAGGAGATGCATGTTTGATTCCTGGGTTGTGAAGTTCCTCTGGAGAAGCAAATGGCAACCCACTCCAGTATTCTTGCTTGGAAAATCCCATGGACAGAGGACCCTGGCGGGCTACAGTCCATAGGGTCACAAAAGAGCTGGACATGAGTTAGCGACTAAAACAATAACAAACAACAACAAAGCTTGTGGCATGCTATAGTCTTCCAGAAATTCTAGTGCAAAGACTACAAATTCTGACGATATGCTAGATGAATATAGGGTCAAGAAGATATTACTCATTATTTTAATTTTTTACTTCATTGTAAGGATTTTCAGGCTTGTAACCTGTTATTTCATTAAAAGGACATATTTAGTAATACTTTTCAGATAAAAGTGTATATATTGTTGCAAGCCTGTGTGTTGTAAAAAAAATTTTTTTTTGGTCTCAAGTCCTAACTCTTGGCCATTTATGTAAATCTCAAAAATTGTTTTCCTTTCTGCAACAAGGTATTTTGACTAGTTTCAAAATAAGAGTTTTGTTTTTTTTTTCTGGAAGTATCCACATTTCCTCCTTTCCCACACTTTCTGCCTAAGCTGGGACCTGGCCTTTCATCAGCCTGTCTCCTCCTATTATATTCCTGAGAATGTTTCAGAACATTCCTGTGTCTTTCCAGGTGAACTACTAAACCTGCAACCACTTGTTTTCCCTGGGACTGGCTCCAGCACGTCTTCCACCTCGCCAGTCTTGCTAGGGATGCTTTCTCCTCATCTCTTAAACCCTGCACTTTTGCTTGATTTGTAGAGATACACAGGGGAGAAACATCCTTTCTTGCATTTTTTTTCCCCCTAGAGGGATAGCTGCTGTCTTATTTCCATTGTTCATCAAATCTCTGCCTATGTGATCACATTTTTTTGAAGATTAATTGAACAGAGTTCCAATTTACTAAATTTGGAGAAAAGAGAGTAACGTCTACCCAATTTTCTGGCAAATATTTGTATCCAGATAAATAACATGTTTGCAAGTTCCATTAGGAAGAATTATTTCTCCCAACTATGATTCTTAGTGATATTAGTAAGGTGTTTCTTATTGAAGCTGAAACTCAGTAAGAAAGAGAATAATTTACATACTCATCTTAATCCAGCCATGAAGTTCTACCTTTCCAGAGGAGGGGATAGTGTGAATTCCTTTTATAAGTTATTTACCTAACAATTTTCTATAATATTTCAAAGCTTTAAATTACAGAACATAATTACATCAATACAATATTTTAAAGATTATAGTCATTTCTCGATATCCATGGAGATTTGGTTATAGGACCCCTGCAGATACCGAAATTCATGATACCCAAATTCCGTATATAAAATGGTGTAGTATTTGCCTCTAACCTGTACACATCCTCCCATGCACTTTAAACCATCTCTAGATTATTTATAATACCAAATACAATGTAAACACTATGTAAATAGCTGCCAGGTGCAAAGCAAATACATATTTCTCCTTTTGGATCTTTCTGGAATTTTTTATCCAAATATTTTTGATTTGTGGTTAGTTGAATCAGTGGATATGAACCCTCAGATGTGGAACCCAGGAGAACTGGCTGTATGTCCTTTCCTTGTCAGAGGTTCTCATGAGCCCTTCAGTTTGCGTGGGTGCCTTTAATTTTTTTTGTTTCTGAGCTCCATCTTTTCTTTCATAAGAGGTGTACTCTACTACATGACTTCATCTAAACGCATCCGTTACTCAAACCACCCAGGCTAAGGAAAGGGGTCTCTTGTCTCCCACATCTGACTGGAAGTTTCTTCAAGGCAGAAGCTCATCTCCCAGAGTTAAGTAGCTTGTAGGGTACGTGATGGTTCCTTAATATATGCTGGCTGAATAAATCACAAAACTACTGGAACACATGTTTTAGGAGTTGCTTTTGGATGAGACTTCATTAAGAATTTTCTGAATGGCTCAAGATTTTGTGATTTGGCTTCTTTTCAAAGGCAGTGACCAGTTTTTGTTTTTGTTATTTCCAGTTCCACGTATGAATTATGTATCTGAAATTCCTTTTCTACTGTGCTTGGCTTTGGTGGCATCCCAAGCTTTGAGACTACTTTGTCAGATTATAATACTTTATCTCATTCTTGGTCTGGATCTTCCATCTCAGGCACTGATGTGAAAAACAAAATTCCTTTCGCTTACGTTTCTCTGTTGTGTTTCACTGTGCTCATCTCAAGTGTCAGCCCACACCCTGTGGAGATGACCAGAGGTTCTGTGATAGATGCCAGGGTGGTGGTATATTTACCACAGACTAGTTTGGGGGCATTCCAGTGAGGGAAACAGCTTTTTTTTTTTTTCCTGTTTTTAGTTCCAAGATCTTTTAGCAAATTAAGCCAGTATGTCTCTGCATTATGTTTTCTATTATTTCTGGGCAGGAGTCATTACTGGTGTGTTATTCCCTTCAGTACCAGTGCTCCTAACATTTGGCCAACGTGTAGCCATAGGTAAAGCGGTTGATAACTTTCATATGTGTTTCCTTGTTTTTCTTCTTTCTGTCTTCCCTTTATGGAGTTTCTCTTGGAGAATTTCTAAGTTGTTCTTGTTCTTTATTTTTTTTTATTATGACACCTACTGATAGATGTTGCCAGGTTTTGGGCCTCCTGAGAGTGGCATACTGTTAGCATGTGCTTTGGTGCAGTAGGAATAGTGAGGCAGCCCCAGCAAAGTTCTTATATTTATTTTCTTCCTAGCATCTTGAAAAGAAGAAAATCGTCTCAGTTTGCCTCTATGTTCTTCATATGCAAAGTCACTTCAGTAATATCTACTTCTTTGCGACCCTCTGGACCGTAGCCCGCCAGGCTCCTTTATGCCTGGGATTCTCCAGGCGAGAATACTGGAGTGGGTTGCTATGCCCTTCTCCAGGGGATTTTCCTATCTCGGGATCCAATCTGCATCTCTTTTGTCTCCTGCATTGGCAGGTGAGTTCTTTACCACTAGTGCCATCTGCCAAGCACAGCCATCTCCATTTGACTCTACGGATTATGATAATGTTGGACAGGGTTTTCCCTTCTAAAGAGCTGTATTTGTAAGTAGTGGTAGATGACAACAGTGAAAACAGTTATTTGCTGCATGCTCATTCTGTGCCAGGCAATGTTTAATGTGTTTTATATACATCTTTCAGTTGATCCCCACAGCAACAGAATGACTTAAGTATCATTCACTAAGTTTCAACAGAGGCCTCTGGTTGATCTTTTTGTCTGCTTGCTAACCTATTATTTCCTGCCTATCTCTGCCACATGCTGGTATAATATGTAAAGCAATATAATAATATGTAATATATGTAACATGTTATTATATAATGTGCACTTTTCTGAGCCTTAATGTCAAAATAATTTTCTCCTTTTAAAACATTGTGTTTATCATGTACCCTATTGATGGATGAAGATCAAAAGGAGGATTATAACAACTATTCACATTATTTAATTTTCCTATTCAGTGGTTTTGCTGCTACCTATAAATCCCCGAGATGGCAAAGGAAAGAAGACATAAAATGGCGTGTGGAGCAGCTTCTTTTCTGCTTCTCTCCTGAGTGTGTCATCTTCCTGTGTTTTATTACTCTTCTCTCTCCTTTCATTCTAGCCCTAACCCTCAAGTTCACATGTGTCAGGCTTGAGAGCTACACATTTCTCTACATGTCTTTTAAACACATGACTTGCTATGAATAGTCTTGGCTAGTTGCTAAAGAATCTGAAGAACAGAGCAGTGAAATGACTTGCCAAGTTTATAGAAATATGTCAGAGAACTACATGAGCAGTAAAGCTTATCCTTCTTGAGGCCTTGCTCAAATCTGTGGACTCTTCCCCGAGTCCCCCTCCACTTTCTCCGAAGGCAGAGTTACTCCCTCCTGGCCCTGTTATCTCATGTCACTTTATATATCCCTCAGCACGGCATATATCTCAGGATATTGTGACTGGAGGTTTGTTTCTCTTCCCTGTTCGATCATGAAACCCTTTATAGCAAACACTGTTCCATTTATCCATGCATCCCCTGGGCCTAGAATAGCACTTGGCATGTTGTCGATGCCAGACAAGAATCCATTTGGGAAATGACTGTATCCATGCTGTACAGTTGGCTGCCATTTTTATTCTCATTCCTTGAGGACTGCTTCATATGGATCCTGTTGTTTAGTGGGTGCTGATATAGAAGAGTCGTCCTATTGACGCAGAAAAATAATGAGGCAATGTGGGGTTCAACCACAGAAATTTCATAACAAAGATTCCATTTGCAAGTTAAAAACTCTGAGTTAAAACAGACCTAATCCACTTATGGAATCTCCTTTGCAAAAACTATGAATGAGTTTAAACACAGAGGTCAAATTTCAAAATAAAATTTCAATATCATGGTCAAGGTCTTCTCAAGGCAGTCAGGGTTTTGTGTATTTGCACACACACACACACACACACACACAGTGTATGTGCTGCTCAAGGTCATTTTTGGTAGTTATATAAGCTTTAATTTACATTTGAAACATTACTTTACCAAATTGTTTACATCCACGGATTTCCGACATCATTTCAGTTTGACCTGCGGTAAATTCCTCCATGTAAGCTCAGAAGGAGACACACCTCTATTCCAGATTTTAACTTGCAAGCAGAAGTAAGTTATTAAAGAAATTGGGAGAGAAGAAAAAGAGAAATCGCTGTGTTTCTAATAGAAGAAAGAAGGCAAACATTGATTTAATCAATGGATTCACTTTTAAGTAAGAGAACAGATGTTTTCTGTTAAGCCCCTGGTGAAAATTCAGTAGGCGCCAGTGATACTCTGGGGCCAGTGGCTTCTGATAAAGTTTGAAATGAAGGTCTGGGCCGTTCTTGCTGAATGAGCTTTTGCACAGCAGGCCTGTCCCCGTGGTGAGATTTTTCTCCTGAGTTCTCTCTTCTTTATGCATTCATGGGCTTTCTTCCACTGTCCATTCACTTATGTGTTTTACCCCTTAGAGTAGGCAATAGCATTACATTTGTATATGGTTGTGCTGTCTGAAAATATTAACCGTCAAGAATTTAAGTTTCTCCCCGTGAGTATCTCCTTGACTCTTGCATTTTCAGGCCCCATAGTGTTTTCAGATCTTACCTGGGTCATGGGCTGCTCTCTGAGCAGTTAGGTTTGAAGAGCGGTTGAGGTGCTAGTTTCTCTGATGCTGCCTTGTAACCTGTGCTATGGAAACATTAACCAGATCTCCCCTCACCAAAACTTCAAAGGGTTCCTCCAAATAGTTCTAAGATTCTGCATTCCCCAAAATGCCAGCTTTTCTTTTTCAGTTTCTTGAAAATTGCCTGCTGTAACATAAGCCTTTTCCTTCTCATAAACACTCCAATTATGTTAATATTCTTGGAATTTCATTGCCAAACACAATTTGTTATTATGATTTCAAGTAATACATCATCTTTTTTGCTCTTTTCTTGCCCATGCAGCCATCATCTCATCTAGCATTTGACAGATAACACTGCTGGGCTGGAAAATCCTCATGATCAGGGAATGCTTTATACCGTTTTAGATCTGGCTCCTGCTAGACAGTGGGAGTGCAGGAACTGTTTGTTGAATGAAGCCAGGTATCTCCTTTATAATTATTTATTGGAAGGCATGTGTTGGCAGACCATTATAAAATTCCCAATGAGGAAAGCAAGATAGCCAAATAACCAAAGTAATCTGTTCCTTGCTCATATTTCGCATAATGAGTTCTCCCTTTCTCACCTATGTGTTCGGTATTATTTGATAATCTTGGTGTATAGCTCCATTTGCTTACGCTTAGTCTGTATTGACACACAAGTATAAGAATATCTAGAAGTATACAGTGGCTCTTTTGTTAAATAAACTAGTCTTAAAAACTGGTATTGTAGCATTATCAGGCTAAAAAAATTTACAATCTAGTAATTTCCATTTTATGAGAGAGAGAATAAGTGACTATTTCTCAACACCTATTTGGTATACACAGGCACCTAGTTGGGATAGCATCTCATTGATTGACCAAATTAAATGGAGGGGATGATAAAAAAGGATAGTGTTAAGACACATGGAAACTCTTCCATGATTCCTTTCCCAGTGGAGCTGTATTGAATATCTTCTGGTTCTCACCCTTCAGTGTCATCCTTTATCCTGTTCCTCAAACTAAAACATCTGCAGTAGGAGCAGGAGAGTGTTTCCAAGGCAGGAGCCTGAGGAATGCTTGTTTGAATGGAGCTGACTCCTTACCCTCCCCAAGGGGCAGAGGTGTTGATAGTTTCCATCAGTAATGACCTCATAGGAAAGCCTTGTGCATCTCAAAAGCCACCACCACAGCTGGCACTGATTCAGGAGAAGCTGGAGCCTGAGCCTAGGTGATCATTGAGACAGAGCTATGCTGTCTCCTTCTGGGTGATCTGTTGGCCCCTTTCTAAACAAAGATTGGGAAGAAGCACAGGAGAAAACTTGTTTAAAACCGTATCTGTCCTCTAGAATGAGAGCATCCAGTTTCCCAGCCTTAAAATATTGAATGTGCTTTATTTAGAAATATTGTGATAACTTTCCTTCTTCTTAAAACCCCACAAGTAATTTCTCAGTTCATGCATTCACTCATGAATCAACTGAGATGTGGTGAGTACCTGCCATGAGGTAAGTACTGGTGAAAGAAAGTGGAAGTGAAAGTCTTAGTCGCTCAGTTGTGTCCTAGTCTTTGCGACCCTATGGACTGTAGCCTGCCAGGCTGCTCTGTCCATGGGATTCTCCAAGCAAGAATACTGGAGCAGGTAGCCATTCCCCTCTCCAGGAGATCTTCCTGACCCAGGGATGGAACCTGCGTCTCCTGCGTTGTAGGAGGCCACCAGGGAAGTCCTTGTGAGACAACAGGAATACCATGGAGAGCAAAACCAGAGTCAGCCTGCCCTCGTGAAGCCCTTAGTCTGCCAGAGAGATGTGTGTGTGTGTGTTGGTCTCAAGACATGTCTGACTCTTTGCTATCCCATGGACTATATAGCCCAGCAGGCTCCTCTGTCCATGGAATTCTCCAGGCAAGAATACTGGAATGGATTGCCACTCCCTTCTCTAGAGGATCTTCCTGACCCAGGGATCGAACCCAGGTCTCCTGCACTGCAGGCAGATTCTTTACCATATGAACCACCAGGGAAGCAGAAAGACGGGGCTCAGTCAAAGAGTCGCACAGTTGTA
>NW_011494835.1:95500-108700 GCF_000754665.1 Bison bison bison
GTTGTAGAAACGGAGATCAGTTCTCTGAAGGGAGAGAATGTTGTCCTACTACTACTACTACTACGTCACTTCAGTCGTGTCCGACTCTGTGTGACCCCACAGACGGCAGCCCACCAGGCTCCGCCGTCCCTAGGATTCTCCAGGCAAGAACACTGGAGCGGGTTGCCATTTCCTTCTCCAATGCAGGACAGTGAAAAGTGAAAGTGAAGTCACCCAGTCGTGTCCGACTCTTAGCGACCCCATGGACTGCAGCCCACCAGGCTCCTCCATCCATGGGATTTTCCAGGCAAGAGCACTGGAGTGGGGTGCCATTGCCTTCTCCGATGTTATCCTAAGAAAGTACATAAGAACAAATTTCATATAGTTTGGGGTCAGGAGAGGATACAGTTTTAGTTCTAGTCTTTGAAGCAGAATGGAAGTCACTGGGTAAAGGGGTGGGGAGGAGAGCTTTCCAGGCATGGAGAGCAGCATGGGCAGTAGGCGCCTGTTCAAGAAGCAGAGTGGAATATTCAGGGAAATGTGCAAACATGATTCAGCTGCGTCTTGAAGAATAGGCAGATGCAGACCATGAAGATTCTCTCTCTCTGTCCTCCTTATACAACCTGGCTGTGGTCTTCACTTCCTCTCCAGAGACTGGATGAGCATGCAGTCATACTGAGCCTTTGCTTCTTTCAAGCACAGTGTAAGGAACAGTCCCTGAACATAGGAAGCTCCAGAAGGAATAAGTATGCCTTTCATGGAAGTGAGGAATGCTAGGAAGAAAGAAAATCTAGCCCCTGGGCTTCATCATCTGTCTTTCTACCATTTAGCTGATCCTGGGGAGGAATAACTCTAGAAAGGGGACTTCATATTCTTTCCAGTAAGAAAAGCTATAGCTTCCACCTTTGCTCCAGCTAACTTAAGACCCTGCCTTGTGAGCAACTAACTGAAGTTTCTTTTGTGATATTATCAGTAGAAAGAGAGACCAGCTGTTCAAGGTCAGTCATTTTTTATTTCCTCGTGTAGTTATTGAGTCTCCTGCTCACTACACTGTTAAATGGAGCTAAACTCTGCTTTCTGAATAGAGTTGCATCTTCATCTGAGCTATATGTGCCCTCCAGAACCTGGTGTTCTAAGCTTATCTTTCATTCTTGACCCTCTTTCTTAAGCTGTCACTGCTGTATAAATTTCTTCTGCAACATGCAAAACTGACCATATGGCTTCCTTGCTGAAAGTCATTCAAAGACTTTTCTTTATTAACTAGAAGATAATCAAAAGGCTTAGGAGAATGTTTCAAATTGTTTCTCATCTGGCTCTGTTCTATAATTTATCTTTATCTTCTTACACTCTAGTTCACTGACTGTGTTTTACCACCAATCTGAGCCACTTCCTGATCCCAGAACTGTCATGCTATTCTCAGCTTGAGCCTTTGCTGATGCCACAAGTGAGTTTTCAGTTGTTTTCTCTAGGTGAACTCTGCATGCGTGACGCTCAGTTGCTCAACCATGCCTGACTCTTTTGCAGCCCCATGGACTGTAGCCTGCCAGTCCTACATGGGACTCTCCTACATGTTCATGGGATTCTCCAGGCAAGAATACCGGGGTGGGTTGCCATTTCCTCCTCCAGGGGATCTTCCCGACATCGGGATTGAACCTGTGTCTCCTGTGTCTCTTGTATTGGCAGGCTATTCCCAGGTAGACTCTGACCTGCTGGCAAAGATTGTTTACCACTGCTGCTTTTCAGAAACCATTTTTGGCTCAGGGTCAATTTTCTTTATCTCTATTTGTATGCTTTGAAAGCACTAAGAAAACGGTTTGTTGTAATTACTTTTCTGTGTTTTTTTGTCCACAGGATTCTGAAAGGAGGCATCTTGTTAGTATCCGCACCACTTAACATGGTGCCTTGAACATGGTTTTTGCTCAATAAATACTTATTGAAAAAAAATGCATTGATTTAAGATACTAATGGTGCTAACCACAAGACAGGGGGGAAAAAAAACTTTCCTAAAGACACAGAAACAACGGGAAAGTTAACTTCTTTTAGAAGTTCTAGAAAGGTAATAATTCACTTTGGGAACTCTATACCATTTCTGTGATAGATGTTTGTAAGTGAAGCAATCAATAAATTGATTGCAAAAATATAGCTAAATCTTCACCCTTCCCTGTATGCATAACCTTTGCAATAAAACTTTTCAGCCCCTTCCATTAAGAGGTGGAGTCTGTTTTCCCATCCTTTGAATCTGGGTGGGTCTCATGACTTTTTTCAGCCAATAGAAAGCTGTGGAAATGACTGTAACCCAGTCCTGAGCCTAGACTTCCAGTGGCCTTGCATGATTTTGCTCTGTCTCTTGGAACCCTGTACTGCATGAGAACAAAGTCTGTTCTGCTGGAGGATGTGAGGCCAGGTGGTGCAGAAATGGATTGTCCCAGCTGAGGTTTCCCTAGAGCACACAGTTCTCAACAGACTTGCCAGTAGGCTGCACATGGCTATGCAAGCAAAGACCATTCTGCTGAGTCCATCATAAACTGTAACCAGCAGAATCATAAGCTAAATAAATGGTTCTTTTATGCCACTAAAGTTCAGAATAGTGTTACAAAAATGTTTCTCAGTAGTAATCTATTTGTCTTATTTCATAATTTATTTTTTATTCACAAAGTATTTATTGAGTGCATTCTGCAAATCAGTGTTTTCGGTTTTAATGGGATGCATGGATAAATAAGATGTGGTCCTTGTCTATAAAGGAGTGTGATCAAAATTCCTAGGAGGTAAGGGAAAACAAATGTATACACAGGCAAAGATGCTATGTTTAGCACAAAATTCCAAATAGGTGTGATAGTTAGTGCAGCCTTAAGATCCCGTTTCCTAACTGGCTGATATTTAAGTATCTTCCAACATGAGGAAACAGTATGGAGTGACCTGTGAGCAGAGGAAACCTTTTTGAAGTCAGTCCCCAGTGGAATGGTCTGATGGTCTTCACTGAAAGCCACAGGCCACCTCAGCTGCTCAGTGTCATCTAATACTGAGGCTGGGAGTGGGATCTACCAATGAAATGCTGTCTTTTATCATGTTACATAATTGGAAAAATATTTCACAGAATAATCAAATTAGAATGTATAATAAAATTTTAATACAATAAAGTTTTTGCAAAGCTTCCACTACTGTGAATTTCATTTCGAATTGATTCATGTGTGAATTCTGACATTTTGCTTGTGGAGATACTGACTGATACGGAAAATGACTAAATTTCCAACAACCACCAAATAGCTCAGGATATCCCCCATACTGGGATGTTCTGAAAATGGTCTTCAGTAATCAACATTTTCCCCCTAGAGCAAACTGAACATGTAGTCGGGACTCAAAAATAATTGTTGAGTTGAAGTAACTTAAAAACTTGCCTGTTTGTTAGAAATGAAAGAATGACCTTTCTTCAAAGAAGACATACAAAGAGTCAGCAGAGACGTGAAATGATGCTCAGCATCACTAATTATGCAAATCAAAACGACAAAGAAGTATCTCCTCACGGCAGGCAGATTGTCCAGCAAGTCTACAAATAATGAATGCTGGGGACAGTATGGAAAAAAGAGACGCCTCCTACACTGTTGGTAAGCATGTAAATTGGTAGCTGCTAAGGAAAACTCTATCTTGAAAAGATATGCACCCCAGTGTTCATTGCAGAGCTATTTACAATAGCCAAGACATGGAAACAAGCCAAGTGCCCATTGACAGATGACTTTACGAAGATGTGGACTGAAAAGAATGAAATACTTCCATTTGCAGCCACATGAATAGACTTAAAGAATATCATACTAAGTGAAGTATTCAAACTGAGAAGGACAAATATTATATGACATCGCTTATATGTGGATCTAAAGAACAATACAAATGAATCTATTAATATATACAGAACAGGAACAGATTCACAGACAGCTAACTAAAGGGGAGAGAAAAGGAAAGGAAGCATAAATTAGGACTATGAAATTAATAGATACAAACTACTGTCTATAAAGTAGATAAGCAGCAAGGATTTACTACCACAGGGTACTATATTCAATATCTTTTAATAATTTGTAATGCAAAATACTATGAAAAGAAAATTTATAATTAAATTACTTTCTTGTACACCTGAAACTAACACAATGTTTTAAATCAAGTTTACTTCAATGTAAAAAGAAAGAGTGAACATTTGATGGTTTTCTGTTTCAGTAATTTCTTAATGTATCCAGATGATTAGAGGATGGAATATTCTGGCTTAATTAAATGGTCTATCAAAAGGTTAATTTTTATTTTGTATATTTATAGTGTATCTGATAAAAGAGTTCAGAAGAAATACTAACACTAAAATAAGAGTCAAGTTTGACTTTTTGTTATAGTCTTCAAACTTCATTGTATAATACTATCAGCAACATATTTGGAGGATTTCTGGATGTTTATGTTCTGTTTAGTCATGAGTTTCCTACAGAAAAAATGCTGTCACTTATAGCATTATGCCCATACAACCAGAAGTCAAACTATAAGCAGTCCTGAATTTTTCACTTTTATTTTATTGTTTTACATGGTAGCACACGCAGCACATGGTGTTTAATTGTCAAAAAGGGGAGTTAAGTATAATGTAGAATGCTTCTTCCTGTATTGAAAAGAATTTATCTTCTCCAGATGTGTAACAAACCTTCTATATGCTTTTCTATTTTGTCAGTAGCCAGGCACACCACAAATATCAGATATTTTTTCAAAATTCGTTTGGAATTCAAATGGTCTAACAGAGAAAGAGTTTAAATATAATTTGCTGCTGCTAAGTCGCTTCAGTCGTGTCCGACTCTGTGCGACCCCATAGATGGCAGCCCACCAGGCTCCCCTGTCCCTGGGATTCTCCAGGCAAGAACACTGGAGTTGGTTGCCATTTCCTTCTCCAATGCATGAAAGTGAAAAGTGAAAGTGAAGTCGCTCAGTTGTGTCTGACTCCTAGTGACCCCATGGACTGCAGCCTACCAAGCTCCTCGGTCCATGGGATTTTCCAGGCAAGAGCACTGGAGTGGGGTGCCATTGCCTTCTCCTAAATATAATTTAGTGGAAAGTCAAGTTAAATTATACATATTCAGCTTGAAATTCAGGCCAAAGCAAAGAGGTTTACACCATTATAGCATGGGTTTGCAATAAAGATATTTTGGTGAGGTAGATGAAGCCAGGGTATCAAGGAGTATTTATGTTATTTTGTACAAAATTTTTAGAATGAAAAATGTGGGCACTATATTAAAATTAGTTGATAGAGTAAGGTTCCAGGAGGCATCAAGTTTTGTTTCGTTCTGTGTTATTAAGTACAATTGTCATTATTTCTGTTTTTAAGTTTGGGTAAATCAGAGACAGCTGGAAATTTCATTCAACCAACCAACTAACCAATCAGTAGCTCAATGAACTCTGTTGCAAAGATGTCTAACACTGTGTACTTTCCTATCTTGCACTCAGTTAATAGTATTGAAGTTTAACTGAATGAAATAGAATCTGTGAATTAGCCACTTAGTAGCTCCGTGTTTTAGGGTAGTTCCTTTTGCCTCCCTAGGGCTGTAAGAGGTGACTACATTATGAGTTATAAAATTCTAAATCTTGGGACCCACAAATCATCAAAGTCAGAACATGGTCTTTATTTTCTTCAGGAACAAGTATCATTTTAAGGCAATAAAGGAAATAACCTACACATTAGCTGGACCGTACACTTGTTCCATTTATTAGTCCTTCACCAAGCGTGACCTTGAGGACAGATAAGTCCTCAAGAAACAATGGATTATTGGGTGTCTTGTAATTCATTTCTCTAGATCCCAACAACCTAGAACGGCTTATCTGGCTTCTGCTTCTCTCCAGGGGTCACATGGTCTAGGTATTGAGTGGTTAGATGTTGTTGCTTGTGTACATGGTTCCTAAGGTTTTAATTAGTGTTATTTAATAGATATAATAAGTAATGAATATGATGTGAGCTTATCTTTTTGAAAAAATTCCTGGGAAGCTGTTGGAATATAATGCTGGTATGATCATCATGATATGGCAAAAACTGAACACCACCTCCCTCCCCATGAGATCATAAACAGAGGATTTTTAAGAGTGACATTTAAAATACGAATTTTTCTCATGTGTTTAATTTAGTCTTTATGATAAAGGGCTTCCCCATTAGCTCAGAGGAAAAGAATCAGCCTGCAGTGCAGGAGTTGTAGGAGATGCAGGTTCGATCCCCGGGTCAGGAAGATCCCCTGGAGGACGGCATGGCAACCCACTCCAGTATTCTTGCCTGGAGAATCCTATGGACAGAGGAGCCTGGCAGGCTGTATAGTCCACGGGGTTGCAAAGAGTCAGACACGACTGAAGTGACTTAACCCAGATAAATAAAGTAGGTGTGATTACCCCATTTTACAGGAGAGGAAAAATTGAGAGAGGTTGTTGCTCACTCATATGTTTTTCAACACAAATTTGTCAAATACCTCCTCAGACACCGTTCTAGGTTTGGGGAACAAGCACTAGGGGGTGATGTGGGAACAGGATTTTTGCATCCATAGAGTTACATTCTTGGGAGTAATTGTGGTCAGGTGATAACTAGCACTAAACAAGTAACAAGTGCACAAATACATAATTTTCGATACTGTTAAGTTTATGAAGACAGTACAAGATAATGGTAGACTGGCTGGGAGGTGAACATAAATGGGAGAAGCGGGGACCAGGGAGCACCTCTCTGAAAAGGTGACATTTGAGTTGGGATCCAGTTTGTCTGAGTGGAGTAACTAAGATTTTAACTTAGGACTCTCCTAGTGCTAGATACTTTAATAATAACCTTTCTTTTAATAACTCTTGGTTTAAATACTAAAATACTAAAAGGTCTATATTAATAACAGAAAAATTTAAAAAGTCTAAGTACCTATATCTTTTCTCCTCTTGAGATTGTTAGGGTCAAATTAAGAATGAATGGAATGTAAAATCTGTAAAGAGTTATGTATACTACAGCTTTTTTCTTCTTATGTGTCCTTGCAGTTGGCATGAGATGCATGCTGAGAGAGTAAAAAAGAAAAGGAATGAAACATATATGCTGTATTTTGGTTGAAGAAATGAGGAGTATAGTGATGTAGCAGTAAATAAAACATGATCATATTTATTCTTTTTCTGCCCCCAATGTCTTGAGGAAATAATCTTCTGAAGATGAACATCAAAATCATCAAAAATTCACTGCCATGAAAATGATGGTTAATATTTTGGCATATTTTTTTCTAAGATTGTTTTATATGCATTTCTAAAGAAACTAACTTTAGATTTGAATATCGATTTTTCTTATTTTTTACTAACATTACATTATTAGTCTTACGTTATTTAAACTTCATGAAACATAATTTGTAATGGCCCCAGAATAGTTCATCATATGGCTACGCACTAATGTTTTTAACCATTCCCCTGTGTTGAACATATAACTTCATCCAATTTTTTTTTGCATCCCAAATAATACTGAAATGATCCTTATACATATTTCTATGTGTGTTTGCCTCATAATGTCCTTTGGATAACTTTCTAGAGTGAAAGCACTGTCAAAAATAGGAAATTTCATTCAGAAAATTGCTGGGAAAATGTTGCTAGGTAGTTTCAGGCTGTCTTGCAAAGCCACGTTTGATGTCCTATTTCACCACTTTGAGTAACTGACTTACAAGTGAAAGTTCTGACTTCCAAATGAAAGTCCCAGTGGGAGCCAATGGTCTAAACTTATCAAGTTTGATAGTTATTTGTCTAATATTCTGTTAATCAAAACTTATTTTCACCAAAATTTGAGTCCATGTCCAATGATAATTGATACTCACAGAATGCTGAGATGCTGAAAAACCTTAATCATCAAAAATGAAAAACTTATGTTCAGAAGACTTTTGTATTATGTATTTTTAAAATTATATGTTACTTTTATAGGATTGTATTTATAATTTTCTAAACCTTAAAAAATAACAGTTTTTTTTTTTTATGCTTGTATGTTACCTTTTAGTTAATCATAATAGCCCAGTCCCTAAAGTCAGGTTTAACAACAGAGTTTATTACATAATATTACATAGTTTGTTCTTAGTTAATTAAGTAAATAGGAGGGTTAGGTGAGTCATACACTCATTCTGTGCTGTTTTACTTTCCTCAAATAAACTTTTCTCAGTTTTATTTAAACCATTCTTTATTTATATTGAAATCTGTCAGAATAGCCATGAAGCCCGTCAGATGGCCTTAAGGGATTAGCAAATTATAATTTAGCTGAAAAATGACAATTTTAGCAGATCAGTGTTCCCCTCTGGAGGCTACAAAATACGCATCATCTACACCAAGAAGAGAGATGTTTATTTGAAACTTATCCAAACAATATAAAACCCCTAGGTGAAAATCTTGAAGAAAAGGGATTTTCCACAGATTCTAACTTTCCTCTTTCTCACTTTTAGATATTCAAGGAACATAGAATTAAATAGCCCATCTGGCTTTGTTGCCTGGGGTGGAAAGGAAAGGGAAAGAAAGAAACAGAGAAACTCAGTAAGAAAGAACTTGAATTTGGCTGAAACTTAAATCCAAGAAAGGGAAGAATAATGTACTTTAAATAAGGTATATTTGGAATAATCTGTGATGATAATAAAATTTAAGTAAATGAAATTGAAGTTTATATAAACAATGAAATAAATGCAAGCATAAATTACCCAGTATCACCTTCATTTTTATCCATTTGTTTTAGGCATTGGTAAATGTATTCAATTTCACTCAGCGGGCTTATCTCTAAGTATAGCTATAGGAGAAGTGATTTCCTTTAAAACAGTTAATTTCATAGTCAAAATATCTCTTAAAGCTCAAGTTGAGCAGAAGCTCAGTTCTTATTAAGGTAGGATATGCCATGTGGTGGAATAACTACTGAAGTGGGATTTTGAGCTTTTCCACTTACTGATCTGGGACTTCAGAAAAGTCAGATCACATTTCTGGACCCATTGTCTCCCTCTCATTAGAAATGATAGTATCGGAACGCTAATTTATCTCTTAGGTCACTTCTACTACCTACCCCTTAAAAAATGAAAACCCTAAATTTTACAGGTACCAGATGTATCTTTTTCTCTATCATTATTCTGATTTTTCCCTCCTTCCCTCTATTTTTAAAATTTACAATTGTACGTGTTTGATTGTTCTATTAGAAGTATAAAAAATTAAACTTATGAATCATTTGGTCCTTAATTTCCAACTTACTAGAGAATGAGGATAGTCTTTTGTTTCTTTTGTGTTTTCACATAATGGCTAATTGTTTTTCTGTGCACAGAGGAATTCCTAACTCTGTTTTTAACTGACTGGCCAGTGTCTTTACACACTCCCCACGGAACATTGTAAATAAGATAAACAGATGCATATGTTAGATCATGGAATCTCCATTGTTTAGTCTGTATGTGTGAGGCCTGAGGTTATGTATCCAGGTTCTAAATCTTTGAGAGGTCAGAATCATTATCCTCTGCTTCTTAGAGTTATTCTATCAAGCTCAACAAACCACCCCTTTCTGAGTGCCGTTGTCGGCTGGGAGAACTAATCATGGTAAAAGTGAAAGTGTTAATCACTCAGTCCTGTCTCTCTGCAACCCCGCGAACTGTAGCCCACCAGGCTCCTCTGTCCTTGGGATTCTCCAGGCAAGAATACTGGGGTGGGTTGCCATGCCCTCCTCCAGGGGATCTTCCGAACCCAGGGGATCAAACCCGGGCCTCCCACATTACAGGTAGATTCTTTACCGTTTGAGCCACCAGGGAAGCCCAAATCATGGTGAAAGAAAAAAAAAACGTTATAAACATGATCTCACTGGGCATTTAGTGCTGACAATATCAATAACTGTTTTCCTTAAGAAAGCCCTTCTGTGGTGTGTGTGTTATTCCTTGGGGTCACTGAAGGACAGAACTGTGATTAACCACACTTGCCACTAGAGGGCAGTGCTGACCATTCACAGAGATAGTGAAGTCCTCGTGATGGCCTTTGGACTCTTAATTAAAAGTTCGGAGTTGGAAGAGTGTCTCAAGTTTCTTTGTACCATTGGTTGAGATTATATGGATGCTGAATTTTGTATTATGTGCAGGCCCTATTAGATATAATTTGAACTTGGATGATGATTATATTCTATAATATTATTAAGGATTACTTCTCATTCCTGGACACAAATCAACTGTTTTAGAAACTTGAATAACTTCTTGCTTTGGAGGATTTCTCAATAGGCTCTAGATTCCCCTACTTTTTCCTTTTAAAAAATGTTACAATAAGCATCAATCCAGAAGTAAATGTAGGGTAAATGTACAGGGCATAGTGATGGTATTTGAGGTACTTTGTTAAGGTTCTTGTACTCCCATGCAACCTGAAACTCCTTCACTTTTCTCATATGAAGACTTGTCATTCTATCTTTAGGCGTTAGTCGTTTTGAACCAAATCACTTCCCTACAATTTCTCCTACTACAAATGTTTGTTATTTGTATGTCATATGATAGGAGCTGTGCCTTGATCTTAGGCTTCAAGAATTCACTTGTCTTAAATATTACCTGAAAGAGATGATGCTAGGGCATGGTTTTTAGCTTATATTTACTTGACAAAGGTCATTTGGCTTTTTGATTGTGTCTCTATGACTATTTACCTCGATCAGCTTTCATTATAAGTGAATGAAGAACTAACTGACCTACTATAAATATTTCTTGTGTATGTTACTGCATTTACTGTTCATAACAGCTCATAACATAACAATGCTTGTATCAAGCAAAAGTAGGGATTGCTTGTTACATCCATTTTATAGATGAGTAAATCGAGGTTTAGAGTTGAAATAACTTGCTCAGGATCACACAGCTTATACAAGAAGGGGCCAGGATTGGAATCCAGGTTAGCTTTTCTCCAAAGCCCATATCAAAACCTGGGAGAGAAGATATAAAACAGCAAGAACTGGTATTACAGAAAAATAAATGAGTTGATTTTTCTGCAACACCAAGTTTGATTTTTTTTTCTAGATCTTTTGTTTAATATTTATTTATGTCTTCATAGAAAAACTTTTAATCTCTCATCCCATTTTTCCTTATTAAAAGGAAAGCTTATTTTTTGCTTCTTTGTTTTATTAACTACATTTTCCAGACTGAAAAAGGGCTTCCCTAGTGGTGCAGTGATAAAGAATCCACCCGTAATGAAGGAGATGTGTGTTGTATCCCTGGGGAGATCCCCTGGAGGAGGAAATGGCAACCCACTCCAGTATGCTTGCCTGGGAAATCCCATGGACAGAGGAGCTGGGCAGGCTACATACAGGCCATAGGGTCACAAAAGAATCGACATGACCTGGTGACTAAACAACAGCAAAGCCCGTGTGTTTTCCTAAGTATTGAATTGCCTAACGTGCATCCACGATAAAATTTCTGTCCCTCACTCCCTATCCCTCCCATTTCTCTATTCCATGCTGGGCAGGGGTTGACGATTTCTAATATTTACAATCCTAGCCTGCTATTCTAATGAGAACATGTCCTGACCCCACTTCATCTACTAATGCAATTTGGTGCTCACTGCAGAAGGTCTGGTGTCCGAGTATTGTAGTGCCCCTCCACGCCTTCTTCCAGTTATTGAAACTCTAAAAGCCAGAGGGCTCCAGCAGGCAGCTCAGGCCACTGTAATAAAATACAATACACTGAACAGTAAACAATAGGAATTTATTTCTCACAGCCCTGGAGACTGGGAACCAATTTGGTTTCCTGGTGAAGGCTCTCATCCTGACTTTCAGATGGCCACCGTCTAACTGTGACCTTATGTGGTGGAGCGTGAGAGGAAGCACCCTCTCTGATGTCTCTTCTTATAAGGGCACCGATACCAATACCAATGAGGGCCTCATTCTTAAAACCTCATCTAAACCTAATTACTTTCCACAGCTCCCATCTCTGCACATCATTACATTAGGGGTTAGGACTTTACCATATGAACTGGGGGAGAGGATACAATTGAGTCCATAGCAACCCTGAATAGTAAATGCCAGCTAAGTTACCTGCCAGGAGAAATATCAGCAACCTCAGATATGCAGATGATACCACTCTTATAGCAGGAAACTAAGAGGAACTGAAGAGCCTCTTGATGAAAGTGAAAGAGGAGATTGAAAAAACTGCTTAAAAGTAAACATTCAAAAAACTAAGATCATGGCATCTGGTCCCATCACTTCATGGCAAATAGATGGGGAAATGATGGAAACAGTGACAGATTTTATTTTCTTGGGCTCCACTATCACTGCAGATGGTGACTGCAGCCATGAAATTAAAAGATGCTTGCTCCTTGGAAGAAAAGTTATGACCAACCTAGACAGCATATTAAAAAGCAGAGACATCACTTTGCTGACAAAGGTCCATCTAGTCAAAGCTATGATTTTTCCAGTAGTCATGTATGGATATAAGAGTCGGATCATAAAGAAAGCTGAATGTCAAAGAATTGATGTTTTTGAACTGTGGTGTTGGAGAAGACTCTTGAGAGTCCCTTGGACTGCAAGGAGATCAAACCAGTAAGTTCTAAAGGAAATCAGTCCTGAATATTCATTGGAAGGACTGATGCTAAAGCTGAAGCTCCAATACTTTGGTCACCTGATGTGAATAACTGACTCCTTAGAAAAGACCCTGATGCCAGGCAAGATTGAGGGCAGAAGGAGAAGGGGATGACAGAGGATGAGATGGTTGGATGGCATCACTGATGCGATGGACATGAGTTTGAGCAAGCTCTGGGAATTGGTGATGGACAGGGAAGCCTGGTGTGCTGCAGGACGTGGGGTGGCAAATAGTTGGACATGACTGAGCAACTGAATTGAACTGATATTACCTTATTCAAAATATAAGGAGGAAAACTGGAAGGGGGAATGTTGGGCAAGCATTTTACTTTTGTTTCATACTCTGTGATTTGGTGAAAATGATAGCCCACTATTATTTGGTAGACATGGAAGTGATGTATTAATTCTGCTCCAGTAGTGACTGAGTTTCAGAGAACAGTGCTATTCATCCCCGTATGACTGACAACTCCATGTTAACTGGCACGTGTGTGCTGAGTGAGGCAGTGATGCTCTAGGGAGCAATATCTCTAAACCTGCCTTTCTGGGGGTGGTTTAGGGCTGTGAGGATGATGCACAGGCTTCCTGGAGTTCTCCATTTTCCATGTTTTAAAAAGTGGAAGCCAGGTTTATTGAGGTCTGATTTATACACAGTAAAAGTCATATCCTTAAATGTA
>NW_011494835.1:108847-123552 GCF_000754665.1 Bison bison bison
ATGTTGTATCACTACCATAGAGAAAGATATAGAATATTTTTGTCATCCCCAAAGGTTCCTCATGCCCTTTTCTAGTCAGTCCCTTTGTTCCATACGTAGCCCCCAGTTAGTTAGTGCTAGTTGCTATTGACTGGAGCCCACCAGGCTCCTCTGTCCATGGAATTCTCCAGGCAAGAATACTGGAGTGGGTTGCCTTTCCCTTCTCCAGGGGCTCTTCCTGTCCCAGGGATTGAACCTGGGTTTCCTGCATTGGCAGGCAGATTCTTTACTGCCTGAGCCACCAGGGAAGCCCTACCAACCCCCTACCTGCCACTAATCTAATCACTGTATATAGTGCTGTTTCTGGAATGCTGTCTGAACAGAGTCCCATCGTGTGCCTTTTGGATCTGGCTTCTTTCTTGAGATCCCTCCATATTTTTGCATGTGTCAGTAATTTGCTTCTTTTTATCACCAAGTAATATTCCATATTTCATAGTTTTTTTTTTTCATTCACAAGTTAATGATATTTGTTTTTTTTTTTTTTTGAAGTTGAATCAGTAATTTTATTTTTTTTTCACAAAGGAACTTACATTTATTTTTTTTTAATTTTATTTTATTTTTAAACTTTACAGAATTGTTTTCATATTTGCCTCTTTTGGCCTTTCCTGGTGGCTCAGATGTTTTAACCTGGGTTCAATCCCTGAATCAGGAAGGTCCCCTGAAGAAGAGAATGACTACCCTCTCCAATATTCTCGCCTGGAGAATTCCATGGACATAGAAGCTAGGCAGGCTACGTACAGTCCATGGGGTTGCAAAGAGTCAGATGTGATGGAGTGACTGACACTTGAGTCTTTTAAATAAAGTAGTTCTATTCCGTTAATGTTTTTGTCCCACCTCTAGATTCATATGTCGAAGTTCTAACTCCCCGCAGTAAATGTATTTGGAGATAAGGCTTGTGAGGAGGCAATAAAGGTTAAATAAGTTCATACAGGTGGTGTCCTTATATGAAAAATGGAGCTCCCAACCTTCTCCCCACCCCCTACCACACTGAACACACCAGGAGAAGAGGTCAAGTGAGTACACGACAAAATGAGGGCTGCCAAGTCAGAAGAGGCCTCAGGAGGAAATCTACTTTACCAGAAACTTGATCTTGGACTTCTCAGCTTCATGAACTGTGAGAAACAAATTTGTTTTTGTTTTTTTTAATTTTTAAAAATTATTTATTTACTTGTGTGCATCTGGTCTTACTTGCAGCATGTGGGGTCTAGTTCTCTGACCAGAGATCTATCCTGTGCCACCTGCATTGGGTGTGTGGAGTCTTAGCCTCTAGACAACCAGGGAAATCCCATATTTCTGTTTTTGTGGGCCTTCCAGTCTGTGGTGTTACAGCCTAGGCAGACTAATACAATATCTGTGCACAAGTCTCTGTGTTTTGATATTATTTAGTCGCTAAGTTGTGTCTGACTCTTTTGAGACCCCCTGAATTGGCAGGCAGATACTTTACCACTGAGCCATCTGGGAAGCCCTAAGCCTCTGTGTAGATATATGTTTTTATGTCTTCAGTAAATACCTAGGAGTGAGATTTTGGAGGTCACATGGTACGTTAAGTATATTTAAGTTAATAAGAAACTTTCAACCAGTTTTCCAAAGTGGCTGTAACATTTTGCATTTCCATCAATAGTGTGTGAGAATTTCACTTCGTTGACGTAGAAGCCAATACTTGGTGTACTTAGTCTTTTGAAATCTTAGTCATCTTAGAGAATAGTGATAGCCTGTTGTGGTTATAATAAATACTGATGTTGAGGCTCTTTTTAGGGCTAGTTTCCCATCTTTATTTGGTGAGACATCTGTTGAAATATTCAGCTCATTTTTAAAAGTTGAGTTGTTTTACTACTGAGCCATAATAGTTCAGTGTATTCTAGATATAAGTTATCAAATATCTGTTTTGCAAATATTTTCTCCCAGCTTGAGTCTTCCCTTTTTTTTCTTGATAGTATATTTTCAAGCACGGAAGTTTAAATAAATTCCAAAATAATTCTTTCTTTTATATTTACTTCTTTTAGTGTCCTAAGAAATCTTCACCTAATCCAAGTTCAAAAAATTTTTTTTGCTTGTGATTGACTTAGGAATTCTATAGTTTCAGATTTTACATTAAGTCTATGATAAATCTAAGGCTAATTTTTGTGTACAGTCAATACTCACTTTTTAAAATATGAATATCTCTTCATTTTTAAGGAGTGAAATGTAGAACTAGGATTGTCGTTTCTTGCCATGTGGTGAATTGAGATTATTTTGATCATAGACCTGATGGAATTAAATTGAATATTGACTTGGAAAAATATTTCCTCTGATTTTTTAAATAGCTATATCTATATTTACATCTATGTCTTTTCTAAACCCTGGACACTTTTCACACTTTATCATTTAGAAAAAAATAAACCTCAAAAAGGGCAAAGGCAGCTTGTAAGAAAAAGGTTGAGAAGGAATTTTGTTCCAATGTACTTGTACTTCCAATGTTCCAATTCATTCCAGAATCACTGAGATTCAGAACACTCTGTTATGGGTGAAAAGACTTTCTAGTAATCTAATGCAAAGTGCCAGGGAATGTGTCTCAGTTGAAGTCCCTTGGATTTAAGTAGTTTTAGTAGGACAGCATAAAAAATGACTTTCAGTGAAAGTGAAAGTCGCTCAGTTGTGTCCAGCTCTTTGTGACCCCATGGACTATACAGTCCATAGAATTCTCCAGGCCAGAATACTGGAGTGGATAGCCATTCCCTTCTCCAGGGGGTCTTCCCAACCCAGGGATTGAACCCAGGTCTCCCACACTGAATGCCTGATAAGTTATTAGAATCTGTAATACATGGCCAGATTGCTTCTGCTGCTGCTAAGTCGCTTCAGTCGTGTCCGACTCTGTGCGACCCCATAGATGGCAGCCCACCAGGCTCCCCCATCCCTGGGATTCTCCAGGCAAGAACACTGGAGTGGGCTGCCATTTCCTTCTCCGATGCATGAAAGTGAAAAGTGAAAGGGAAGTCGCTGAGTCATGTCTGAGTTTTAGCGACCCCATGGACTGCAGCCCACCAGGCTCCTCCGTCCATGGGATTTTCCAGGCAAGAGTACTGGAGTGGGGTGCCATTGCCTTCTCCGAGATTGCTTCAATACACATAAAAATAAACTGTTAGATAAAAGACAATTAGATTGCTTCAATGCACATAAAAATAAACTGTTAGATAAAAGACAAAAAGAGGAAACTTATGGGAAAGATTTCTAATTGGGAGTTAAGTACTTAGAGACAGGAGACAAAGGGCAGGAATAAATAAGTGCTTTTCTAAGTAAAGGATGATACTGGAGAGATCCTCTAGCAATTGCTTGTGTTGGTTTTATTATTATTAGCATGTTAATAAATTGTCTGAATAATAGAATCTCCACTGAAATTAATATCACTATTATGACTTAAGAGATGTCAGGTGCCTGGAAATAAACTTATGGATAAATCCTCAATTATGTGAATGTAAAAATACTGACAAATGAGATTGAATGTATATATAGAAGTAAGAGATATATTGAAAGGGAAAAAGTGTAGAACTGATGGCATCAAGGTATTGGTTATAAGCAACCTAGGAAAAATTGTAGTCTGCTCCTCAAGGCACCAACCCAGTGGCCTACCATGTGAAGAAAACTGGAAACAAATCAGACAGCATCATCTTAGAGTTGTCTAAGAGCTGGAATACTATACATTCTCCAGGTCACCACTCCTCAGGCAAAATAGAGCTGGAAGTGTCCCAGAGAACAATAAGTAAAATGATCAAGGGGTTTCTGTATGAATATTGATTCAAGAAAATTAGGATGGTTTAGGCTGGAAACATGAAAGCAAAGAGGGAATATGATCAAAGCCTTAAAGTTGTCAAGTCTTACAGCTAGGTGGAACACAGGCTTGCTCATAAAATCACAGAATATAGGACTAAAAGCCCCTGGTGGGTGACATCCTGTATGTAATATAGCTTTTTAAACTATTGCTTTAGAGGTACAGCAGTGCAATTAGTGAGTACATTTTCTTTAATGGTGAATTAGGTCTGAATGAATGAGTAGTTTTGGGGACTATGATTGTTGATGTTGGTAGAACCACAAAGCAAAAAAATGTTTAAGTAATATTTCTAGCCTTTAAGAAATTAAATGTATTATTTCCCCCAGTAAAACCATGTGTATTCCTTATACAGTAGAACTTAAAAAATATGGATTAAAATAAGTGCCCATACTCTCACTGAGAAGTACAAAGAAAGTGTAACACTTAAAAAAAAAAAAAAAAAAGAAAGTGTAACACTTTAATCTGTTTCTCCCATGCATATTTTTGTGTATCGTGTTCATACTTAAAGTCTATTTTTATGGAATATTATAAAAGTAATTTCCTATGTTATCATACTTTTGAATATATTTTTGTGCTCATAATATTAATTGTATGGACATACTCTAACTCACATGATCAATCCGCTATTTCTATCTCTCAACATTTGGGAGTCTTGTCAAACCAAACTGAACTTTTCTAGTGATATTTAAACAGTGATGATTATTCAAAAATAATCCCTTAAAGGGATGAATAGGAGAGTGAAAAAGACATTAGTTTATTGCAAGGTGCCTTAAAAATCTACATTATGTCAATTATTAACTAAATAGCATGTACCTAAGAGATTTGTGATATGATTTTTAATTTTATTCACATGCTACAGGATTAATAGAAACTCATTTTAAAGAAACATGGAATGCAGAGTAGCTTTTCTTTTGTCTTGTGTCAAAAATACAATCAATAACATGAGAAGAGTTCATAATACTTTTAATTAAAAGGAGATTTTCATGCTTTTAAAGATTAGGTAAAATTGCTCCTTAGTCTTCTTTTGACTGTGAATACCAGAGCTAGTGATACTTTTACTGAAAATTTCATTGAAAGCTGTCAGTATGATCGCTTCCATGTGGTTTGGGAGTTTCTTTTCTCTTAGGCATTATTTGAAGAAGGTAAAAGTAGGAAAATAAAAAGAAATTAACGGTCCAACAAATGCTTTTCTTTGAAGAAGTATGAAGATGAATAACACAGTACCTTTCTTCTGTGTTAAAAAAATGTACGATTTTTATAATTTATAAGAGAAAGTCAGAGAACAGAGAGAAACTAGAAAGCTTCATGGAGGAAGTAGGATTTCTGTTGCATGTTGAAGGATGGGTACAATCCATGCAGGTAAATAAAAAGATTGTAAGTCTTCTATTGGGGAGGGCAGGGTAACCAAACCCATGGTGTCAATAATGCTATGACATACTAGGAGTATTAAAAGGATTACTTTGGCTGGAGTGGGGAAATCCATTCTGGAAGATATTGAAAAATGGAGATGCAAGATGAATGAAAGATTTTTGACTTTATCCTCATGTATAATGGGGCTCCTTGATGAGATATTTAATAGTAAGTTAACATAATAAATATGACATTTGTATGTCATATTAGACATACAAATAGACATAACAGACACCCATCTAGTTATGATATGTAATGGATTGGAGTGAAGAGAGACTGAACACAACAATACTAGAAACGATACAGAGAGACGAGGAACTAGGGAGACAAGGTCATTACCCAGGCAGATGAATGCAGTGTTACAGCTTGTATTTCCCGAGACTAGGTCCACCCAGGAACCATTCTATTAGGGGCATTGTTTGCCTTATCTAAGCTTTTTCAAACACCAGTAAAATCACTGGGAATTCTCACAGTATTGTAGTCTAAGAGTAGCCAAACTTCTTACATGGTGTCTGCCTTTTCCCATGTGAGTTTTCCAGGGGAACCAGGCAGAATCTGCAGTTTTCTTATGACGTAGCCTCAAAAGTCAGAGGAGAGTGAAAAAGTTGGCTTAAAGCTCAACATTCAGAAAACTAAGATCATGGCATCCGGTCCCATCACTTCATGGGAAATAGATGGGGAAACAGTGGCTGACTTTATTTTTTGGGGCTCCAAAATCACTGCAGATTGTGATTGCAGCCATGAAATTAAAAGACGCTTACTCCTTGGAAGAAAAGTTATGACCAACCTAGATAGCATATTCAAAAGCAGAGACATTACTTTGCCAACAAAGGTCCGTCTAGTCAAGGCTATGGTTTTTCCAGTGGTCATGTATGGATATGAGAGTTGGACTTTGAAGAAAGTTGAACGCCGAAGAATTGATGCTTTTGAACTGTGGTGTTGGAGAAGACTCTTGAGAGTCCCTTGGACTGCATGGTGATCCAACCAGTCTATTCTAAAGGAGATCAGTCCTGGGTGTTCATTGGAAGGACTGATGCTGAAGCTGAAACTGCAATGCTTTGGCCACCTCATGCAAAGAGCTGACTCATTGGAAAAGACACTGATGCTGGGAAAGATTGAGGGAAGGAGGAGAAGGGGACGACAGAGGATGAGATGGCTGGGTGGCATCACCAACTCGATGGACGTGAGTTTGAATGAACTCCAGGAGATGGTGATGGACAGGGAGGCCTGGCGTGCTGCGATTCATGGGGTCGCAAGGAGTCGGACATGACTGAGCGACTGAATTGACTGACTGAGCCTCAAAAATCATGGAGCATCACTTGTGTCATATTCCTTTAGTCAAAAGTGAGTCACAGGGTTAGCCAAGATTTAAAGGGGGCTTCTACACTGGATCATGGGCCCTGAAATTCAGCCAGAGACTCATCACCAGTTCCTTGAATAGAGTCTGGTCCGTATCTCTTCCCTAGGCCTGATTCTGTACCAGTCAGTGATCAATAAGGGAAATGGAACCACGATGAGGGGTTATAGGACTAGGGGATTTATTGTAGGGAATAGACATCATGTAGTTCTGACAGCTGGTGAATAAATTTCGATGAGGCTGCTGCCTCTCTGGTGGTGGTCTGAAGTTGTGGTTAGCTGTTATAAAGAAAAGCTGGACCCAAAGCAGAAGAGAATGAAAAGTTAGAACATGAGAGGACGGACATACCAGACCCATGAGGACAACTTCTGCCTCTCATTTCCTCCAACCTTGACAATGCAGGTCCTTTCTAGAAGAAGCAGTGAGCCAGACTGAGAAGGAGGAGAGAGAGTAGGAGGTGGTGGAGCTGTGCGTCCTATTTCTGCCCTCCCCAGCAAGATGAGATAGCAGATTAGTGATGGTGTTCACAGTCTCCAGGGACACCTGGTGCCCGCTCAACCTTCAGAGCTTCACCTCTGCAGCTTCACCTCAGCCCTTCAGATCTCACGCACAGTTCTCTTTTGGCCATGTCTACACCAGAAACACACAGTCAAGGGATTCTGGGAAATGTAATTCTAACTCAATTCTGTTGACATTAGTACAGACCTCTGTAAAGTTCTGTGCTGTGTGCTCAGTTATGTCCAACTCTTTGAGACCCATGGACTGTAGCCCACCAGGCTCCTCTGTCTATGGAATTCTCCAGGCAAGAATACTGGAGTGGGTTGCCGTTTCCTTATCCAGGGGATCTTCCCAACCCAGGGACTGAACCCAAGTCCCCTGTGTCTCCTGCACTGGCAGACAGATTCTTTACCACTAGCACCACTTGGGAAGCCCCCCATAAAGTTCTTCCATCCTCCAATAATACAAAACACTTCCTATAGCCTGTGTGAATGTCTGCATTTCACAGCTGGGGTGGATTTTTGAGACATAAATGGATTTTGGCAAGAAAAGAAAAGCCTTCTGTGGAGATATTATTTATACACAGTTACCTGGGAGAGTCTCTATTAGTTAGATATTTACTGATCTTTCTTTCTTTTTTTTTTTTTCTTTTACAGCAACTGGTATGACACATTTCTGCATAGAGTGCCTCTTCAGGTAACTGATCTATTTCTGCTTTTATGTAAGTTTAGATGAAAGATATTTTTAAAGAACATTGCCATGGTGAGAGCTATACTAATTGTGTTCTGGCTTAGAATGTTTCCTTCTCCCGGGGAATAAGAAAAGTGAATGGCAAAAATGAAATTTTAAAGTCATGTGGAGAATTGTAATGATGGTGACATTCTGAAATTCTAGGCATGATTCAATACTTTTTTAGTTTTTAAAACATTTCCAAACTTCTAATGTAAAAAATAATTAGAGAATATATGTCAAATGGATATATGTGACATGTAAAGGTTACCACGGGTGAAAGTCATCCTTTCCAAATGCAATTTAACCATCCTTCCTAAAGGCCATTAAAGTTATTTTCCTTTTGTGTGATTTTAAGAGTATTCGAACTATCCTTTATACATCAGATTCTTTTTTCTTCGGCCTGGAATCTTTAAAAGATTAAAACTTAGGAAGATTATTTTAATCAGCATATAGCCAATGCAATGCATTTACTAAGCATCTTTGAACCATGAATAAACCCAGTTCAAGAAGATCTTTATGGATATTGTGGGTCGGGAACACTGTTGGTTAAAGTTTGGCAAGGTTAATATAGGGAAGGAAAGTGAGGTTCTTCAGTTAGTTATTTATTTCCTGTCTCTCCATCTTTATATTTAATGATTTATGAATTGCACAGAGTTGGACACGACTGAAGCGACTTAGCAGCAGCAGCAGCAGTCCAAAATAGAAAAAAAAAAAAAAAAATACTAACGTAAAATGTCTCTTGGCTTTTGATATGACATAGTGATACGTGGATAATTACTTAGAAATAGTAAAATAATTTTCAGCCCTTTGAGGTAGGCTCCTCCATAATCAAAACACCCAATTCTTTGCTAACTTGAGTAGATCCCTCCTTAACCAGAAAAGTTTCTGTCAGATTCAAAACCAAAATGGAAAGTATGAGAGGATGATCAAATATTCATTTCTATCTGGCAGACACTTAAAATTGACCCTCTTCTAGGCCTTAATCATTTTTTCCATTCCACATGTTAGTCTTTGGCATCTCAACCCTCTGCTATCTAAAAGCAAGGCACATTCCTCCCTTTCCCAGAGTACAAGAATGCTTTGCTACAGAAATAAAAAGCAAGTATGTACTTTCCAAGGCTTAGATCCTCTTCCCTACACTTGTCAAAACCTTGATCTGGGATGCCAGTTTGACTCCAGGCCACAAGAGAAGTTGGGCCAGGTACTGCCCCAGGAAGTAGGTTAGCATGCATTGTCAGGAAGGGTGTGTGTGGCCTGATGCTGACACAGGTGGGCCCCAGATGGCCTCTTTCTTCATCACTGGAGATACATCTTAACTCTTCCCACCCAATGTAAAGTCCAGCTGGGGCCTTGATCTTATTCTGCATGCCTGTGAAAATGTATTATTTATCTTGAAACTATGTAGGTTCTTTTTAGGTTGAAAATTATTTTTGGCTACTGGTTGCAGACTTCCTTTTTTCAGTGTTGAAACTAAATTTTGCATCCAATTCTAAAATAATCAGATTAGGCTTTATAAAATGGGGATTCTTTTTGAAAAAGTGTAAGCTCAACATGGAAATGCCACTGGTTTTGCTCCTTATAGTCTAGTTTAACTCCAGAACTTAGTTGAAGTTCCAGAAGTTAAAATAGGTATGAATTAGCAGCAGAACATGTGGCATCAGACTTCACTTTGATACTAACTGATTTGGTGAATAATAATGTTTAGAAATGATTTGATCAGCCTCGTTGATCATGAAGTATCTATCTGGGTGTTTCTCACAAGGAAAGTAGCAGTTGGAGTGATTCTAACCATCACAAAATAAGTGAAGCTAAGTGTTAGTGG
This sequence comes from Bison bison bison, assembly GCF_000754665.1. Taxonomy (NCBI): domain Eukaryota; kingdom Metazoa; phylum Chordata; class Mammalia; order Artiodactyla; family Bovidae; genus Bison; species Bison bison. The sequence continues at coordinate 118,511 of NW_011494835.1, forward strand.
CTCAGCCGTGTCCAACTCTTTGCGACCCCATGGACTGTAGTCCACCAGATGCTTCTGTCCATGGGATTTTCCAGGCAAGAATACTGGAATGGGTTGCCATATCCTTCTCCAGGGGATCTTCCTGACACAGGGATCAAACCCGGGTCTCCCACATTACAGGCAGATTCTTTACCATCTGAGCTACCAGGGAAGCCCATCACAAAATAACTAGGGTGATATTTGTAAGAGAGTTTAAGATCCAATAGTATAAAATGATAATTGTGTATTAATCAGATTATATCATCTCCAAAAAAGGGGCCATAATTTAGCAGAATGGGTAGTAACCCAAGAGAGTCAGAGTGAAATAAACTTATCTCGATGGCTAAAATAAAGGTGAAGTTCACTAACCAGCGGTGGAAATGGAATAGTTTCTGAGTGCTCACCTGCTGATCCTTGGTCCGTATTGGGCCTCTGATACCAGCACTGGCTCATATTTGTCTCTGTGTGTGTACATGCACCTCCTTTGAGTAGTCCCAAGAAGAAAGCCAAAGCAAGGGTAGATTTGGCATTAGGTAAATCAATCCTGAACATTCATTGGAAGGACTGATGCTGAAGCTGAAACTCCAATACTTTGGCCACCTGATGTGAAGAAAGAACAGACTCATTTGAAAAGACCCTGATGCTGGGAAAGATTGAAGGTGGGAGGAGAAGGGGACGACAGAGGATGAGATGGTTGGATGGCATCACCAATCAACTGACATGAGTTTGAGTACACTCCAGGAGTTGGTGATGGACAAGGAGGCCTAGCATGCTACAGTCCATGGGGTTGCAAAGAGTTGGACACGACTGAGTGAACTGAACTGAGTGGCTTGGTGGTAAAGGATCCGCATGCTAATGCAGGAGACATGGGTTTGATTCCTGGATCAGGAAGACCCGCTATTGGCTTTTTGTGTTAAAGTTTGCTATGGACAGAGGAGGCTGGTGGGCCACAGCCCATGGGGTTGCAGAGTCAGACGTGACTGAGAGACTAACACTTTCAGTTTTTGCTATGTGTATGTTAGTGAGGGAGTTGGTAACTGGAAATGGATCTTCCAAGTAGGGGAAGAAAGAAGTGGTCCATAAAGACTTACAGGAGGAAATGATTCTTGAGTTAAATCTTGAAATACTGTGAGGGTTAGATTTGGTTAATATGGAAAGGAAGAATATTTTAGATTGAGGAAATGGCTTGTAAATGAATAAACACATAAAACGTGTAGAAAGGTGAGTGAGCGTGACCATTTGGGCAACAGCAAATAGGTAGGGAAAGGGTTTGATGTAATGGGATATAAAGTAGACAGAAGTCAGATGATGAACACCCATGAGCGGTATGCTTCAGCAATTTGAATTTCATCCTGAAACAAATGGGGAACCATTTAAGCAGAAGTACATAGTCATACCTTGATGTCACTTTGGTAGCAGTATGGAAGATTGATTAGAGAGTGTCAAGTTGAAATTAGATAAGTCATAATAGTTTATGTAGGAAATTTATAAGGCAACAATATTCTCCTGCTGCTGCTGCTAAGTCATGTCAGTCATGTCCGACTCTGTGTGACCCCATAGACGGTACCCAACAGGCTCCGCCATCCCTGGGATTCTCCAGGCAAGAATACTAGAGTGGGTTGTCATTTCCTTCTCCAGTGCATGAAAGTGAAAAATGAAAGTGAAGTCACTCAGTCATGTCTGACTCTTAGCGACCCCATGGACTACAGCCTACCATGTTCCTCCATCCATGGGATTCTCCAGGCAAGAGTACTGGAGTGGGTTGCCATTGCCTTCTCCGAATATTCTCCTAAACTGATGCAAAAAATTCTTGTAAAAATTTCAGTAAATACTGGAATAGTTAATTTTTTGTGTTTTGTTTTATATCAAAGCAGTGTTTTGGTTTCCAATAATAGTAAATACCATCTATATTCCCAACTCATTTTCATGTGTGTTAGAAATGATTAGTAAATGTCCTAATAGTTATGAAATTAATATTTCTCTTCTAATTAAAAATGTGTTCGAAGCAATGTCTAAATATAAATGTATTTCTAAATGCAATGGGGGCTTACACAAACATTTTGACCACCAATAGAAAAACAGTGCAAAAATGATGGAATGCCTGGACGGTACATAACATTAGTCACTATCTGCTTGGCTCACGTATATGTTACTTCTTATCTTGTGAAACCACCATTATGTTCAACACCAGCATATGTTTCCCATATGCTTTTTTTATTGTTGAGTTTGTTTCCTGAATAATACATATAGTCCTTAACACAGAATGTATTTAAAATATGGTAAATGGGTCATCACCATAGCAATTACAAACAAATTCTGCTAAAGGACCACAAAATACAACGTTAAGAGATATAGAAGAAAGATTCTTTCACCAAATGAGACCCCCATTTCCCTTAAATTTTTCTTCCAATCTATTTTGTGATATTTTCTACTGTTGTTGAAGATTGAGATTTCAGCTTAGCATTTTCCCGAAGATTTGTAGGAGACTATAAAAGACTCCAAATAGAAAATGTTTGCTTTGCTACGTACTTTTTCCGAACTATTAAAAGTACACAGGCATACCAGGGAAAAGCGGGCCTCTGTGGAACTTTTTTTTTTTTTTTTACATGAAACCAGTCTTTAAGTGGGGCTATATCAAAATCACATGGTTCCAGTCATCATGGGAATACTTTTGTAATTGTTTCCTGGAGGAGCTGTAGAGACATTGATAGTCATACACACACACATACACACACACATGTCAAGGTTTTCCAAATTTGGCCTCTCTTGGAACACCAAAGGCCAAATCCATTAACCATGGGTAAAACAGAAATCTCTAAACAGTAAAAGAGCTCTGAAACTTAGCTAATGGCTTCCTAATTTTAAACTATAGCAAAGTTCAAATTTGTCTAAAATTTAACTCATTTTTAGGTAAACAATTTTTAGAAAAATCTTATAAAAAGACTATCTTTGTGGAAGAAAGGAATGAAGTAACAGAAGAGAAAGGGGGCAAAAATAGGAGGGGCTAGAGAGTAAGTAAAGAGAGGAGGTGGGCTGCTCTCCAGCAAAGGTCTTAAATTTCAAACTGGAGTTTATCTAACCCTGGTTGAAGGATCCAGCAAAGGGAGATTTCAAACCAGAGGTAGCTTATTGGTAGAAGGAAGCCATCAAAATGTTCTATCTGGCAGAATTTGATATTCTCAATGAAAGAACTGCCCTTTAAACTCCTCCTCAGTTTCTTTTGTCATTTGGTAAACATTTCTCCACCTGTGTCTACACATTAAAACGCAAATAGCTGAGCCACACGATGGCATCTTGCCAATATATTTTATGAATTTCTTTGCGCGTATTTTGATTTGTGAATCCACTATTGTATGTTTTAGGGTTTTAAAAATGATATGTTTCAGGTTCCCAATTTCTTTTAAAACTGAGTTTTGTGTCATAATGTCACCAGTGCTTCCTTGTATGTGACTTTAAAATCGTATAAATGGCATATCCTTAACTTAGTATGTGATATAGATTGTGGGGAATTATGGGTTAGTCTCCTCAAGGCAGGTACTTTCTTTTATAGTTTTTCTTCCAGGGCTTTTTCTTGATTTGAAAACTTTATTATGCTTAAATATCCAGAGGAGGCTATGTCCCAGTAAATACCTCTATACTCTGCAAAGCTGCATAAAGTTGTTTTGTAGTTAAGGGAATACTTTTACTAACTTACAGAAGTGAGGTAACTATGATGGCTTGTTCCTTCTGCACATCACTAATCTGATGGCACTTATTATTCTAATACATTTTACCATGCTTCAGAGACTTTTAACAGTCTTATCTCATTAGGTTTACTGAGGCAAAGAAATCAGTGTCTCCTGCATTTCAGGCAGATTCTTTACCATCTGAGCCACGAGGGAAGCCCAGAGTGCTTAAGCAATCGCTTTGTTAATACAGACCCAAAGATCCTCTCAGAGAGAGAACCCACCCAGGCCATCTGGAGCCCACTGAAGTTTCCTTCCCACTCAGGGGGATTTTCCTATGCAGTAAATTAGATTCGAGATCAGTACATCTCTTTCCTTCAGTTCTCTATTTGGCCTTTCCTCACTCTTGCAAATAAATTCTTTGAGATACATGTGAAGACCTTCACAGTACTTTGGCAGCTGAGGCAACTCAGTTCAGTCATGTCCAACTCTTTGTGACCCCATGGACTATATAGTCCATGGAATTCTCTAGGCCAAAATACTGGAGTGGGTAGCCTTTCCCTTCTCCAGGGGATCTTCCCAACCCAGGGATAGAACCCAGGTCTCCCGCATTGTAGGCAGATTCTTTATCAGCTGAGCCACAAGGAAAGCCCAAGACTAATGTAAATTCAGTGATTTCCTAGGTTTTATAGCTAGTAAGTGGCATGCTTGGGCTTAGACCTATGGTCAAAGAGAATTCTCTCCTGTTGAAATTGCTAGAAGCCCATTTACCTTTCCCTTAGCCTTGAATGTCCATTTTGATGGCCACCAACATTCAAATCTGCAAGACTAATAAAAAGTTAGTCCTCTTTCTTCTCTGTCCATATCATTTTACATAATGTGACTCAAATATTTCTTTACAGGCTTCCCACTTCTTTTTGCAGCCTATTCATAAAAATGAGTATGTAGGAAAATGATAAGACTTTGGGCGTAATTGTGTCTATTTATAGTATATCTATTGTGTGATAACTGAATTGCTTGTTTAAAATATGGTGCTTATAGGGACCCCTCCTTGGTGCCCCTTCCTCTGAGAGAAATATTCTTCTGATTCACATATCAGTGATGGCCATGTGACTAGTTTTAAAAAATGAAATCTGAGCAGAATGGACACAGCGCATATCTGAGCAGAGGTTTCAGAGCCACTGCATGGCACTGACATTGTTCTTTTCCTGTTTAAGTATATTTCACAAATCAGAGCCACTCTTTCTGCCTGGATATGGGAGTAAATACGTGGGGCCACAGATTCCTCATGGCCAACATGCTGCACGTGTGAGAAACCTCTGCTGAAAATCACTGAGGTTTGGAGGTCGGTAATCAGAA
>NW_011494835.1:123880-124259 GCF_000754665.1 Bison bison bison
AATGTAGCAAATTCTGACTAACAACATACATGGCATGTCAGTAGGACTATTGGTTGCACACACAATGGAGGTGACGTATTTCCTCCATTTTGATACACATATATTTCTAAATTAATTGGAATTTGTTAGACCAGATATTGTACCAACAGCTAAAGCTATTCTTTTAATTGCTATTTGCTAACTTGGAGGGATTGAAGGCAGGAGGAAAAGGGGACGACAGAGGATGAGATGGCTAGATGGCATCACCGACTTGATGGATGTGAGTTTGAGTGAACTCTGGGAGATGGTAATGGACAGGGAGGCCTGACATGCTGCAATTCATGGGGTTGCAAAGAGTCAGACACGACTGAGTGACTGAACTGAACTGAACTGAACTTGA
>NW_011494835.1:124359-143718 GCF_000754665.1 Bison bison bison
CAGGGACACGACTGAGCAACTTCACTTTCACTTTTCACTTTCATGCATTGGAGAAGGAAATGGCAACCCACTCCAGTACTCTTGCCTGGAGAATCCCAGGGATGGGGGAGCCTGGTTGGCTTCCATCTATGGGATTGCACAGAGTCGGACTCTACTGAAGCGACTTAGCAGCAGCAGCAGCAGCAGCAGCAGCAGCAGCAGCAGATATTCTCAAAATCCTGCATTTGTAAATGCGGAAAAGGAATTTAAAAAATGTCTCCAATTCAATGCTTCCCCCTTGCTCACTGTTTCACAGTTATCATCGTGTGTGACTTTCTTGTATGATTCGTTTTCTCTGTAATATTTTCTACAATTATTTAAGTGTGTAGGTAGAATTTTATAAACTCTATAGCTAAAACCACTTTATATTGACATAAATGGGAAATTTCTAAGATTAAATTCTTTTTTTTCTGCATGGAAACAGATGGAAATGGGGTCATAGAAGAGGAGTAAATTATATTCCTTAGAAGTTGTCTATAATACAATTATTACACTACCCTGGATACTTAGAAATTTGGAAATATTAATATTTTGTCTTCGTTGTGGGGACCAAAGTCACAATAGTGAAATTGAGCAGGACTGAAACACGTATCCTGTGTGATTCACTAAAGTTGATGTGTGTTGCTTCACAGGACATGGCAATGCTGGTCATAAACCATGATATTAAGACTGTTGATGGAAAATCAGAATGAATGCTACTCTGCATTTCTATAGCCAGTTTATTTTTGCTGCTGCTGCTAAGTTGCTTCAGTCATGTCCGACTCTGTGCTACCCCATAGATGGCAGCCCACCAGGCTCCTCTGTCCCTGGGATTCTTCAGGCAAGCACATTGGAGTGTGTTGCCATTTCCTTCTCCAATGCATGTATGCATGCCAATTCACTTCAGTTGTGTCTGACTCCATGTGACCCCACGGACAGCAGCCCACCAGGCTCCTCTGTCCACAGGATTCTCCAAGCTGTATCAGTTCAGTTCAGTCACTCAGTAGTGTCCGACTCTTTGCAACCCCATGAATCGCAGCACTTCAGGCCTCCCTGTCCATCACTATCTCCCGGAGTTCACTCAAACTCACATCCATCGAGTCGGTGTTGCCATCCAGTCATCTCATCCTCTGTCGTCCCTTTTTCCTCCTGCCCCCAGTCCCTCCCAGCATCAGAGTCTTTTCCAATGAGTCAACTCTTCGCATGAGGTGGCCAAAGGACTGGAGGTTTAGCTTCAGCATCATTCCCTTCAAAGAAATCCCAGGGCTGATCTCCTTTAGAATGGACTGGTTGGATCTCCTTGCAGTCCAAGGGACTCTCAAGAGTCTTCTCCAACACCACAGTTCAAAAGCATCAATTCTTCGGCGCTCAGCTTTCGTCACAGTCCAACTCTCACATCCATACATGACCACTGGAAAAACCATAGCCTTGACTAGATGGACCTTTGTTGGCAAAGTAATGTCTCTGCTTTTGAATATGCTATCTAGGTTGGTCATAACTTTCTTTCCAAGGAGTACGTGTCTTTAAATTTCATGGCTGCAGTCACCATCTGCAGTGATTATAGTCCCTGGTATAACAAACTCGAGTGAAAATTTCAGTTCTTTCTATTTCTCTTTCTCTCTATGAGCATGACTGTTGATGGGTGGGGATGGTTAAGGTATTAACTCAGCCATAGAGTTGATATAATCTTTACAAGTGTGACCTACAACTCGACATGCATAATAAATGTTCATGCTTTTTGAAACATGCATCTGTCTCCATCCTACATAAAGATCTCTGTGGGTGTGCATGTTATGCTTCTAAAATTGGCCTTATATTGCTTTAAATTTGTCTTGGCTGTGTTGTTGCTATATGTAGATTTTATGTACAAATATTGTATGTAAGACTTGTACAGTTTTGATGATCTCAAGGAAACATGATATTAGTAAAACTGTTCTAAATGTGGTAAAAAAATTTCTTAACCACATTAAAAAGTAACTCAAGGTATTTCACCCATTTATTTGTTATCATAGAACTTCCTCAGACTCAATATTCGTAACAGGGCAGAACAATCCCAATGGCAACATGAGGTACATAATGGAAAACTTTATTTGTTAAACCGTGTCATTCAAACCTGTACTTGATCGTATGTCCTAAAGTAAGTTCGGTGGACAAAAACTGATTTGTTGGAAAATGACAGGCTGCATAATATTAGCATATATTATTATGTTATATCCAAACATCCTGTTATTAAGCATTTCTTTTGAGTGAGTAAATGCTTGCCCTAATAAATACTCAGAGTGTAAAACTAGCAGTTTATAAGGAAGGCACAAAATAAGAGTTTTGATGTGTTGCCCCTGAGGGGATGGGGAATCAGTTGTTTAGGTAAACACCAGTGTATTTTATGCTGAGATGGCAAAAGCCCATCAGCTATGAATCTTCTGAATTATTGCTTCCTTTGTGAATGAAAGCATCAGTGCGCTGCAGCTTTTGGCTTTGGAACCATTCATTTTAGTTCTAGGAACGTGTTTCATCTACCAGGAAGTGCTTTTATCTTCCACTAAAGGGAAACATCACATGAGCAGGGATGGCACAGCATGGGCAGTGGAAGGAATGACAGATGACAGGCAGATGCTTGAGGCTTGTGCAGTGCAGGGATGGGGAACGTGCATGAAACTGGGAGGATGGGTACAAGCAGAATCAAACTGAAGATTAGTTTTCCATTTGTTAATTCTAAGACTTTTGGTCTTGCAGAAATTACGAAATCCAGATCATACCTTTATTAGTTGTGCTTTTAGGTTCTTCATAGCAAATATCTGTGTTATTGTGTGAAACATTGTCTCTTTCAACGTCAAATCATATATGTTGATGTTCCCTTGTTCACAGTGTTACAGTCTCACGTCAATTAGATTTATTTTGCTGCCTGATTGATTGTAAATATGTAGTTCATATGTCTGAATGTTTAGAGATTTTTATTAAGGCTTCATGATTATTATTGTACATTAATGTATATTCATGCAGTTAGACAACAATAAAAGTTTTTGGTCTACCTTTTATTTCATGTACTAGGTTGTAAGAGGTATAGAGATATTCATCTATCTGTAGTAGAAAGATAAGAAGGAATAAGCATGAAAATCTTGGTGTTCCAACTGTGAGACTAGTATGGTACTCTTTCTTACATTGCCTTTCCCATGCTGATTCAGCAAGAGAGGAAAGAGTAACAGCAAACTTCACTTATCTGGCCTCTATAAACATGTATCATGGGCAACTGAAAGAAATCTATGACCAAGGCTGTTCGTTTTTTCCTGATAAATAATATTACTATAATTCTGAAATGTGAGAAAGATATTTTACAAGGAAAGAGATTCCTTATTTTCTGAGACCCTCTTCTTTCACTGTCCAAAAAAATAAAAGTAATAACACATGGAAGTTCTGTAACATCATCCACAATTTGTACGAGAACTAGGGGGAGGTGGAACTGTGTAATTGTCCTTAAACTTACGAGAGGGAATGGTCCAATCAAGTCTTTTCCTTTTCTCGTTTTACTGATTTGAGCCCTTTCACTCTTTTTCTTGATGAGTCTGGCTGGAAGTTTATCCATTTTAGAAGAGCCAGCTTTTAGTTTCATTGATCTTTTATATTGTTTTCTTTGTCTCCATTTATCTCTGCTCTGCATGATTTCTTTTCTTCTACTAACTTTGGGTTTTGTTTGCTCTTCTTTCTTTAGATGCTGAGACATAAGGTTAGATTGTTTATTGGAGACTTTTCTTGTTTCCTTGTATTGCTATAAACTTCCCTTTTAGAACTACTTTTGCTGTATCGTGCTTTCATTTTCATTTGTCTCTAGGGATTTTTTATTTCCTCTTTGATTTCTTCAGTGAGCCATTGGTTGTTTAGTAGTGTATTGTTTCACCTCCATGTGTTTGTGATCTTTACAGTTTTTTTCTTGTTGTTGATTTCTAATCTCAGAGTGTTGTGGTTAGAAAAGGTGCTTGATATGATTTAGATTTTCTTGAATTTGCCAAGGCTTGCTCTGTGGCACAGCATGTGATCAGTTCTGGAAAATGTTCCATGTGCACTTCATAAGACTGTGTATTCTGCTTTTGGATGAAATGCTCTATCAATTACAACAATATCAATTACAACCATCTGGTTTAATGTATCATTTAAGGGTTGTATTTCCTTATTGATTTTCTGTCTGTATGATCTCTGAATTGATAAAAGTGGGATGTGAAAGCCCCCCACTATTATTGTGTTACTGTCAATTTATTCCTTAAGGCTATTAGTATTTGCCTTATATATTGAGGTGCTTCTCTATTGGGTGCATATATGTTTATAAGTGTTATATTTTCTTCTTGGATTTATCCCTTGATCATTACAGAGTGTCTTTCTTAGTCTCTTATAATTGCTTAAAATCTATTTTATGTGATATGATTATCGCTATTCAAGTTTTCTTTTTGCATGATTATTGCTGTTCAGATTTCTATTTGCATGGAATACATTTTTCCATCTTATTTTCAGTCTATGTGTGTCCCTAGATCTGAGGTGGGTCTCTTGTAGACAGCATATATAGGGGTTTGTTTTTGTATCCATTGAGCCAGTCTGTGTCTTTCGGTTGGAGCATCTAATCTTTTTTTGGTTTTTTGTTGCTAAGTCATGTCTGACTCTTTTGTGGCCCAATGGACTGTAGCACACCAGCCTCCTCTGTCCATGGGATTTCCCAGGCAAGAAGAGAATCTTCCCTGACCTAGGGATCAAACTCATGTCTCCTGCATTGGCAGGTGGTGCCCTTGATCACCAGGGGTGCCCTTAATCTATTTACATTTAAGTGATTATGGATATTGACGTTCCTATTGGGCTTCTCATGTGGCTCAGCAGTAAAAGAATCCTCCTGCAATACAGCAGACGTGGGTTTGATCCCTGGGTTAGAAAGATCACCTTGAGGAGGAAATGGCTACCCACTCCAATATCCTTGCCTGGAAAATCCCATGAAGAGAGGAGGCCTGTGGCTACAGTCCATGGGGTAGCAAAGAGTAGGACTTTTTGTGACTTAGCAACTGAGCACACATGCACATGTTCCTATTACAATTTTCTTAATTGTTTCGGGTTTGTTTTTAGTGGGTCTTTTTCTTCTCTTGTGTTTCCCACCTAGAGACGTTCCTTTAGCAGTTGTTGTAAAGCTGGTTTGGTGATACTGAACTCTCTTAGCTTTTGCTCTCATTTGTAAAGTTTTTGATCTGTTTGTTGAACCTGAATGAGAATCTTGGTGGGTAGAGTATTTTTGTGACACTCCCTTCTGGCCTACACTTTCTGCTGTGAAATCAGGTGATAAACTTAGGGCAATTCTCTTGTATGGCACTTTTCCTTTGTTGCTTTTAATGTTGTGTTTTTGTTTTTTTTTTTCCCTTCATTTTTTGGTCTTTAATTATTTTTGTCAATTTGATTACTATGTGTCTCAGTGTTTTCCTCCTTGGGTTTATCCTGTCTGAAATTCTCTTTACTTCCTGGACTTGGGTGACTATTTCTTTTCCCATGTTAAGGAAGTTTTAAGTTATTATCTCTTCAAATATTTTCTTAAGTCCTTTCTTTCTCTCTTCTCCTTCTGCGACTGCTATAAAGTGAATGTTGGTGTGTTTAATGTTGTCCAAGAGGTCTCTTACAGTGTTTTCATTTCTTTTCATTCTTTCTTCTGTTTTGGGGCAGTGATTTCCACCCTTCTGTCTTCCAGGACACTTATCTATCCTTCTGCCTCAGTTTTTCTGTTATTGATTTCTTCTAATTTATTTTTCACTTCAGTACTGTTCATCTCTGTTCTTAAGTTCTTCTAAAAAGACAAATCATGATTTGTCTTAAAATTTTTTAAGTAATTAGCCTCCAATTAAAATCAATAAATTAATTTTTAAAATAATTAAAATTAAAAAAAAGAAAAAAAAATTGATGAATTATCTTCAAGAAAGATAAAATGAAAAGCTCTACTATGTGTCTAAAGGGAGTCCCAGAAAGAGAGAATGGAACAAATAGAAGAGACAAAAAAGTCCTGATGTGATGGTTCCAAGTTTTTAAGAATTGCAAAAATATTATGAGTTCTTTGATTGTAAAAACAGCCCTCATTCACTGTTGGTGGGAATGTAAACTGGTGCAGCCACTATGGAATACAGTATGGAATTTCCTCAAAAATATAAAAATAAAACTACCATATGACCCAGCAGTTCCATTTCTGGCTATTTATCCAAAGGAAGCTCTTTGCAGCATATTTACAATAGCCAACGCATGGAAATAGCCTAAGTGTTCACCAGTGGACATGTTTGTATGTGCACGCGCGCACACTTAGTTTCTCAGTTGTGTCCAACTCTTTTCGACCCCGTGGACTATAGCCTGCCAGGCTCCTCCATCCATGGGAATTCTCCAGGCAAGAATACTGGAGTGGGTTGCCATGCCCTCCTCCAGGGGTTCTTCCCAACCCAGGGATTGAACCCAGGTCTCCCGCCTTGCAGGTGGATTCTTTATCATCTAAGCCACCAGGGAAGTGGATAAAGAAAATTGTGTATATTTGCAGGAGACATAAGACCCGCAGGTTCCATACTGGGTCGGGAAGATTCCCTGGAGGAGGGCAGGACAACCCACTCCAGTATTCTTGCCTGGAGAGTCCCTAGGATGAGGAGCCTGGCAGGCTATAGTCCATGGGATCACAAAGAGTCAGACACGACTGAAGTGACTTAGCACAGCATAGTACACACACAGGAATATTATTCAGCCATATAAAAGAAAATAATCCTGTAATCTCTGATATCAGGTAGGGACCTTAAGAGCATTATGCTAAGTGAACAAAGTCAGACAAAGGCAAATACTGTATATGATCTCATATGTGAAATCTAAAATGTCCAAACTCATAGATACCAAGAACAAATTGGTGGTTGCCAGAGGTAGGAGACGGGAGATTGGCAAAATGAGTGAAGATGGTCAAAAGGTACAAACTTCCAGTTGTAAATAATTTCTGGGGATGTAATTTACAGCATGGTGACTAGTTAACAGTACTGTATCTTATATTTGAAAGTTGCTAAGAGAGTAAATCTTAAAAGTTTTCATCACAATAAAAAAAAATTGTAACTGCGTGGTGATACTTGTTAACTAAACTTATTTTGGCAATAATTTTGCAATATATGCATATATCAAATCAGTATGTTGTATATCTAAAACTAGTACAAAATATATGTAAATATAAAAAGATTTAGATCAGTTTAAAAAGATTGCACATGTAGAAAAATCACACACACACAAGGAAAAACTTCATGTCTTTCACCATTTTTTTTACCCTTCTAACATCTAATGGTTAGGAAGATCTGTGATAATTTAAAAGTGACTATACATACAGTAACATGACTAAATTTGTATCATATTAATCACAACTGTACCTACATACATTTGAAAGGTGATGCTGTATAATAATATGATCTATAATAATATATGTATAATGTGTAACATGTAATATGTTAAACATACTAAAATACATTTCATAGTCTGTTCGTGGCCAAAGTTTAGTTCTTGAACATAATCAAGGACAATTTGCCACAATTATTCATTCACCCACAATATTTTTAAAAACTATAACTTGATAGCCTCTCATAGCTCTATTCTGACGTGTTTTTTTTTTTTTTGCAGCCCTAGAAGTGTACTATTTTCTGCTGAGTTTCAGCCATATTGGTCAACATAACTGCAAATTATATTATTTTCTAGCCTTTGCACATTCTAACAGATACCCCTGGTCCCCAGTTGCTGTGATTTGCTCCGATGGAGACTCGGGCTGTTTTAAGACCCGGTGCAGCTCTGGAATGTGGGACTGACTTTGGATCTCAGGGCAGCCTATAAGCAATTGGCTAAGGATCAGAGTTTTGGCTGCATGGATAGATCTCTGTGTCCCCCGAGAGCAATTCTAAGTTCAGGTATCTTAGATGTTGGAGGATATTGCCAAAATAGTTTTTATTCCTTAAAAACATTCAGACACCCCCACAACCACTTTTTCAATTTAATAAATCCCAAAGGAACCTTAAAATATATTTTCAAAACAAAATGTTTTCTCTCAATCATAGGAGAAACACCAGTTTATCACTGGGTCATTCAGTTAGGATGTATCCATGAAATACGCATATGTTTCGTGTTTTGAGAGGGTACAAGTAATAGATGTGTTATACTTTTAACCACACCTTTGTTTGCTCTGGGATTAAAGAAAATAGTGTGATTTCCTTAGTCATCTATAAGCTCAGAAAAAAACCCGTGTAATTACAAATCATTGCCCAACCATCAGCTTTTTCTCATCTGTTGGGAATGCAGTTTTCTGAGGAACAAGTTTCAGAAAAATATGCTATTCTTTTATGTCTTGGTTTCTTATCTTTGAATCTCCACGTAGGTTTTGGAAATAGTTTTTGGAAGTCCAAGGCATGTCGGCTCTTTTTAGCTCATTAATTCAACAATTTCAGTTGATCTCTATGTCTGGCACTGTGATGGTTGGTGGGGATTCCCTGATGACTGTGAAATAAAAACATTAAGTCCTCAGTGCCCTTGAAACCAGATTCTTGGCTTCAATGGGAAAATTTACTTCTTTTTAAAAAATATCAGAGGTCTCTCCTCTTTTATTTTTTGAGCCAGAACAGTAGTCACCCCCAACCCCCATCCTAGCTCTGCCTGATTTTTCTGAAGGCCTTTCTATTGCTGTACTTATTATATACAGAATAGTTCCCAATATCTGCAGCGGCTCAGCAGTAAAGAATTCACCTGCAATGCTGGAGCCGCAGGTTCGATCTGTGGGTCTGGAAGATCCCCTGGACAAGGAAATGGCAACCCACTAAAGTATTCTTGCCTGGAGAATCCCATGGACAGAGGAACCTCATGGGCTACAGTACATAGGATTTCAGAGAGTCAGACACAACTGAAGCAACTTAGCACACATGCATAATACTTCTAGAACATGAATCCTGGAGCATCATTTTTCTAAACGGACTAGTCAGTGATTCCTCTTAGCACACACAGCATTACGTACACTCTGTTTGGTTGCTCTGTTTGGTTAAAGTGGTAGATAGGCATTTTTCAGTACAGTTTAGTGGCAAGAACTTGGACACTAGACTTTTCTAAATCTTTCGTAGAGCTATGTAAACTTGGACAGGGTCCTCTTTTTTTTTTTTTTTTTCCCTTCATTTGTCAAATGAGAATAATATTGCCTGGCTTATATGGTTGAGTATTTATTCAGAAATGACACAGTGCAGCAATAGTGGATGGTCACTCATATATAAATATGTACATTTTATCTTATAAGATGACCTATGGAATCAATACTTATTAACATAGTATTAGGGCACAACTCTGTTTGCTATTAGCCTTCCCAGGTGGCCCTAGTGGTAAAGAACCTGCCTGCCAATGCAGAAGGAGAAGAGATGTGGGTTCGATCCCTGGGTTAGGAAGATCCCTTGAAGGAGGGCATGGCAACCTATTCCAGTATTCTTGCCTGAAGAATCCCATAGACAGAGAAGCCTGGCAGGGTACAGTCCATGGAGTCGCAGAGAGTCAGACACGACTGAAGTGACTTATTTGCCATGGATCTGCCCTTGTTTCTCTACCAAATAACAATTTGTCCTTCAATCTTTCTAAACTGTTGTGTGCGTGTGTGTGTGTGTGTGTGTGTGTGTGTGTATAAAATACATTTGTATATAGCTTTTAAAATATAAACTGGTAGGAAAAATAAAATAACCCAGGGTGTTCAGAAGCACAGTTTCAGAAGACAGCACTTCAGAGGCCTAAAGGAACTTCCCTGAATATGTAATTTACTACCTGAAAGTGAAAAGGGGGTGGTAATTTAACAAAAGAGGGAGCTTTATCATTATGTTTGACTTTCATTCAACCTTTTTTTCCTTTTACATGGAGTTGGGATTATTTTACTCCTGTTAGTCTCTGATCTGCTCCACTAACAAAATATGGTGCTAGTTCCATGCCCTGCCATACAAATAAATACAGAATACCCACAGAATTTAGCATAAGCTGTTCTCCTAGTACTTGATATGCAAATCATTATACTTACAGCTATCAAGCTTTAGCTTTCCTTTTTCTTAAACATGGAGAATTTAAAAAACCCACTTCAGACCTGAAAGACACCTCAGTTTTTGTATCTCTTCCTGGCTTTTGTCCAAATGTCATGTAAGGAATTTATTAATATTACTATAATACTTCAGAGGACTGTGGAATGTACATTCTAGGCAAATTTTTTTAGGCTCTGTGGGGGGGAAGGGAAAGAGCAGAGATGATGGTGGGATGGAATTCTCTCCTCTGCAGGAGGGAGGAAGAGAACGTTCTTTGTGCCACTCTTTCATGCTGAGTCTCCAGCACTGTGCTAGCGGCATCCTAAAATAATATTAAATCATTGGTTCCTACATGGGCTACTCATGTCTTTCCAGTGACTCAGATGGAATTTAATAAGAATTCTAAAAATGTATTGGTGACAATGAAAAAAGTAGAGACTGATATATTTTATAAGTGTGTTTCTTAGACAAGCCAGTACTATTTTGGTAAAAATGTTTCACACTTCATTGTTAATACTTTCACTTAAAATATACCATCCTTTTTGTTCTTGTTGCAGATATTTTGGAATATTATTTATCATGCATTGCAGATATAATAAAAGTTTTACTTAATATTTTTACATTTATTAAAGTAATGGAAAAACTGACAGGTTAATCAAAAACATTGAGACTGGTCACTGTTTTTTATGAGAATTTTCTCCAACACTAAGCTCTTTAAAAACATTTCATTTAGCTTAATCACTAAATGCAAAGTTCTTTGCCTAGTCCATTTTCTTTGACATATTTTCAACTTTCATTAGAGTTTTCCTCCTCTTTCTTATCAAACCCTCATTGTTCCTGAGGCATCTGTTCCTCTCTAGATGTGTTGATTATCTATTGTCTCTCAATTCTAGACACCCTTTTCTACTCTGCTCTATAGGGCTATGAGATGGTTGGATGGCATCACCGACTCAATGGACGTGGGTTTGAGTAAACTCTGGGAGTTGGAGATGGACGGGGAGGCCTGGCATGCTGCAGTCCATGGGGTTGCAAAGAGTCGGACACGACTGAGTGACTGAACTGAGAGGGCTGGATGTGGAACTCTATAAATAACTTTCCAGTTTGCCTCATCAGCTAGCTTCTGTTAGGCCCTGCCAGTAGGGGGCCCTAGAGAGGCGGAAGGGAAAGTGAGGCCGCCTTTCTGGGTTTCCAGTGAGCAGCAGCATCGTTCCAGTTAACAGTAGACAGCTGGCTGCAGCCTCCAGTTTCTTGTGCCACTAATACTTGTTCGCACCAAGAACATGTTTGCTTTAAAGGCTGGAGTGTGAGCTGCTCTCGTATTCCTTCACACACTGGGGCACACGCTTCTGGGCACCTGTTGAACTGTGTCCCCTATGCAGAGTTCTTGGCACCTGCCAGACTGGAATTCTGAGAACGAGCTTCAAGGCGCTTTCTCCAAAGGACCAAACACCAGCTTTACTGAGTCCCTCATCCAAATTCAAGGTTCTGAGATTACCACCTCTTCTCCTCTGTTTTCTCAGTCCAAGGGACAGTAGCTGCTTCCTACAGTTATTAATCTCTGTGCAAACTCAGCAGTACCTTTTCTGTTCTTCCAACCACCTAATATCTATTAACTGATTTACTATATTCAATTCCATTTTAGAAAAACCTAGTGTGCTTCCTATTTTCCTGACAGGATTTACATACAAAACAATTAGCCGCTCAGTCATGTCCGACTCTTTGCGACCCCATGGCTTGTAGCCTGCCAGGCACCTCTATCCATGGGGTTCCAGGCAAGAATACTGGAGTGGACCCATTCTCTTCTCCAGGGGATCTTCCTGACCCAGGGATCGAACCTGGGTCTTCTACCTTGTAGGCAGTTTATTTACCGTCTGAGCCACCAGGGAAGCCCACAGGATTCACAGTTCTCTCTTTTTACTCTGCTTCCTTTACTACATCCTTTTTGCCTAGGCCCATTTAGGCCTTCATAAACACACTATATATAAAAATCTGTATACCAAAGAGTTGATCCATTTCCTTAGCTTCAAATATCACATCTCTACCAGTTCACATCATCAACTGTTCACACTTCACTCAGTATTTTTATTAGAATTTCCTATTATCTCAGTTTGCTGTGACTCAGATCAAACTCTTCTTTTACATACCATTTCCATATTTCACTGCTTCAAACTTGTTTCAGAAAAGGGTACCTCAACCGTCTCAGTCAGGAAGACTCATACTTTAGAACTGTAAGATTCTTTCCTCTTGTTAGACTCTCATGTCAGTAATATCACCTGGATTATTTTCTTATACTAGGTTTTGCATTTCTCCTTTTGTTACCCACTACCCTCACTAATATCCTAATTTAGATCCTCATTAGCCTCTTTCCCTGATGACCAGTAAAATCCATACTGGCGTATCTGTTTCCAAAATTATTCTCTTGTGTACACTGCTACCAGTCCAATTCTCATAGACCCTGACTTAAATCCCCTTCCACAAACCTTCAGGGCTTCCTTCAGCCCTGGAAGATAAAATGCAGAGGGGCCCAGGGGGAAATCTCACCTCAATAAATGTTTGGCCTTGTCTCTTACCGTTACCCCCAGTTACATCTCTTCTATAGGAAAATTGATTTTCTCAATGACTTCCCACTTCTCTAACCTTGTCATTCTGTAGAATGTACTCTGTTCAGCAAAGCTCTTCTTTGTATCTCCTTCCAAGAACATCTCAGACAGAACTAACCTCTCCTTGTGAGGGATTTTGCCTGGAAACTACTTCTGTGTATTAACTATCAGGCCCTAGTCATGAGTTGCATGCAATGTTATAACAAGAGATGAAGGGAATGTATATTGAACAGATAAGAGTAGTGCGTGGTTGGTTGTGTGTAAGAGAACTCAGGATGTATCTATTCAGAGTTTTTATCCAATAATTTTAAAATGTCTTAAATTTTTTTTTTAAATTAGAAGTCACTAAATTAATCAGATATGTTGCTTTAATTTTTGTAGAGGTAGAATTTATTAATACATCTTGATATTTTTCATTTTATGAGAGTAGGTGCTCTGTCATTTATAGTTCTAAAATTTTTGTCTTGGATCAAGAAATCTAGAAGAAATAAAATGTAACATATGTTAATATATATAAAATATAGTATATTATTATGTTTCAGTACTTCTTAAAGACATAAAATATCTTGGGGACGTTTTGAGAAAAATTTCCTGCCATATTCCCTTCCTTCCTACTTTCTTTCCTTCCCCCTTCACTTCCTTCCTTCCTTTCATCCCCCAAAATATGTTGTAGTAACTCTTGCTCCTGAAAGCCAGGATTCTAACAGTGTCAGATTTCATGATTAAATCTGATAATGTCAAATCTCATTATTAAATTTGACCCCTCAGATAGATGCCAGCTTTTGCAATGTGTAGAAATTCTGAGTGCTTCAAAAGAAAAATATCTACAGAGAACAAAATATTTATACAAAGGATACCAGCAAAACAATGTGAAACTGCTTTGTCTATACTTTCTTAAATGGCTTTCTATATAGTCCAACCCTTGGCAGTGTGCTGACAAGTTGAGAGAGTAGTTATATACGCTGCTGCTGCTGCTAAGTCACTTCAGTCGTGTCCGACTCTGTGCGACCCCATAGACGGCAGCCCACAGGCTCCCCCATCCCTGGGATTCTCCAGGCAAGAACACTGGAGTGGGTTGCCATTTCCTTCTCCAATGGAAGACCTCCAAATAACTAAAAAAAAATATCTTGAACTATATATATTAGGAAGGAATCTGGAAAGAGCATCTTAGTCTTTTTGCTTTCAGAGTACTTTATAACTGCATAATTTTGGTACAGCACCCACAAACAATTCAATTTTCTAGTGTGTTTCAGTGCAGTGAGTTATGAGCAGAGGCAATGAGTCCTCAAGAATGGCAACTCGTCACCTCCCACAGTATCTATTTTTGCAATTAATATTTTGAAATTCAAGATGATCTAATTCTGTAATTAATAACTGGACCATGAAAATTTAAACTTATATGATGACATGTTTAATTTAGATAATGAGTCCAGTGGTAGTAAAGTCCTCAGTAAACATATAAATACACATACAAAATCTGTCCTGCTTTTATTCTTAATTGGTCTTCCATGGATACGGAGAGTAAATGATAAATATTTTTCTCATTAAAATCCCTCATATAGTTGAAGTCAGCCAAAAAGTTTTCAGTTAATAGAATGAGCTTATTTCTGGTTTGCCCAAAATGGTCCCAGCATGGGTCAGTTGTCTTGGCAAAGTCTATAATAACCACTCCCTCCTTTTGCTCTAAACAGTTTCCCAGATTTAAAATATGGGAATTGTGTGGTCAATCTGCTCATTAATCTTCCCTCAGTTAGCCCAAGTAATCCAATATTTAAGCCCCTCTTTTTAGGATTATCTTCATTGTTTTTCTGTAAATCATCTCTACTTATAGGGAAGCAGGTGGCAATTTCCTCCTCTTAACAGTATGGAGACATTGCAATACTTAAGGTACCTGCTTTCAGAAAAGATAGCACCAGATCCAGTTATTGAAAGACCAAAATTAAGGAGTAATTGAGGGGGTGAAAGTGTATTTAGGAGTGATAGAAAGGAGGAGGGTAAGAGAAAGTGTGCCACTGAAAAGTTTATGATAAGCAGATGAATTCCAGTACTAGAAATCAAATACCATGTATTTCAATTCCCACCAGAGGTTCAGTTAGAAATAGAATCCTTCTTTGCTTCCTGCCCTACACCGGCATGCTGTTACAGGGCATGCACTGTTTTAACAGCTGCAGAATCTTAGCTCAGGGGTGACGGAATTGCGCTGGTGATGTTGATCCCTGTATGGAGCTAAAGCTAAGAGGAAACTTGATCATTTGCAGAATGATTTAGGAATTGAAGGTGAGTTATGCTCTCTGTATGAGGATAATGAGTTAAGAAAGTTGAAAGAATGTGAAGTCTTAGTACCAGTTTTGCTTAGTAAACCTAGTATAGGACTTTCTCTTTTTAGACTGAGAATGAACAGCAGAGACAAAAATGTGCAAATAGTAAATTTTAAACAATTAAAATATGAACATTCAAATATACATCTGAGCATCTGGAACAATCAAATGGCAAGATGTCATTTGCTTATTTTCTTTTTCTGTAGTTTTCTATCCTCCTTTTCTAGCTCTGCTTCTATTACTGTTTTCACCTCACATGTAAGAACTAAGTGAGAAGACATCTGCTCCTTATATCCATGTATTCCTGTAGTCCACTAAAAGTTTTGTCTTGTATCAAGAGCAAACTTGATCATGCATTATGAACACCAAGAAGGTCCAATGTAACACACATGGCTAGAGCCCCACTCCCAGAATTTCTGATTCAGTAGGTCTAGGGTAGAGCTCCAGAATTTACATTTGTAAGGTATTCCCAGATGACACTCTTGCTGCTGGTCGAGGGACTACACTTGACAAGCACTGTTGTCAGTTAAGGCCTTGCTGAAAGGCTTGGCAAAAGCAAGCCACCTAGAGGGAAAAGGGTAATGCAAATGAATTGTTTGGGGAAAACATGGGGAAGGGAAAGACTGGCTCCCTCAGTCTGAGTTGTGAAAGGTTCGTCATTATTCTTGTCTCTGAAGTCTCCTCCGCCAACCCTGCTTCATTCTTCTGAATCTGGGGCTAGAGGTTACTCTTCAAAGCAAGAGGGAAGCTGTGTTTATTGAATTTGAATTCACTGATTAAGTGTATTCATGGCTTTGAGAATATTAATAAAGCGTAACTTTTAACACCTGGGTTTTAAATGTTTGGTGGCGTTTTGAGAAATGTAAATACAGCATTCATTAAATATATATAATGAACCTAGGACATGATGGCAGGAAAGATGGTGACCTGGCCTCATTTTCATTTGTTCAGAATATTGCATGGTTAAAGAGGGCATTTTTTCATCGGCATGTTACTTGAATTCTGCTGTGTGTCAAAGTATTCAGTTTTTTTTTTCTCCTGCCTGCAGATGATGCCTTTTAGTTAATATTTCTTTTCATATACTTACTACATGTAATCTGTATTTATTTTCTTCTTTTTGCCAGAGTCTCCTTCAATCTCCTCATATTCTTTACTTCTAATTTCACATATTACTACCTTTACTTTGCTCATTTTTAGTGCTCTAATGATTTTTCCTGTTACCACTTCAACTTTTTTTTTTGCTTCCACTCACACCTTTTTCAGTATCTTTTAAAATATAGTGGGATATGTGATTATTTCTCTTTGGCTAGAACCACTTTGTTTTATAAAACATTTTGGAATATCTTTCCATGATATACACAAAACCCAGAAATACATGCATACAATAAAAAGCCAAGGCCATGAAAAATATAGAAGAAAAAAGCAAACTCAGAAAATTTGTAATTAAGAAATGTATACTATAAAGACCTTAGTAATAACATACCTCTAATTAATACAATTAACTCTGAGCTTCTTGGCAGTTGAAGCAAAAAAGAGATGTGATTAGTTTAGAGGAATCGTATTATCACTTAAGGAGAAGACATGTTACTTGTTTGTAAGGTCAGGCTCAAAGGCCCACGTCTTGAGTGGGTCTTTGTACAGAGGATTCTGGTTAATATAGTGGATGACATTTTAATAGCGTTATTGAGTAACTGTAGTAGCCCATTTCATAAAGCATTTTCAGGGCACCCATTAATGTAAGCCAGGGGGATAATGTCAAAGCACAACAAAGAAAGTATCTTGTCAGAGGTTAAGTAAATATCACAGCATGATTCAGGGGTTAAAAATTAGGATGTCTAGAGAGAGGCATACACTTCATTTTTTTCAAAACAATCTCTAGAAATGAAATTCCTTTCAAATGACTTCTGATAGAAGTCAGCTAGCAAACAATTTGGAAGTATGTTCTCTGGTAATAAATAATTCTTTGTTACTTATTAAGGACAGACTCAGTATTTTAAAAATAAACCGACTGAACAGGAGGGTTGACAACTTTTTGTGGAAACCAGATCGAAACTTAACACTACTTTTTGAATAGATGACTGCCCAATTTCCACATTGAAGTGGGCCAACGGAATAAACAGGTCTAAGAGTTTACTTAAGAAACAGTTTCTGAGTCTTTTTCAGCATATGAACAAATTAATTATTACATCTCCAAGTTCTTCACTATACAATGCGACCAAGATGATTTAGATTGAAACATTTTCAAAGCATAAGTTACCAGCCACCCACTAAGGCTATAGAAAAAAAAAAAATGTCAGCAAATGCAATGATGGAACATCTGGTTATAAGAAACTAATTTCCTTGGTGAATATGACAGGATGAATTAGTTATGAATGTACATGTAACTAAATTAATTATCTTGTTATAGGGTGTTGATAGGATCAGTTACATTTTGAAAAATAACTGACCCAAATCATTTTGGTTTTAAAGTAAATGCTTTTAAGCAATCTTTTTTTGATAATAGTTGATAAGCTGAACCAGTTTCTGGTTAAGAATTCTGATAGTCATAGCCATAGCATAAGCATATAGAAGGATCATTCTGCTTTCAATATCAGACATATTTGTACTGATCAAACAAATCAAATGTGTAAAAAGAAAATGGGTGGAGTCAGAACATAGAAAGATTTTATGTTCTTTAAAATTACTTGATTAAGTCACTAGGCCATTCCTCCCAATATTTATTCTCCCAAAAGAGCTATGGGAGATCTTCCCAGCAGATCTGTATAGAGCATGAGTACCGGGAAACCATTTAGCCCATACTGACCATTAGTTTTTGCCCAGAATAAAAGATTGAGTAAAACTCAATGAAAGTATGCCATTCTGAATGCTGCTGTCTCTGTTCAGTTGCTAAGTCATGTCCAACTCTTTGTAACCCCATCGGCAATAGTCTGCCAGGCTCCTCTGTCCATGGGATTTCCCACACAAGAGTACTTGAATAGGTTGCCATTTCCTTCTCCAGGGATCTTCCCAGCCCAGGGATTGAACCTGCATCTTCTATATTGGCAGGTGGATTCCTTTACCACTGAGCCACCTGGAAAGCCTGTCATTCAGGATAGACTTAATCAAAAGGACAAGATTCAACCATTTGTAACATTGGTCCTTTGTAAAAATAATCTTAACCCAAATCTATTATTTCTTATATAAAATGTTGAGTCAAGAAATACCTATGTGTAGTTTGTAAAGGAAAAAATTGGCATGGAGTTTGAGATAGAAATGCATAATTAATGATATCTTATTTCACAAATGCTGTGGGTTTGTAACTCTTCTGCTAAAGATATATATATATATATATATATATCAAGCCTAGGAACCCTGTTGTTCTATTCATGGAGAAAATAATTCTTGGTTTTAAAGAAGTTAAAGACTTCTGAGTGACTGCATAAGAACTAGAATGTTTCTCCTTTCTTATGTTCCATTCACGGTAGTCAAGAGAAGCCTGGCAGTCTATAGTCCATAGGGTTACACAGAGTCAGACACGACTGAAGCGACAGCACACAGCACACACACATGTCACTGAAGCTTGGGATACATGTGAAATGTACCAAAATAATTCTTCATAGAAGGAAATCAATTTTAGCACCTTTTTGGGATATGACACAAGAAAAACCCTGCAAATAACTGTGACTAGGACTGAAGCAAGCTAACTTATTTTTAAATCCATAAGTTAGGAAGAGCTGACTGACAGTTTCATGCTTGTACGCTCTATAGAAAAATAATGAAAGATACAAAATGTATTATGTTATTTGACTCCAAAAGTATCCTCTTGTATTCCTTATATGCTATATGCTGAGTCTTTTTCAGCATATGAACAAATTAATTATTACATCTCCAAGTTCTTCACTATACAATGCGACCAAGATGATTTAGATTGAAACATTTTCAAAGCATAAGTTACCAGCCACCCACTAAGGCTATAGAAAAAAAAAAAAATGTCAGCAAATGCAATGATGGAACATCTGGTTATAAGAAACTAATTTCCTTGGTGAATATGACAGGATGAATTAGTGTAATAATTTATGCAAAACATGCTTTTTCTTATGAACAATTATAAATATCCCTGTTTCCCTATGAGATTGTTTGAGTAGTTAGGTTCTATTAAGACTAAGTGATACTTACTTAGTAAAAATGAGCTTTTTTTGTTGTTGTTGTTGTTTTTAATTCTATTTTATTTTTAAACTTTACAAATTGTATTAGTTTTGCCAAATATCAAAATGAATTATTAGAGCCAATAGACAATATTAACGGTATGTACATAAATTGGACTCTAAAAACGATTAAAAAATGCATCTGTGTTTTCTAGATTCTGTTTTTACTAGATCTAGAGTGAGCTACACATGTTCT
>NW_011494835.1:143818-144157 GCF_000754665.1 Bison bison bison
GCACAGAGTCGGACATGACTGAAGCGACTTAGCAGCAGCAGCAGCAGCAGCAGCAGCAGCAGCAGCAAAACAAAAATTTTATTTGTCATGTAGCCCATATATTGGTGTTCCAAATGATATTTCTTCTATAACTTGTTGGCTTCTATGATTAACCATTCTTTACATATCAGACCACATAATTCACATTGTATCACGTTTATCTAAGGAAATTCAGAGGTAAATGGGCCAATCATCCATATATACCACAGCAGCATATTCTATGCTTTTTACAGAAATATACACAATGGAGTATTACTCAGCCATTAAAAAGAATACATTTGAATCAGTTCTAATGAGGTG
>NW_011494835.1:144257-145482 GCF_000754665.1 Bison bison bison
ATTCACGGTAGTCAAGAGAAGCCTGGCAGTCTATAGTTCCATAGGGTTACACAGAGTCAGACACGACTGAAGCGACAGCACACAGCACACACACATGTCACTGAAGCTTGGGATACATGTGAAATGTACCAAAATAATTCTTCATAGAAGGAAATCAATTTTAGCACCTTTTTGGGATATGACACAAGAAAAACCCTGCAAATAACTGTGACTAGGACTGAAGCAAGCTAACTTATTTTTAAATCCATAAGTTAGGAAGAGCTGACTGACAGTTTCATGCTTGTACGCTCTATAGAACAATAATGAAAGATACAAAATGTATTATGTTATTTGACTCCAAAAGTATCCTCTTGTATTCCTTATATGCTATATAATACATTTATTCCTTAGTGTAATAACTTATGCAAAACATGCTTTTTCTTATGAACAATTATAAATATCCCTGTTTCCCTATGAGATTGTTTGAGTAGTTAGGTTCTATTAAGACTAAGTGATACTTACTTAGTAAAAATGAGCTTTTTTTGTTGTTGTTGTTGTTTTTAATTCTATTTTATTTTTAAACTTTACAAATTGTATTAGTTTTGCCAAATATCAAAATGAATTATTAGAGCCAATAGACAATATTAACGGTATGTACATAAATTGGACTCTAAAAACGATTAAAAAATGCATCTGTGTTTTCTAGATTCTGTTTTTACTAGATCTAGAGTGAGCTACACATGTTCTGGAGACCTCAGTAGATTTGGAAAGTTAGTAGATTTACATACTGAGAACTTCTCTTCCAAGCTACTTCATTGTCTCTTCCTGAACTTCTCGGTAAATCTTGTATTTGTAGAAAAAATTTGTGTCATGGTCTTCTGGAAATTTGGGAAGACTCGGAAATCACCCCTTTCTCAGAAGTTTTTTCTTGAGATGTATTTCTTTTTCTATTGTCTCTGAAATGTAAAGTTCCTGCACAATCTTACATACCATATCATTCTTCCTTCCTTGAATTCAAACTTTAGCATCGGAGAAGGCAATGGCACCCCACTCCAGTACTCTTGCCTGGAAAATCCCATGGACGAAGGAGCCTGGTAGGCTGCAGTCCATGGGGTCACTAAGAGTCAGACATGACTCAGCAACTTCCCTTTCACTTTTCACTTTCATGCATTGGAGAAGGAAATGGCAGCCCACTCCAGTGTTCTTGCCTGGAGAATCCCAGGGATTTGGGAGCCTGGTGGGCTGC
>NW_011494835.1:145582-168479 GCF_000754665.1 Bison bison bison
TTACAGAAATATACACAATGGAGTATTACTCAGCCATTAAAAAGAATACATTTGAATCAGTTCTAATGAGGTGGATGAAACTGGAGCCTATTATACAGAGTGAAGTAAGCCAGAAGGGAAAACATAAATACAGTATACTAATGCATATATATGGAATTTAGAAAGATGGTAACAATAACCCGGTGTACGAGACAGCAAAAGAGACACTGATGTATAGAACAGTCTTATGGACTCTGTGGGAGAGGGAGAGGGTGGGAAGATTTGGGACAATGGCATTGAAACATGTAAAATATCACGTAAGAAACGAGTTGCCAGTCCAGGTTCGATGCACGATACTGGATGCTTGGGGCTAGTGCACTGGGACGACCCAGAGGGATGGTATGGGGAGGCAGGAGGGACGAGGGTTCGGGATGGGGAACTCATGTGTACCTGTGGCGGATTCATTTTGATGTTTGGCAAAACTAATACAATTATGTAAAGTTTAAAAATAAAATAAAATTAGAAAAAAAAAAAGAAATAAATTGGAATGCTTTGGATTCAATATGGTTATTTCATTGATCTGATGACAAATAAAGCTCAGCATAAAAGCCAGAAATTCTTAGTAACATAAATCAGTGTAGAATTTTGTTGTTATTGTTATTTAGTTGCTAGGTTGTGTCTGACTCTTTGGCAATCCCCATGGACTGTAGTCTACCAGGATCCTCTGTCCTTGGAATTTCCCAGGCAAGAATACTGGAGTGTATTGCCATTTCCTTTTCTGGGAGATCTTCCTGACCCAGGGATCGAATCTGCATCTCCTACATTGAAAGGTAGATTCTTTACCACTGAACCACCAGGGAAGAAAGAGCAATTAATTCTATCAACTATCTCATATGTGTCTTAAATGTCACCTTAGCCCATTTACGTTGTTGTTTTAGCTACATACCACATACAGTACTTGCATGCAGATCAGAATTACTTTAGAACAAATTTACATAGGAAAGTCATTTAGGTATCAACTAGTTTTGCAAAAGTTGGACTGTGAAGAAAGCTGAGCCCTGAAGAATTAATGCTTTTGAACTGTAGTGTTGGAGAAGACTCTTGAGAGTCCCTTGGACTACAAGGAGATCCAACCAGTCCATTCTGAAGAAGATCAGTCCTGGGTGTTCATTGGAAGGACTGATGCTGAAACTCCAATACTTTGGCCACTTCATGCGAAGAGTTGACTCTTTGGAAAAGACCCTGATGCTGGGAGGGATTGGGGGCAGGAGGAGAAGGGGACGACAGAGGATAAGATGACTGGATGGCATCACCGACTCAATGGACATGAGTTTGGGTGGACTCCGGGAGTTGGTGACAGACAGGGAGGCCTGGTGTGCTGTGATTCATGGGGTTGCAAAGAGGCGGACATGACTGAGCAACTGAACTGAACTGATTCATCATTGAAAACTCATTTTAAAGAGGGACTCAGGTTATAGTTACAACCACTCTCAAGACATGAAATCACCTATTCCTCTTTGCTGGAATGAGTAAAATTTAGTGGTCTGGCTATGGAGAGTCATTTAGAGATTTTAAATTGTTTGATTTGTAGTTTTGTGCTCTTAGAAGCATCTCAGTGCCTCAGAGCAATTATAATAAAAATGGCTAGTGCTGCCTTTCTGAATTCATCAGTAAGAGGCACATATTTAAATCACAGCATCTCTACTAATAACCAACATTATTTGAAACAGAAAACCTCAGTATAAGTGCTAAAACTGGGGAAATATTTCACTTGCTACAAATGGAGAATTAATTTAGAAAGAATGATGTTAGCCTCAGAAGAATAGAAAATTTCTTAATAGGTAATATTGAATATTACACATTAATAAGATATTAGTTATATTATATACTATTATAGCATGTATAGTATATTTTATAATTATATACTATAATAATTATAGTATAATTACTACTAAGAACAAGGCCTCTATTTGAATCAGGTTTCAACATAGCTACTGCATTGGATGAAGAAATGCGTTATTATTTACCTGTCTTCCCTTCCCTTCTATTTATAAACAAATCCAAGTTAAGACCTATTTTCTTTATATACCATCAATGCTCACACTTTGTAGTACAGAGATGTAGACATACTACTGATTTAAAAAATCTCAATGTCAAAGAAATAGTGGGTTCTGTAAGTATCTATATCTAATTTATTTTGATTTAACAAATACCTCATTGAGTTTCCAGGCAGAATTCTGGGCACGTTAAGTTACAAATATGAATAAGCCATGGTACCTGACTTTCAGTGAAAGAAACAAATTGTTATGGGAACACAGAGGAAGAAATATGTTTTCTGAGATAAAATATTCAAAAGTTGATTCTCAAAGTGCAAAATGTATGAATTTTATCTTGATATGAATTAGAATTTTCTTTTGTCAGATGAACAAGAGTAAAAACATTTCCAGTAGGAGAAACAAAGAAAAGAAAGAAGTATATCATATTGTGCAAGTAATATTAAGTATCTTAGTATGATTAGAACGTTGGGAACATGGTAGGGAGAGTTATTTATTGAATAAACAAATGAATGGAGAGTGGCATAAATTGAAGAATGCTGCTGAGAGGACCCATTAGTTAATTCAGTGCAGACCATGTGGATCCACTAAAGATTTTAATTAAGATAATGAAGCAGATTGTGTTTTGGAAACCCTGATAGTCTGGAGGCTGGATTAGAGAAGGAAGCTATAGGGGAAATGGAAGTTCAAGGAAACAATTTGTTTCTGCCAACATTATCAAAGTAAATAAGAAAATAAGTAGTTTTACATAAATTAGGAACACGGTGGCTGCATTCATTCTGTTAGATTTATGTGGTGCCTTAAAAAAAAAAAACAAAAACTGAAGAGAAGCCTGGTTTGGAGTCACTTCTCTTTTCAGATTTTATGCCCATGAGGTAAGGAGAATGGTATTTTCCCCTTATCTCTCTCCTGTCTATGGAATGGCTTATGCTATGTTATTTATCAGAGGCTTTGAAGTCTTTGAAAGAGAATGCCATAAAAATCATAGAGTGTTATTGTCTTTTGAACAGAGACTCACCATATTTGCCTTAATTATGCTATCTTTGAATGAGGACCAATAAGATACCAGCTGTTGGCCCATACTTTATACATAAGTTTTTCTTCCTGAATGAATCAGATTACCATTTCCTGTGACACAGTCCAGCAGAAAATATTGCCCATCAGCAAAATTTCTTGGATGGCAATAAGAAAACCATTTCCTATAATGACACATCTATTGGAAAATTCCTGGCTCCTTATGGTTTTGCTATGAACATACAAGTTATTCTCTTAAAGTGGAAAAAGTATTTTGGCTTTAGCAAATATTTATATTCCTTTCTATAATTCTTGTTAACAAACTTTCTTAAATACCTCCATGATTCATAGCTTTCAAATAATATACTATACTAGGCATCTCCTTATTTCCTGAAGTAACTGCTAATGATGAAGATGTATTTGTTGTCCTTCTTAAATATTCTGATTCTTAAATGAAACAGATTTCAAGACGATTTGATCTCTTAAAGTAAGTAACACATCTTTGATTTGCTTGAAGAAAAGTCTAGAGAAAATCCAAGACTTGGGTCTGTTTTAAATGTGATAACACTTTGGCTAGAGTTCCTCCTTTCTATTTTTCTGACTCTAATAAAACATATCTTTCTCTTCAATACCCAAAATTTGAAGAAATCTTACTAGCCATTTTTGCTCTGCAGCAGCCCCCAAACTGGTTTTTACAATGTTCCAGATTATTTAAAAGTTAGAGAAATGAAGATATAAAATTTTAGTTTGTCTTGGTATGTGTCATTCACATGTGCAGTGTTTCCCCAAACATAACAAATTCAGTTCTATAAATTAGCACATACAGATAAAGATTAAGAATTTTGACTTCAAACAATTTGCTTTTATATTGTAATTAAATATAGCTAAACAAATATTAACTCTTTAGAACTAAGTTGGCAAAGAAATCTTTTTACATATATTCAATATCTTCATTGGATATGTGTATATGTGTGTGTGTGTGTGTGTGTGTCTGTGTGTCTGTGATATTTATGGTAACTTTCTGAGTATGTAATCAATAACCATGATATACACGTTCCCATACTCTAAGCTCAAAATAACCTGAAGTAAGGAGTCAACATATAGTATTAGTACTCCGTTTTAGCTACTATTTATTTGCTTCTTTATTTCATAAACGCTTTTAAGTCCCTACTTCCTCCTAACCACTATACTGCATTTTAAAACAGTGAAATGTTAAGTTGATAGTGAGAATTAACTCTTGAAAAAATTCATTAAACTATTCTTGTCTACATAGTTAATAGTAAATCAAAACACACAAAATTCAAGTTACTTTGTGCATTGAATTGTAAACCAGTAGAAACTGGTAGCTATGTCAGCATTTGTCGGGGGTAATGATTCAACAGTAGATATTCAATGCAATTTTCATGGCAAGGTCATTATAATATTTTGAGTTTATAAATTTAAAAATTATTTATGCCCCAAAATCTAATATTCTGATTATATTGTCTGACTCTTATTGTGTCCAGCTGTTTGCGACCCCATGGACTGTTTGTGACCCCATGGACTGTAGCCTACCAGGCTTCTCCATCCATGGGATTTTCCAGGCAAGAGTACTAGAGTGGGTTGCCATTTCCTTCTCCAGGGGATCTTCCCAACCCAGGGATTGAACCCAGGTTTCCCACATTGTGGGCAGATACTTTACTATCTAAGCTGCCAGGGAAGTCTTATTATATTGATAGTTATTTGTTATAACCAAGTTTCTACTGTGTTTGCATTATTTTTTATAAAAATGTAAAAACATAGACAAAAGGATGCAGGATAGTAAAATGAACCCATTATACCCATAGCTGTTGCAGCATTGCTTCAACATCATTTTTTTCTCCCAAATGCGCATGTCTGCGTATGGACATTGAGGAGGTGATAGTGGTAATAGTCGGGAAATCTGTCTCTGTACATAAGATAATATTTCATTTGAGGTTCTTGGGAGGGTACCAAAGATTCAGCAGCATGAGATCATTGGTTCAAAGCATCTGAAAAAATGTTTTTAAATTTAGGTTACAAATGCAACTGTCCAGTGGGGATTAATCCCCCTGGTAGATAATGACCTTCAACACTTATATCACCACCAACGTTTGAACAGTCAAAGCTAAGCAGGAGGAGGAGTATGCTTAGTCCAGGATTAGTGTGATTAAAGGAAACCTGTTCTGCTTGTTTTGTTCATCTGGCTGTTTGTAAATGCACAGGGGAGGTGAAAATAGCTCCCAGCATGAACAACAAAAGGACATTTATCCACCATCCCACCCTCTTCCAGATTTGCACTGAGACTGTCTTAGCTGTTTATATTATTTGTAGATGAAGAGAATGTCCCATTTCTGTGCTAAGCATTACTGTCAGGACAGAGTGGGAGTTGGAGTTGCTTAGCTGCCCAGCTCTTACCTGAGCATCTAGTCACCAAGAACAAGAATGTGAATGACAGCTGGGCATAGTGGAGGGTACAGCCCATTGTAAAAATCACAACTTGCTGGTCTCCTATCAGAACCCGGTCCACTAATCTTTTAGTGCGAGGTCTGAACAAAGTCCTAGAACACTTCAAGCTTACATTAAAAAAAATAAAATAAAATGGATACAGCATATAAATCTGGATTTTCCACTTTTTAAAAAAAATTAGAATGTCTGGTATCACTGCACCAACAATGGCCAAAAGGAATCTATTTCTTTGAACTGGCACCTTCTCCTAATATACTGCAGTTCCCACCCAGCCAGGGTTAATTCATCTGTGTTACAAGCTATGGGGAAAAAAACTTGAGTTTGCTAACCCTCCTGTAAAGCCATTAGCAAATGCTGGTCCCTCCGTGTAAATGGACTGAACCAAACAAGCTGGCTTCCAAGGACAGAAGCCCCATTTGTGACTTTGAAATTGGATGTAAGAATTTATATTTTGACCAAAGTATCAAGGTAGAATAGATGTGAATTTCTCCTGGATAGCTCAGTTGGTAAAGAATCTGCCTGCAATGCAGGAGGCCCCAGTTCCATTCCTGGGTCGGGAAGATCCACTAGAGAAGGGATAGGCTACCTGCTCCAGTATTCTTGGGCTTCCCTTGTGGCTCAGCTAGTAAAGAATCTGACTGCAATGCAGGAAAACTGGGTTCGATCCCTGGGTTGGGAAGATCCCCTGGAGAAGGGAACAGCTACCCACTCCAGTATTCTGGCCTGGAAAATTCCATGGACTGTATAATCCGTGGGGTCACAAAGAGTCAGACATGACTGAGTGACTTGTACTTTCACTAGAAAATGAAATTTCTATTATCTAAACTGGTTCTAGGTTTAGATAATATAAAAACCAGTTTAGATAATATAAAAACCCTTGAGGGATATAAAAAAAGGATGAGAGGGGAAGATTAATCTTTACAGAGTGTGTCTCTGGTTGTCAGTCCTTATTTACTCCAGAGAGATAGCAGTCAAGGTGTGACCTCCTTCATCATAAGCCTAGTGATAGATGGCTTCCCTGGAATCATTCGAAAGCTTGAAATATGTTCCCTAGGGTAATTCTTCTAGACCCAATGGACATTTACTGGAGCAAACTCCAGGAGATAGTGAAGGACAGGGAAGCCTGGCATGCTGCAGTCCATAGAGCTGCAAAGAGTCTGACACAACTTAGTGACTGAACAACAGCAGTTCATTCAGAGAGAAGGGAACACACTCTCTTTGGATTGCAGCCCACTTCTATTGAGTGTGGAGCAAAAAATGTGTTTTCAGTGATGTGGACTACCCATGAAAGAGAGGACCTATTTGGAATCCTCTTAAGAAGAGGAGACACACTAACAGTAAGAGCTGCAAGGAATGCACAGTCTGAGGAGACATGGAAGTGGGTGCAGGTGGTAAGGGAGAGTTCAGTTCAGTTCAGTTGCTCAGTTGTGTCTGACTCTTTGCGACCCCATGAATTGCAGCACGCCAGGCCTCCCTGTCCATCACCAACTCCTGGAGTTCACTCAGACTCACGTCCATCGAGTCAGTGATGCCATCCAGCCATCTCATCCTCTGTCGTCTCCTTCTCCTCCTGCCCCCAATCCCTCCCAGCATCAGAGTCT
This sequence comes from Bison bison bison, assembly GCF_000754665.1. Lineage (NCBI taxonomy): Eukaryota > Metazoa > Chordata > Mammalia > Artiodactyla > Bovidae > Bison > Bison bison. The sequence goes on from NW_011494835.1 coordinate 152,697, forward strand.
TTTCCAATGAGTCAACTCTTCGCATGAGGTGGCCAAGTACTGGAGTTTCAGCTTTAGCCTCATTCCTTCCAAAGAACTCCCAGGGCTGATCTCCTTCAGAATGGACTGGTTGGATCTCCTTGCAGTCCAAGGGACTCTCAAGAGGGAGAAGAGGGAAGCAAATAAAAATCTGACCACACAGCCTTTGTTGACACCATGGTTTCTAGCCAGCTGGAAAGGAGAGATTATTTAGTACTACATGAAGTTTAGAATTATATTACATAAGGTTTGGCATTATACTTACTAAGTTTAACCCATGTTTGCAACTTAAGTGACCTTAAGACTGTTACTGAGGCTTCCCTGGTGACTCAGATGGTAAAGAATCCGCCTGCAATGCAGGAGACCCAGGTTCGATCCCTGGGTTGGAAAAAACCCCTAGGGAATGGAATGGTAACGGAATCCCACTCCAGTATCCTTGCCTGGAGAATTCCATGGACAGAGGAGCCTGGTGGGCTATACTCCATGGAGTTGCACAGAGTCGGACACAACTGAGCGACTAACTCTTTCACTTTCACTAAGACTGTTATTACCTGAACATGAAAATCATCATTAAAGGCCTGTGATTTCTTGAGGTTTCTTCAGGGTCAGGAGATTGCCACCACTGAATACATTTTAAAGGATCAATGGGACACAAAAACAAAATTGTGCTTTCCTTACATCAGAAATTGTGCCTGTTCACTGTGCTGGATATAAAATACTCACACAGCAGTGTAAGCAGTCAGGTTCTGTGGGGAGGCTGGCATGTTGTCTTCAGGCTCGTAGACCTTGTGGTTTCATACACAGCTCTAGAAACATGCTGATAGTCAGGTCACCAGGGTATCACCTAGTGCATCTTTTCTGTTATTTTCCAAGCCCATTCAAACCGTGCTGACATCAGTTTTCTTCAGCTATTTTTCACTTCCCTGTAGTCTTCCTTAAAATCTTAAATTCTATCAGCTTGTTACTTTCATCAAAATTTACTTTACTTTTTGCATTCTCAGCCATGTCGCCTTGTTGCACAGAGGTACCTCCAGAGTAGGTATAAAGTAGAACATCTTTACTTAGTCACTTACAGACTCTGGAAAGCATTCAGTGCCTTCTTCCCATGGTCAGTGATTTCCTGTCTGGGGATTTTATGACCTGCTATAGTGTCTCATTTGTTTTTGGTTTTTTTTTTTGGAAAATGGAAGGAAACAAATGTTTTGATTTTTTTTTCCCTAGGAATTTATCTAGAGCTTGAGAAAGACAAAAAAGTGAAATGGAGAATGTTCAAATTAATAAGGTTACAGCTGAAGTGCAATAATTATGAAGAAGCAAGAGAGAACTAAACTTATTAGCATGTTATAGATATACAACATGTAAAGTACATAAGCAATTTCCTATAGGAAAAAACTCCAGTAGAAAAATGTAAGAATAATGTAGGTTGTCACATATGTCAGAAGCAACTGATACTTAATAGTCATAAAATTAATTAATTTGACATATTGGTAGGAAAGAGAACAAAAGTAAATCAATTTATAATTACCTGGGTACATTATATAGATTTAAAAATATAAACATTGACATTAAAAAGAGGATGAGAAGAAAGGGACTCTGGAAGAAAGGACCTTTGGGAATCCACGAAACATTATCTCAGCACATGTAGTTGAATATTTGTATGTTTGAGAGCAAGAATGTGAGAATGAAAAAATTTTAAATTTTACTGATGTTCTAAGATTTGGTAGTATATTCACTCCTTCTTCAATCCACAAGGAAGTTTTTCTATCCGCCTTTTTTTTTTCCTACAAGGAAGTTTTTCAAGGATATAATTAGTTTCTCAAAAGTTTTAAATTCATATATTATTTAAGCAGTCAGGATTTATTTATCAAAACCTCCATTAGCAGGTAGGAAGTAAAGCAGCATTGATTTTAAAATATATCCTTAAATAACTATGGAAAAGAGAGAGACTATAAAAAGAAAAATATGCAAATGTTAGTTCATTAGATTTGTGAGTTCTTTGGGAAAGCTAGAACTCAGAGTATAAATAGACGAGCACTCAAAAAAAAAAAAACTGATGAATGAATGAGAAACCCGATGCCTAACCTCAGAACTTTTCAAAAACATGCGTATAAATATGATTTCACTCTTTCCTCCAAGGTTGTTTCTTCGTGAGATGATTGATTAATTGGTTAATGGACTGTTTAACGTAGATTAGAAGGATCTCAAATTTAGTCTAACACTTGTTTTTGTATAGGAGAGACCTGGGGTTAAGAGATAACAAAACAGAATCGGGCCTAGGACCCAGGTTTTCTAATTTTTTGACCCGTGTTGTTCTCAATGGAGCATTCATCTGACAAGTTCTGTACATTAAAGTCGTAGATTCAAAATGAAGTTTTCAAATTTAAATAGGAAGAAAAGTTATGACCAACCTAGATAGCATATTCAAAAGCAGAGACATTACTTTGCCAACAAAGGTCCGTCTAGTCAAGGCTATGGTTTTTCCAGTGGTCATGTATGGATGTGAGAGTTGGACTGTGAAGAAAGCTGAGCTCTGAAGAATTGATGCTTTTGAACTGTGGTGTTTGAGAAGACTCTTGAGAGTCCCTTGGACTGCAAGGAGATCTAACCAGTCCATTCTAGAGGAGATCATCCCTCGGTGTTCTTTGGAAGGAATGATACTAAAGCTGAAACTCCAGTACTTTGGCCACCTCATGCGAAGAGCTGACTCATTGGAAAAGACTCTGATGCTGGGAGGGATTGGGGGCAGGAGGAGAATGGGACGACAGAGGATGAGATGGCAGGATGGCATCACTGACTCGATGGATGTGGGTCTGAGTAAACTCTGGGAGTTGGTGATGGACAGAGAGTCCTGGCGTGCTGTGATTCATGGGGTCGCAGAGAGTCGGACCCGACTGAGAAACTGAACTGAACTGAATATTGAGAAATGGTTTAGAAACGTCTTCCATGATGTTGGGAATTAAAGAGAATGTATTTAAATCTGATTCAAGTGCAGGGAGTGATCCTGATCTCAAAGTTTCTCTTTTTGGGTAACAGTGTGTTGTCAAAGTCAGGAAGGTCAAGTGTGTTATCCTGAGGTCTGAAGAATTCTTACAGTTAGGAATAAGGGAAATTTAGCCACTGAGTTCTAAAGAAAATTACTCAAATACAAGCAATGTTATTAAACATTCTCTTTTTGAATCATCTCTTCAGAATCCTAAAAATAAGGAAAGTTTTAAGTGAAACTGGATTAACCCATCGTTTACAATATGAGGACTTCCCTGGTGGCTCAGATGGTAAAGAGGCTACCTGTAATGCAGGAGACCTGGGTTTGGTCCCTAGGTTGGGAAGATCCCCTGGAGAAGGAAATGGCAACCCACTCTGGTATTCCTGCCTAGAGAATCCCATGGACAGAGGAGCCTGGTAGGCTATAGTCCATGGGGTCACAAAGAGTAGGACACGACTGAGCTACTTACACTTTAATATGAGTCAATACACTTTCATTCAAAGTATATGCTTTATTCAGAAATGTTTAAAAAGTACCCTCATTTATCATCATCTCAGTGAATATTATTTGGAATCTCTAGGTATTGGTATCACACAAGACTGATTCTGAAAACTGGGACTCCAGCTTGTTCAATTAAGTAATTCTCCTAATGGCAAAAGAAAGTACAAGGCAAATATTATAGTCTTCTCATAAACAATGACTAACAATTACAGGATATAAATGGAAAAATTGCCATTGATGATAATGTAGTCGGTTTTAAACGCTTGGGAGGGAGTCCAAGTATAGTATCTCCAGCTACCTTCTGCCTTTCAGTATAACCCCGCCACCTATGAATGGGAACATGTATCACTTCCTCCCAAACAATTCCATTCAGTTCAATCATGAAGAAAACCTCTTTTATGCAGATCCCCCACTTCCTTCCCTCTGATGTCCAGATCTTTCAAGCTCCTAAATCGCACAGCGTTTCTGTGCATTGTTACCTCCTCCTCAATGAGGCTGTTGGGAAACACTTCAAACAGTCTGTCCCGGAGGGGGACAAAAACTTTCCAGGAGGGAGGGGAGGGAAGGGAAATCAAGTCAGTGCTTGCCAAAACAATGAAAAGAAAAATGTGGAAGCTTGTGGTGGTGGTGGTGGTGGTGGTTGTGGAGGGAGAGTGATCTTTACTGAGCCAAATGAAATGACACCTGAGAGAAAGGTTTAATTTATTCAAAAGAGAAAAATTAGGAGTTAGGTAATCACTTTCCATCTGTGAAAATGAATAATAGGAAAGTGGGATTAAGAAAATAATTTGGGGTATGAAAGGGAGGCCCGAAAGGATGTGGAGATGCTTTGACTTCCCCAAGCTTCTTCATAGCCTCTGAATTTTCATTTTAACCCACTGAGACACTAGGCACTTAACACTGATTCAGAAGACTGAGTTTGGACTCTTAATGTGCTACATTCATTCTGATCTAAAATCCTTTGTACACGATTTCTCTCTGTGACATGTTCCTTGAAATAAAAACATAACCACACTAGATATGTATAGCATAAAAGCAGATTGTTTTTAAACAGGGGGCTTTTCAAGGTTTACTGCAAGGCATCAGCTACCCTTTAAGTTAAAATAATGTTTGACAGGTCAGTAATGAGACATAAAAAATTTTTTTAAGAAACTGACAATTTTGTACAACGAAAGGGGCAAAAACAGAAACATCAAAGCTCAGGAACTATATACACTGCACAAAGCATTAGGAGTTTCTGTTCTCTTTAACATTTTGACATATGTTGTGTAGTGCGGTTAGAGCTATTATGGGAATGCAAAGTTCTTTCCAAGCACTTTCACCACTCACATCGTTCCATGGTCACTTGAAGGGCACTTTGAAGTTTCCCAGGAATAAGGGCAGGGTACTGCTGTGTCTTGTTGGATAGGATACGTATGAACAGAGAATGCTATGTAATGTAATACAGTAATCTTCAATTAAGTAGTATTTGCTTTTGTTTTAAAGGCATTTTGCTTTTTAATACAAAGGTTCCAAGAGAAATTTCCTGTCTTTTGCAGTTACTCCAGCTCTATTAGAGCTGAGACCTCTCTTAGGATTGAGGAGACTTGGAAGTTAGCCTTGGCAGGTTCACTGTCCAGTTAAAAGTTTGGAGTACCTCCCAACTGGTAGATGTGAAGCTTCACATAGATTTGGAAGGAATTTTTCATAACTTTTACATTCTCTCTGCTTGACCATTTATTATTTGATTGGATAGTTTTTATTTAGCTTCAGCAAAATATTAAAAGCATTTCTTGGATGGAATAAGACAGGTGTGATCATTTCTTAAACTGAATTTGAAAGGCTTTTGTATAGGATTGCTTTTTAGAGATTGTTATAACTTCAGAGACAGAGAGACCCTTCAGTTTTCTCATAACTATTTTTCTGAGCTTGAATTCTGGGGCCATAATTTCCCTTTGAATAGTCAACAGCATGAAAGAAGCATGGACTTTAGAACCAGGTGGTTGTAAATGTATATGTAGCCTCTACCCGTCTCAGCTGAGGAACCTTGAGAAGGTCTTAATTTCTCTGTGCTTTTGCTTTCTTATCTGTGAAGGTGGGATAATGATACCAATTTTTGCAGGTTTATTGTAGGAATTAAAGTGTAATTTATGTAAAGTTTCAGCATCTAACATCCTAATATCTAACATCTTCTATTCTGCCTTCAACAGGAAGGGGACTTATTACAAAGGCTTCCCTTTAGGAGTCAGAAAGAAGTATATTGAAGATTATAAGAGGGAAAATTGTGCTTTCTTTTTATACTAATGTTTATTTTTATAGTTTCAAAACCTATCATCTCAAAAGCTTGAATGCTGGAATCAGAACAGATGAACGAGGGGATTATGTGGACTCATTTCTCCCTGCTCATTCTCATTATTCCTAACCCTCACCCCCACCATAGCTTTAAAAGTGAGCTATTTGGGGATCAGCATGAGCCCATCAAAGGTGAACACAGATTCCTCAAACACAGCTTGTCCAGTGCTGACCTTAGGATCTTTTTCTGGCATCACCCAATCTAAAAAGCCAGGCTTTCTCTTACCATCATCTCTGATACTCTCTACATGCAACCCACCTCTAAGACTTTCTGCTGCTGCTTTTTAATATGCTCCAGCTCAGTGCCTTTCTGTCCTTTCTCCTTTGACTCCATCTAAATGTTGGTACTCTTCAGCTTTGTTAGATTTTAATTGGTGTCTTTTCTTCTAGTCTTGATCTCTTCCAAATACAAAGCTCATTATGTAAGAATCATTAAATGTTTATTGTAACCATTAAGTGTTTATTGTTTAATTAAAAAATTGCAGTCTGAATTTCTTGGCAGAGTGAATCAGGCCCTTCAGGATGTAGTTCCAGCCTGTATTTGGCCCTGGATCCTATCCTGTCTCTCCTTGCTTCCTAAGCTCCACCCACATCGTATAACTTGAGGTTCCCAGCTGCCACTAAACTCTGCGCCTTTGTACTGGATTGGCCGAAAAATTCATTCAGGTTTTTCTGTATGATATTATGGAAGAAAACCTAATGAACTTTCTGGCCAAATCAATACATGATAATCCCTCTACTTGGATCTCCTTTTATCCTGCTGCCCACAGGGAAATTTCCCAATTCAGATATTCTCTTCTCTGAAACACTCCCTGACCTTCAAAGCCAGGGAGAACCAATCCTCCCCTTCTTTATACTCCCTGAATCTTGTATAGACTCTGAGATTACACTCACCATGTTGGATTAGATGCAGTGTTTCCAGCCCCTGGACTATGAACAGGGAACCTGGCTTCTCATCTTTATGATCTCAGTCTGTTACTCATTAAGATACTAATAATACTCAAGGCTGGAGAAGGCAATGGCACCCCACTCTAGTACTCTTGCCTGGAAAATCCCACGGACGGAGGAGCCTGGAAGGCTGCAGTCCATGGGGTCACTAAGGGTTGGACAAGACTGAGCGACTTCACTTTCACTTTTCACTTTCATGCACTGGTGAAGGAAATGGCAACCTACTCCAGTGTTCTTGCCTGGAGAATCCCAGGGACAGGAGAGCCTGGTGGGCTGCCGTCTCTGGGGTCGCACAGAGTCGGACACGACTGAAGCGACTTAGCAGCAGCAGCAGCAATACTCAAGGCTGCTTAAACAACTGAATTGAGGAGAGAGGATTACATGGATGTGCAGCACAGGAGAGAGAGAGCTGTGATGAGACCAGGTCACATTTGCAACATAGGAAGCAAAATAAAAGGACAAGCTTGATGTTATTTATGATAATTTTGGCACAGAAATTTTATACAATGAAAATTATACCAGTAGTATAGAAAGAATGGGCTTCAAATAGTGAAAGAAAATTTAGTGGCAAGTGATATATTTGTTTCAAAATGCTGGTAACTTGACACTTAAACTTTTAGAGTCATTGTGTCAATTAGAGTATGGTCCAACCTGTTGTAAGAAGAAATAGACTCCAGACTACAGTGGATTAAATAAAACAGAAGGCAGGCGTAAAAGAGGATGATAGAGGATGAGATGGTTGGAGGGGATCACCAACTCAATGGACATGAATTTGAGCAAGCTCTGGAAGAGGGTGAAGGACAGGGAAGCCTGGCGTGCTGTAGTCCATGGGGTCACAAAGAGTCAGACAGGACTGAGCGACTGAATAAATTAAAACAGTAGTGTATTGATGTACTCATGACTTCATGATAAAAGTGGTGTACTGATAATTTCATGATTAAAGTGTTTGTAAAATATCAGGAGATAGAGAAGGAATTGGAGTTCCCCGGTGGTGCAGTGGTAAAGAGTCCTTCTGCCACTGTAGGAGACACAAGAAATGCAGGTTTGATCCCTGGGTCAAGAAGATCCCCTGGAGGAGGAAACGGAAACCCACTCCAGTATTCTTGCTGGGAAATCCCATGGACAGAGGAGCCTGGTGGGTTGCAATCTGGGGGGACCCCAAAGAATCAGACACGACTGAGCACAAAGGAGCAGTCACTTTGATAGTGGTATTGAGGGAAGTGGTTATTGGGTTGAAACTTAAAGGATGCTTAAGACTTTAACAGGTAAAAAAGAGGAAAAAGGCATTCTTGTAGAGAGAATAGCGTAAGAAACACACGCAGAGTCCAGGGGAATACAAAGAATCTGGTAGGTGAAGTGAGAATGTAGTGAGAGACGAGGCTGCTCAGGTGGGTCGCAACCACGCTGTGATGGCCTTAAGTGGTAAGCTGGGTAGTTAGGTTTATGGGAAGTCTACATACAATGTCCCAAGTAAGGCTTTTGATCCAAGTGGTGATATGACCCCGACAGTAAGAGGCGCCTTCAGAAGGCAGTTGGTAGGGAAGACTGCTCTATTACTATATGGTTATATGGCACCCTGGTCATTCCTATGGTGTATAATCTGGAAAAGGAGTTAACCATGGGTAAAGACAGATCTTTCTAAATCCTTATAGAGAGGGGTTGTTTTGTTTGTTATAGCATAAAATCTGGAATGACTGCATTAGCATTCTCATCCCTACTCAAACATCAGAATACCTGGGGGAGGAGAAGGTCAGAAGGTAAAATATCTCCTTCTAGGCCTGGTGGGAAGAGCAGGATATAATTATCTTTATAAAAGGAGACACACCAGGAGTTGAATGGCTCACTTAAAATCTAAGCAAACTTAAAAATATATGACCCTAAACTGCATGCCCCCCAGTCTATCCACAAAAAAAGATTTGGCTGTGTACTATTTCCTTGGGGGTGGGGAAAAGAATAGAGTATACATTTCTTCACACATCTAAAGATTCCTTTGAACTCACTCTTCTTATATCCCTACACACTTTTATTTGAAGGCTGCAGTGCCCACAAATCCAGCAGATAATTTACATTTTGATGTAAGCAATTTCAAACAACTTTTCCTCTCTCTATTTTTGAGCAAAATTTTTGGTCAGAGAGAAGTGAGTCATAGACTCATTAAAAAAAAAAAAAAAGGAGACATTTGGGTCACCAGTGATGTTACTACAATGCTAAGCCTGTAACAGTGTTTGGATTTTACCTGCTTATTTTTTAATTTAGCTGCTTATTTTTTAACATCCAAACTACTATTACATTATGCAAGGCTAAAGAAATTTAGTGGAAATCACTCCCGACTTTTAAATTCTATCCATTGGAACATTAATTCCCAAAGTAGGGGTGAAGCCCCTTAGTTCATAGGAATGTCTCTACATGACTGTTGAGACATCGCTGTGAAATTTATAAAACCACTCCTAAAAGAAGTTTAGAATTTAGACATGAGGAAGAAATGTAAAGACACTGCTGGTGGGATAAGCAGGGTATGTAAGAAAAAGCACACTTTCATTCATTTACAAATGTTTATTAAGTGGTCACATGTGATGAATGGAACTGGATTCTTAGCAGATCTTGAAGAACCATGAAAGATAAACCAAGAACAGTTAAGTGAGTAGTCGAATGTGAAGGGCCTCACATAGCTAGTGCAGGCATTTATCATTTCTCTTGGAGGCAATAATGAATTAGAAGAAAATCATGTTTGAAACATTAATCCTGGAGCATGGTCAGTTGATAGGAAAAGGAAGAGAACAAAGGCAGGACAGCAGTTCCAGGGTGGGGGTGGGGGTTCTTGACGTAGTCTAAGCATGCGGGAACAATGGCCCCAGTAGGTGGATGACTGAGGGATGGAAAAGAATAGAAGATCAAGAGATACTAGGCCAAGAAAGAGCAGAGGAAGTCCTTAACTTGGAAGGCTATAATGGAGCAGAGAGAAAGGCACTTTGGAGGAGGCATTTTTGCATAAATGCTATTTATTTTAGTATCTGAAATTTTAAGTGTTGGTCGCTCAGTCCTCTCTGACTCTTTGCAACTCCGTGGACCATAGCCTGCCAGGCTCCTCTGTCCATGGAATTCTCCTAGTGTGAGTTGCCATTTTCTTCTCCAGGGTATCTTCCCAACCCAGGGATTGAACCTGGCTCTCCAGATTCTTCACTGTCCCGAGTATCTACCTTGGTACATTCAGGACATAGGAATTTCCTTTTTTCTCTCTTATATATTAATTAGTGTTATATCTAATTAGGGGTGGAATATATAGGAACATAACAGATCATCATACAATCTTATATAAAAATTAAGTATAGAAAGAATAATTTTCCTTTCATGTCACTCTGTAAAAGAAAAGATATAACAATATATTTTAAAACAATTATTATAGACAATTTCCCACTATAACTAGGAGACAAATTTTGTTAATCTATATTCAAGAATCAAATATTGGCTTTGTTGTCTAGTCACTAAGTCATGTCCTACTCTTTGTGACCCCTATGGACTGTAGCCTGCCAGGCTCTTCTATCCATAGAATTTTAAAGGCAAGAATCCTGGAGTAGATTGCCATTCCCTCCTCCAGGGGATCTTTTTGACACAGGGATCAATCCTGTTTCTCCTGAATTGGCAGGCAGATTCTTTACCATTGAGCCACCTGCTGCTGCTGCTGCTGCTAAGTCACTTCAGTCGTGTCCGACTCTGTGCCCCAGAGACGGCAGCCCACCGGGCTCCCCCGTCCCTGGGATTCTCCAGGCAAGAACACTGGAGTAGGTTGCCATTTCCTTCTCCAATGTATGAAAGTGAAACTGAAGTCACTCAGTCGTGTCCGACTCTTTGCGACCCCATGGACTGCAGCCCACCAGGCTCCTCCGTCCATGGGATTTTCCAGTTAAGAGTCCTGGAGTGGGTTGCCATTGCCTTCTCCAATTGAGCCACCTGGGAAGCCTCAAATATTGGGTTAGAGATTACTTTTTAAAAACTGCTAGGTGATGCATGAATAGATTCTCTGCTTGAGACTTGACTGCACAGAATTTTTAAGAAAGATTTCTGTGCCAATAAGCTAGATATATGGAAAAATATTTTCCTGTTAGATTGAGTAGTTCATGCTTTTCTGCTGAGCTATCATTATAAATGGCATACCAAAATTTAAGTATTGTTTGAGATTAAAAGTATGAACACCGAGGCTCAGTTTCTCAAGCAGTAATGACCATGAAGGATATGTCACTATTCTCATTTGACAAACTTGGAGCTCCTGGTCTTGGAAAAAGCAAATGGGAAGAGAGAGAGGAAATTGGTGGGGGCATTCAGGAGCTATACCCTATGATTGGGGGCATAGCCAGGTTAGGATTAGGGAAGAGTAGGCATAAAAACAAGCCCAGCTTCCCTCGTGGCTCAGACAGTAAAGAATCTGCCTGCAATTTAGGAGACCTGGGCTCAGTCTCTGGAGTCAGGAAGATCCCCTGGAGTAGGAAATGGCAACCCACTTCAAAATTCTTGCCTGAGAAATTCCATAGACAGAGGAGCCCGGCAGGCTACAGCCCATGGGGTCACAAAGAGTCGGACACGACCGAGTGACTGACACTCACTCACTCATCTCTTCAGCAGGTACCCAGAAGAAAGCTGATGTATATACGTGGGGTCTTAAATAGCTGCGTGTGCCCACTGATGGTGGTTCAGCCTTTGTCTGAACCCGGTTCACAAACTTTCCAACATAGTACCACCTTCACTCCCAAATGAATTACATTCTCTCATAGTTCCTTGCATTGATTTTTCTTTATAGTATTTCTTATAGTTAGTCATTATACCTTTTGGGATTATCTGATAAATATCTGTCTTATCCATTGAGCTATAAGCTTAGTAATGCAGTAATTCAAGGGACCAGGGCCGCTTTGCCCACAATAAGTATTCCCAGCAACAATCAGAGTGCCTGGCACTTACTTTATTCCCAGTAAACATCTATCAAGACGATTAATGTCTTAACACTTTTATTCCTCCAAATATTGTTTAAACTTCTATGTCTAACTGCAAACTAGTTGAAAATAATCAGAAATAGTATATATTGATAATTTTGAAGACTCCCAGTGTTCAAAATTTTGAAGCAGAATGAGAAAATTAAAGTGACAAATACCAAAAATTTAAGGCCTCAATGATGATCAATTTAACATCTATCTTTGAAAAGAGGTCCAGAAGGAACTGTGAAAATATACATTAATCTATTTAACTTTCATGAAAATGATGAAATTACGAAGGTGGTCAAATTAGTGAAAATTAACAGTAACATTGGAATCACTGGATATTTAAACTATAGTAGGGAAGGCAATATCTTTTCTATGAGAGGAAATTGTAGTTGACCACACCATACATTCCTTTGAAAGAATATATATATATATCACTGTCAATAAAGGATAAACTGAAAATGTAATGTAGTTTTCACTTTCAAACACCTTTAACCAAGTTCTTCATCAAAAGATATTGGAAAAAAAATTCTGTCACTATAAAACTGGGGGAAATGTATTGTCAGAAACAGGAAATTGGCTCATAAATAGGAAATAAAGGATAGTGATAAATGGACATTTTCTTCTTGGAAAAGGTAAACAGTGAGGTTCTCAGAGACCAGTGCTGATACAACTTTTGTTCAACATTTTCATAATCTGTAAAAGGAAAAAGGCCTCTGGACTTTTCATATCTTAAAATTATATAACTCTTTTAGGTAAGGAAATGTGAAATGTCAGATCAACAGACTGGGCAAAAACTTAAAGGGCTTTTTAATTTCTTGTTATTATAAAAGAGATCACATAACATGGTAAATAATACAAACAGCACAAAGGGATAAAAAATAGAGTGGAGCGTTCAACTCAGATTACCCTTTAACTCCCTCACCTTGGTTCTATTCCTGGTTCTATTCCGTAGAGAGTGCCACCTAATTTGGTTTTTCGACTGTCCTTCCTGAAATATGTGCATATGTACACTTATATACCTGTGCCTTTATAGAATATGTTTACACATAAATGAGAACTTACTATACACACACTATTCTAAACTTTGGTTATTTTTATTTAAGAATACATATTGGAAATGTGTTTTCTATTAGCAGAAACCATTGCATCCTTTTTAATGACTGCTTATGTGCTATTATGTGGATTTTCTATATCTAATTTACTCAGTCCCCTGATGATAGATATTTAAGTTGTTTCCTGTTTTTGATATTATTAAAATTGCTATTGTTGGTATTTTTGTTATTACTGTTACTACCACAAGGACATTCTTGAATGCATTTTTCTTCACATCTTTGGGAGTATACCTCTAGGATAAATTCCCAGAAATGGGATTGCTGAGTCAAAGATTAGAGGCAGTTATAGTTTGCTTCACTCCCTATTGCCTTCCAAAATGTTGTATTGATATGTATTCTTACAAGCAGGAAATGAGCATCTGGTTCCTCATACCATAGCCAATAGTGAGTATTGTAAAAACTTTTCAGTTCTTACAAAGTATAATCTAAGTACTAAAAATATGTTTTTATTTTACATTTTCCATTATATTTTTATTTAAAAAATACAAACTCCTCCTCATTCCTCCACCCCCCACATACTTGAAATAGTCACTCTTCAGCATGGCGGAAATGGATCCAGCTGTAGACTGAAGGTTAAGAGGGGAGGCAGGCAGTGAGAACAGATCATCCTTTAGAGAGCCTTGAGAAGAGAAGAGAGAAGGAGCAGGCAGGAAGTGGGGTCAAGGCTCAAGGCAGGAAAAGCATTTTGTTTGTTCAAGAATTTGAGTTATTTAGAATTGGAGTAATCTTTCTCCCCAGGAAGTGGATTCCTTGTCACTAGAAATGGACAAGCCATGGGTGAGATAACCTCTGGCCAAGACACTGCAAAAATAATTCATGCTCTGGAAAGAAGGCTCTAAAATCACCTTATCTCAGACCTGTCAGATAGGAAAATAACTAACATCTAATTGGATCTTCTCAACAACATATATACTTTGTGAAACTGCAGATTCTTCTTGAATATCATTAATTACTCACTGAAGTCAATGGTGGGGCATTATAGAGTAGAAAGAGATTATGTGTAAAATTCCTTCAATTTGAAGGAGTTTTGAAGTTTGATTTGAAGTTTTTATGATGGATACATTAAGAAATATTTTTATTTAATATACAAGTGGAGGAAAATAATATATCTGACCAAATCCCTAAGTAATTATTAGTTCTAGAGGCTTAGTTTTTGCAGAAGAAATGAGAATAGATGATTTAGTTGATCACAAATCAATATTTCTTAAGAAAACCATGCAAAACTAAGAAATATTTTGAACCAAAAAAGTTTCAGCTGATAAAGCGTTCATAGCTTACTATACATACTTGATTTTTATATCTTCCCGATCTGTTCACACACAGTAAGTCCCCCATTTCATCAAATACATTCCATGTATCCAATTTTATTTACAACCTGGCCCATTTCATGTGTCTCTCCCATGTACATACTCATTTCTTCATCTGGGATTTATACAAGTTAGTAAAATGCCTGATACAAAGACGAAACAATATTAAAAAACAACAGAAAAACAGACTTCCCAGATATAGAAGTTGAAGCCTTTTTTTCCTTGCAATTTTCTTAGGATTTCTTCAAGAGCTTGGGCTGGTATGTCATAATAATTCAGTTTAGAAGATAACTATCAAGGGTGTATCAAAATGTTTTTACCAATTTGTATTGAATTGTTTGGTCTCAATATGGGCAGTCTTTCAAATGCCTGATTAAATTCGTTGGAAGTTTTGTTTGCTAAAGCATTTCACATCCTGGGAAAAATAAAACCAAATATGTTGTTTTTCTTTGTTCTCCACTGAGCCATGCAAAAGTTAAAAAGAGCTTAAAAAAAAAAAAAAAGTAAAGACAAAAAACTTTGAATAAACCCCCTTTAAATCAAATTGACCTTCTCTAGGCACTTTTTTTTATGCATCTTGGCAGGGACTGAATCTATATCCTTCTCTTTCCCAGGCTCACTCTGTGTGGCCCACTTCCTATGGCTATTCCATTCTCTGAAATGACAGCATTTTCAGACTACAGTAGCTTAAAAACTATTAATTCCCAGTCACTGGAAATAACCTACATGTCACTCAAGGCAAAGAAATTGTTCTTGCTTTTTGACACTTGAGCTTTATTGCTTCTGAGCTCAGACAACCCCAACACGGGGAGGTGAGAATAACTTTCTCCTGGAACCATTTTCTTTATGCTGCGCTTTGCCACTTGGCTTTCTCTGGCCCCCCAGCCAGGCTGTCAGCACATTCCCTGCTCAGGGTGGTGTGGGGAAAAAGCCCAAGTATGGAAGGAGAGTTTATTTTCGGTAAATTTAATCAAGCAGTGAGCTTTTATTTTTGCTTTTTATATTTTGGGAAAAAAGACCTCGCTTTAGAGTAGATAGCACTCTGGAACTAAGTTTTAGAGATTTTCGTTTTGGCTGATGATGAAACAGTTGCAAACCTCTCTGCTTTTTCCCTTTGTAACTTGTTTCCCCTTTTTGACAGAAAGAACTACTTTTACAGTGCAGTCAAAATAATCCCCAGTTTTCTTTAGTCTATGATATTTGGGAATGGGGTGCTGCTTGAAAGAGAGGAAAACTTCCTGATTAAAAGCAAGGCAGACAAACACCTTTTGCAGACCTCATCCAAAAATGGATTGGGAGCAATGTCTGTAATGCAAACGGCTCTAATGAGGAAAGTCATTCCAGCTTCCTTTTTTCCCCCAGATTTGAAAAAGTTGGATTAACACATCATCTTGAGTATGAGTCAGTTCAGTTCAGTTCAGTTGCTCAGTTGTGTCCGACTCTTAGTGACCCCATGGACTGCAGCATGCCAGGCCTCCCTGTCCATCACCAACTCCTGGAGTTTACTCAAACTCATGTCCATTGAGTTGGTCATGCCATCCAACCATCTCACCCTCTGTCATCCCCTTCTCCTCCTGCCTTCAATCTTTCCCAGCATCAAGGTCTTTTCAAAT
>NW_011494835.1:168579-182216 GCF_000754665.1 Bison bison bison
TTTTCGCATCAGGTGGCCAAAGTATTGGAGTTTCAGCTTCAGCATCAGTCCTTCCAATGAATATTCAGGACTGATTTCCTTTAGGATAGACTGGTTGGATCTCCTTGCAGTTCAAGGGAGTCTCAAGCGTCTTCTCCAACACCATAGTTCAAAAGCATCAGTTCTTCAGCACTCAACTTTCTTTATAGTCCAACTCTCATATTCATACATGACTACTGGAAAAAGCATAGCCTTGACTAGATGGACCTTTGTTGGCAAAGTAATGTCTGCTTTTTGATATGCTGTCTAGGTTGGTCATAACTTTTCTCCCAAGGAGCAAGCATCTTTTAATTTCATGGCTGCAGTCACCGTCTGTGGTGATTTTGGAGCCCCAAAAAATAAAGTCTGCCACTGTTTCGCCATCTCTTTGCCATGAAATGATGGGACCAGATGCCATGATCTTTGTTTTCTGAATGTTGAGCTTTAAGCCAACTTTTTCACTCTCATCTTTCACTTCTATCAAGAGGCTCTTTAGTTCTTCTTCACTTTCTGCCATAAGGGTGATGTCATCTTCATGTCTGAGGTTATTGATATTTCTCCCAGCAATCTTGATTCCAGCTTGTGCTTCTTCCAGCCTAGCATTTCTCATGATGTACTCTGCATATAAGTTAACTAAGCAGGGTGACAATATATAGCCTTGACGTACTCCTTTTCCTATTTGGAACCAGTCTGTTGTTCCATGTCCAGTTCTAACTGTTGCTTCCTGACCTTCATATAGGTTTCTCAAGAGGCAGGTCAGGTAGTCTGGTATTCCCATCTCTTTCAGAATTTTCCACAGTTTGTTGTGAGTATGAGTATATGAACCCAAAAGGAAGCACATCATTAATTACAATAAACCCAATTCTCTATAGTTTATGAGTGTGAAAATTCAAAACTCATATATATCTATAAGCTGACACAAACACAAATCATCCCCCAAGGGTTCTGATAGAAAGTTGGTCCTATTGAAATTTACCTTGAGTGGATACCCTGCTAACTAGAAGATAACTGAGTATATTTTATATCTTGCTTACCATTGCTGTCTATACACTAGATCATCAAAATACCAATATTATTGGGTACTGGAATTTGAGCATTTGTTATAGTGGGGGTAGTTTATCCATTCTTACTTTGAAACCACCTAAAAATCCAATGAGGGTAGTTATCCTTACTTACCAGAGGAACAAACTGAGACTCACAGAGTAAATTAGAGTACAGAGATATATATTATTATATATCTTAAGTTATGTTGTATATAGTGTATATGTATATGTCATATAATTACCACTAATAACTTTTTAACTATAATTACTCCTCATAAGTATAAAACAGGAACTTTACAGAAAGACAGGGGCTTCCCTGGTGGCTCAGTCAGTAAACAATCCACCTGCATGCAGGAGGTGCGGCTTCGATCCCTGGGTTGGGAAGATCCCCTGGAGAAGGAAATAGCCCCACTCCAGTATTCTTGCCTTGCAAATCCCATGGACAGAGGAGCCTAGTGGGCTGCCATGGGGCAGCAAGAGTCAGATACGACTTAGTGACTGTACTACTACTACTACAGTAATAGAGACTTAAACTCAAATGTTAGCCTTCCTCGAACAAGTTACTCAGTCTAACGGGACTCAATTAAAAAAGTCAGTTGTCTCAAAGGTATATTCCCCAGAGGCAGAACCTAAAGCAGAGATTTGTGTACATGTGCTTTGCAAGGGATGCACTGTTTGGGGGAAAAAAACAGTAAGGGACTAGACTAGGGAAGCAGAAAGAGTGGACATAGGATGTGGTCTCAGAGCAAGTTTAGTCTTGGCCTGATACACCAGACATTGAAACATCCATTTTATGGAAGCGTATGCCCGACTTAGGGAAGGGACAGTTTTATCCCCTTTTACCGGTCAGTCATTGGCTGACCCCCACAACAGTTTGACATGGCCTTCATCCCACTCAGCTTCTGGAGAGTTGGCTCCTGTCTGATGATGCCAGTTCTCCTGAGAAGGTTGAAGGTGTCAGGGTGTCAGTTATTAGACCATATTATTCTCAGTGGCTAGAGCTGAGTGTCATAGCAAGTTAGGCTAAGCAGGTAGGGCATTTACAACATCTACTGTATCAATTTCTGTTACATGTCTGCTGGATGCCATTGATGGTATCTCTTACCTTAAAAGAACTCAAAATCTAACGCGGGGGGGGGGATATGTTTGATAGGGTTCAAATTAGAAGTATTTTTGTAGTATCACCATCTGTTTTGTACAGATGGGATGGGAGCATGGAGGAGAAGAAGGGAGAGGAGGAAAGGACTGATGAAGGGCTGCAGCTGCTGCTGCTAAGTCGCTTCAGTCGTGTCTGACTCTGTGTGACCCCACAGACGGCAGCAGCCCACCAGGCTCCCCCACCCCTGGGATTCTCCAGGCAAGAGTACTGGAGTGGGTTGCCATTTCCTTCTCCAGATGAAGGGCTAAGAGAAATTCAATGCTACCAGAAGGAACTTACACTTGGGCTGCCTCTCGGAGACTCTTAGAAGTTAGTGGGTGAGATTGCAAAGGACATTTCTGACAGCAGAAATGGCATAAATAAAGGGGCCTTGACTAACCTTGGCAACTTTGGGGAGCAGCATTAGGTCTCTATATCTAGGATGATTAAACCTTTTAAGGGCATGGTGGGAGAAGAGACTGGAAAGATGAGTAAGGGTCTTTTGGTTTATGCCTGAGACTGGAGTTTATTACTGACTCAATAGGAGAGTTGAAAAAAAATTGCTACAGTGTGACATAGTCTCAGGTCTTTGCTATATGGATGACAGTAATTACTCACATACATTTCACACCATGTTGCCATGTTGGTTTATATCTTTTTTCTGCTACCTCTAGTTCTTCTGGGAATATCTGAAATGTGGACTGGGTAGTTTTGCACACTAATACAGTTGATTAAAATACACCAAGGAGAATTCTAAGGTTTGTGTCAAAAAGGAGCCCACTGCCTTATTCCACGTGCCAGCAAATACATAGTTTGAGCACAGGGACATAAACTTGCAGAGAAGTTGGTTGTGGGCATTTCCCTCCAGACTTCTCCAAGCCTGTGCTCACCTTACACTTACTGTTTTTCTCTGAGGTTCTTCCACATCCCATTCTTTGAGCTCTATAAGTCACATGGCTGTTAAGACTCCTAACTTGCTAATTTATTTGCTTTTCCTCAAACCAGTGGCTCACACCACTGAACAACTGTAGACCTCTTCAGGGTGGGGATCGACTTACTTATTTGTGCTACAGCCACCATTGTTTTCTCTCCATTTTGATACTTGGTGCTTTTCCTGTCCTAGGGTTATATTGCTTTTCCATATGGCCTCTCTGTGAAGCAGGCCCTCCGTGTGTTCTGCGGAACTCCCTTGAATTCCAGCCAAGCTGCAGGCTTTAGAAATACACTTTGGAAAGTAGTGCAGAACATGGGCTGGAGTGTACAGTGGTGGGAAATAGAGGCGCAGAGTCTAGTGTTCAATAGGGGATATACACACAGAAAAGTCCCTGCTTACGATAGCAAAACCTGGAACCAACCCAGATGCTTCTATTTTGCAGAAGGTGGGGGGACATGAATAATGATGGCATAGTCACACAATAGAATATTATATAGCTGCCGTGTGAATAAATTACAGTCCCACCCAGTAGTATAGATAAATATAACAATATAGTAAGAGGTATTAAAAACTCAGTCATCCAAATATACATCTAGCATAATACCATTTTCATAATTTTAAAAACAATACAACAAAAGTAAACATTTTAAGAATATAACTATAGAGAATAACATCATATCATAAAGGGAAAAACGGGACTGATGGAACAGAATTTGAGATAGTGGTTACCTTACATGGGAGGAAGCAAAGGAATGGAATGGGGAAGGTAATTAGGTCTATGTCAAGTTTCTAGCTTTTATTTTGAGTGGTGATTTCATGTGTGCTGATTATATAATGAAAGGTAACCCCAAATTGTAAACCAATTACATAGAAGAGGGTTATTATGGGCCAATGACAACCGTGTATCATGACCCATGAGTTAATGATTAAATCTGTGTACTTTAGATTTAAAAGGAAAATCATAAATAAGTCTTGTAGTCATTCAGGAGAGAAAAGGGCATAGCAATACTTATGGCATGAGCTGTTTTGAGAATTAAGTGAGATAAGCTGTGAGCTTCGTAGTTTCTTAGCTGATTTGGGAATGGTGAGGGGGTGAATGGCAAGACTGGGGACCATGGTCCCAAAAGTTTGACGTTGGTGGTTAGACAGCATCACTGTATCTCTTTAAGGCCTTATCATCTGGATCAGGTCCTTGTTAAGAGCCAGATAACCGTCCTCTTTCCACTTTCTGGGAATCTTAATCTTTCTTTCTTTGTCCATAGAGTCCCCTGACCCCTGGAATATCCAGTACATTCTCTTCATTAAGTTAAAAATTTTCCAGATGATAGGAAAACATTGACTTTAAACAGCTTATTGATGTGTTATGGCCTGTAAATATACCTAATGCAAGAAACTACTCCAGGGAAATGAGACATAAAAAAATGTAAGGAGGAGAAACACAAATATTTTAGTAAAATTTCCTGCCAGTATGTTAAGCACTGGTCAAGTGGTTGTAGGTATTGAGTCAATGTTTTGACCTTCCACTGCCCCCAAGTTACTAACAAGAAGGCTGGATTTTTGTTTCCCTGTTTGGCTCAGGAAATCTTCTACCTGAAAACATGAATGGGATTGCAAGTGGGCACTGTGGAGAAATCTATGCCCGAGTTTGCCTTTCTAACTCTGCTCTTCTTTCTACGGAACAAAAATGATAACCTATAGTGTGATATAGGGGATGTTCAGTACCCATTTCCCAACTGACAACTCCAGAATAGAAGATGTAAAAGTATCATTTTTTTTCCCCCTGAAAAAAGGAAACTTTGGATGAAGGCAGAATTCAGTGTGTTCTAAAAGTGGGTTGTGTCTTCCTGTGGTTGTCAGACTTCATCCCATTTCCTATTTCCAAAGACTGGATGTTCTCCAGTCCAGGGGATAGGAAGTGTGCTTCCTTGGAGTGGGACTTTGAGCATCTATCCAGCTTGGAGGCAGCCCACCCAACCGGAAACCCTCCCACCACACAGCACAACATGGGAACCGAGCTCTGTTTTTCTTTACTTTCCACAGATTCATGAAAGCAAACAGAACAGGGCAGTCTTCTCCCTTAAAAGAGAAGTCGTTTTTAATCTGAGAAAAATCACTCTAAATCACAAACTGGTGATTTGAGAAAATGTTCCTTTGCCTCCTAGCAGTTCCATAGAGGTAACCTATTCGTTACAGGCATCTCCTGGGTAATTGGCAGACCCCAGGCAATCTGTCCAGATGGCCCTGTCCTAGAACTGTGTGTTGCAATAACATTAAAAAAAAATGCTTTGTGTTGGCTGATTTGAAAATGGATCTCTGTTGTGGAGATAAATATAGAAAACTTATCAGGTTACTAATCTGCCATTGAACGTAGGCCTCAAAGGAAAGTCATAATCATGCCTTTCATATCTGTCTTCAAAGGCTGTCACAAATATAGCTAATGAAATACTAAAAGCACCTGCCTCCACCTTTATCAGTGTCCCTTCATTTGCTTTGGTTTCTCTTTTGAAAATGTCAACTGACTTCATCATAATTAGACAATGGTACTGAACGAAATGATGACTTCTAATCTGCTTTAGCATCACCATGTAACCATGTTTCTGTTGTTAAACTCAGCTAGAAATGTAGGGCTATTGGAAATCCATGTGTTTTACACAGTTGATGATAAATGTTTTTGAATGAATGAGCAACTACATGCATTCAGTTATCTCAAGGATCTTAGAGATGTATGAACCTGTCTTCCTGGTAATCTAACCTAAGAAGTCTCTAAAATTTCACTCAGTGTTCCATTTCAAGTTATTTTTAAAAATCTATTTTTTTTCCTTTATTTAGAGATCAAAGTAAGGGCTTACTATCTGTGGCATAAAACTATTTAACATCACTTAAAATTATTATTAAACCACTTTCCAGGCTTACAGCTGACTGTATCCTTGACTTTAACTTTTTCCTTGATCTTGCTTTTTCAAACCTGCTGCTGCTGCTGCTGCTGCTAAGTCGCTTCAGTCATGTCTGACTCTGTGAGACCCCATGGACTGTCTCTTCTAAACAAGTCCTCAAGTGCACTTTGTTGCTTAGAATTGCTAAAGGAGATCTCATATCTCTAGTACTTATTAACATTACCAGATCTGAGCATAACAAAGAAAAACTCACTGTTCCTATGAGTTGAAGGAGTATTCATATTTAAAAGTATATTTGATATTAACACTTAAAAACTCATTTCTGGGTTATAAGCAAATAAGATATTTTGAATAAAACAATTATCTTAAAATGTAAGTGTAGGTAGTTTATTGTTAAGAATATTTGGACAATATGGTTTTGATATTACATATTCTTGCTTAATGACAGTTCCTACAATTGTGATGTGCTTATTAAGTGGAAAATCTTGGTTCATTTATCCTTTTGCCAATCACAGGATCTCCAATTACTTTTTTTAAAATAAAATTTATTTTGTAGAACAGTTTTAGATTTATAAATAAATTGCAAAAATAATATACAGTTTTCCCAAAAACCTCCAGCCAGTATCCCTTCTTATGATGTCTTATGGTATATTTGTTATAATTAATGAACCCAATATTGATATATTATAATTAAAGTCCATTCTTTATTCAGATTCCCTTAATTTTTACCTCAGATCCTATTTCTGTTCCAGAATTCCATCCAGGATATGATATTACATTTAGTCATGTCTCCTTAGGCTCCTCTTGCTTGGGACAGTTTCTTAGGTTTTTGATAACCTTGACAGTTTTGAGGAATACTGGTCAGTTATATTGTAAGCTGTCCTTCAACTGGAATTTGTCTGATATTTTTCTGAGGATTAGAGTGGGATCGTGGGTTTTGAGGAGGGTGGTCACAGAGGAAAGACGCTATTTTAACTATATCATGGGAAGAGTCTATTATCAATTTAGCTTATTACTATCGATGCTGACCTTTGTCATTTGGTTAGGGTGGTGTTTGTCAGATGTCTGCACTATAAAGTTAGACTTCTTCCAAACCTCTTCCCTACTTTCCACTTTGTAATGATGTCATATGAATGGCAAACGCTGAAAGAGCTGGGCTCCCACGTAAATTATTTGGAATACTTTTGCATGGGGAATTTTCTTCCAACCTCATATATTTCATTATTTGATCACTCATTTATATCATGTACTCATTGATATTTATTTTATACTTCAAATTTTAACCTAGCACAACTCTAGTTTATTGTTTACATTTTTCCAGCTTTGACCTTTGCAGTCTCTTTTTAACTAACTTCACTGCCCTCTGACATACTTCCATCCTTGCAGGATTTGTTAAAAAAAAAAAAAAAGAAATCATCTTTAGCTCCTCCTTTGTCTTTGGTGTTCTGAGATGTTCCATGCTTATGCTGTATATTTTATGTCCTAGTGCTGAAATCAACCATTTCTCCAAGGAGTCCTGGTTCATTTTATTGGTGTTAGAATAGACAGTCTGGGTGCTATATGTATTTGCTACCTAGATGTTCACAAATCTATAAATATTTCTTTATGTAACTATCTGTATCTATATTAAGTTACACTTAAGTTCATACTGATGTCTCCAACTCTAATCCATTACCACATGGATCATTTTAGCTTTCTCCCCATATTCATCTCTGAACTCCCACTACAACAGCGAGACGCCTGGCTTCCACCAACTACCATCCACTCACCTAATTACTCAGTTCCAGCATACATGTATCACAGTATCTGCTTTACCCATACTTCCGTGGGAAACATCTAGATCAACTAACATCCAGTGAGATGCATGATTTCTTGTGCCTTAAATCATAGACTCCGCTCATCTCCATAGTTACTTGGATCTATCTGTACCTTGATCCCTATGACCCTTCAGTGAGATTGCCTCAAATATTTGTAATACTGTTAGATTGTTATGACATATTCTACATTCCCTTCTGGGATCTCCTGACCTCCTAAATAAATTTTTTTTAAAATTTTACTTTATAAACATTAAAATTTACTCTTTGCCTTTTTAACATTCAGTGGCCTGCCTGCGTACATGCTCAGTTGTGTCCAACTCTTTGTGACCCCATGACTGTGGCCTACCAGGCTCCTCTGTTCATGAGGTTTTTCAGGCAAGAATGCTGGAGTGTGTCTCCACTTCCTCCTCCAAGGGATCTTCCTGGCCCAGGGATTGAAGCCATGTCTCCTGCAAGTCTCCTACATTGCAGAGGGTTCTTTACTGCTGAGCCACCAGGGGAGCCCCTGTGTTTTCACAAATGCAGTGTGTTATGTGTTCAGAATTATGTTGTCACACAGAATAGTTTCACTGTCCTGAGGTCCACCTGTAACCCACCTAGTCAGTCTTCCTTCTTCACTCAAGTCCCTTGTGAACACCGAGCTACTTACTGTTCCTATGGTGGTTCTTTTCCTAGACTGTCATCTAGTTGAAATCGTACAGGATACAGTATTTTAAAGTTGATTTAAAGAAATGAAAGGACTTAGCATGTGCATTTAAGATTCATTTAAGCTTTTCGTGTCTTGAGGGTTCATTTCTTTTTATCACCGAATCACACACCATTGCATGAGTGTATCACAGTTTGTTTATGCATTTACCAATGAAAGACATCTGGCTGCTTCCAAGTTTTGACAATTATAAAGCTGCTGTAAACATCTGCATGCAAATTTTTGTGTTGACATACCTTTTCACATCAGTTGGGCAAATACCTAAGGAAATGATTGCTAGATTAGGAGGGGAGACTATATTTAGCTTTGTAAGAAACTGCCAAAGTATCTTCCATAATGGCTGTACCATTTTGACATTCCCGCCAGAAATGAATGAGAGCCCACATCTTCACCAGAAATTGCTGTGACCACTTAAACAATTTTTTTTCCATTCTGGCAAATGTATATCATTGTTTTAATTGCATAATGGCACATGATATTGAGGTTTTATTTGCTATTTGTCCATGTTCTTCGGTGAGGTGTCCAGATAGTTTATTCATTTTTAACTGGGCTATTTGTTTTTTTGTTGAGTTTGAAGAGTTCTTTGTATAGTTTGGATAAAAGTCCTTATGTGTTTTGCAAAGGTTTTCCCCTCAATCTGTGGCTTGCTTTTTCAGTTTTTAAATAGTATCTTCACAGAGAGAAGTTTTTAATTTTAATAAAGCCACTTATCAATTTTTTTCTTTCACGTATTATACTTTTGGTGTTGTATGTATAAATTCTTCACCAAACTCAAGCTCACCTAGGTATTTTCCTGTGTTTTCTTCTAGAAGCTTCATAGTTTTGCATTTTATGTATAGGTGTATGATCCATTCTGAATTAATTTTCATGAAAAGTGGGTTAAATTTTTTGCATATGGACATCCAGTTTTTCCAGCATCATTTGAGATATAATTGACATTCAGCACTATATAAATTTAAGATACTTAGCATAATAATTTACATATATATCGATAATGAAATACCATAATAAGTTTAGAAAGATAATCCTTTGTCCATTGACTTGCCTTTGCTGTTTTATCAAAGATCAGTTGACTGTATTTGTGTGTGTGTTGGGGGGAGATCTATTTCTGTGCTCACTGTTTTGTTCTGTTAATCTGCATGTCTATTCTCTTGCCAGTGCTACACTTCCTTGACTTCTGTAGTTTTTATAGTAAGTCTTGAAGTCAGGTACTGTCAGCTCTCCAATTCTCTTGTTCTTTAGTACTGTGCTGAATATTTTGGATATTATATCTTTCCATACAGACTCTTCAATCAATAGTCAATGTATATAAAACAGCTTGCTGGGATTTTGTTTGGGATCATGTTGAATCTATAGATAAGATTGGAAAGAACTGATATCTTAATAATATTGGTTTTTCTAACCCATGATCGAAGAATATCTATTTACTTAGAATTTTTGATTAGATTTTTGCAGTTTTCTATATATAGATCCTTTACATATTCTGTTAGGCATACATGTGTTTCATTTTTCTTAGTGCTATTGTAAATGGTATTAATTTTAAAAACTCAAATTCTTAGGTGCTGGAAGATAGGAAATCAACTGACTTAAATCCTAAAACTTTGCTATACTCAGTTGCAGAAAGATTTTTTGTTTTTGTGATGTCCATTCTTGAGGGTTTTTAACATAGATAATCACATCGTCTGTGTACAATGACAGTTTTATTTTCTCCTTCCCATCTGGTGGTGAATAAAGTACAGCATTCACAAATCTATAAAGTCGAGCAAATGCTCTGTCCACAAATTCAAGCTATTAATTGTACACAACTAGGTTTTATGAAGCCTATTAAATCTTGGGTTTCTGGAGTGAAGTTATGACTTTTGGGAGTGGGGGGTGCGTGGCGTGTGGCCTGTTGGAGCTTAGTTCCCCAATCAGGGTTCGAACCTGTGCTCCCTGCAATAGAAGCTCAAAGTCCTGTCCACTGACCACCAGGGTACTCCCAAAGTTATGGCTTTATTACTACCAGTTAGTTATATGAAGGGAGAAGGCACTGGCGACCCACTCCAGTACTCTTGCCTGGAAACTCCCGTGGACGGAGGAGCCTGGTGGGCTTCGGTCCATGGGGTCGCTAAGAGTCGGATGCGACTGAGCGATTTCACTTTCACTTTTCACTTTCATGCATTGGAGAAGGAAATGGCAACTCACTCCAGTATTCTTGCCTGGAGAATCCCAGGGACGGGAAGCCTGGTGGGCTGCCGTCCAAGGGGTCGCACAGAGTCGGACACGACTGAAGTGACTTAGCAGCAGCAGCAGTTACATTAAAGTAACAGAGCTGCTAGAGCCAGTTAAGATGAAACACATTTGAAATGGTTTCTCTCTCTCAGTAGAGTGAGCTTTTAAAATTTCTTGAGTTGTATAGCTATTTAGAGAGATACAGGGGTCCTTTTGTCAACCTTATAAATAGGTTTAGAAATGTTATCAGTCCTTGGAAACATGTATAGTATCATCCATCAGCGCTTTTTATCAAGAGTGTCATAGTGATGAAATATCTGATAGCTATGAGTATTAAGCATGGAGTATATTGAGACAGATTTCAGTTTGATGAATATTCTTATATCTGTAATATTTTAAAACTTTCCTTAAAACCTAGTGCTAATCATAAGCCTTGGGTAGAAGGGAAGTCTGACTCTTTCCAAAAGATTCTGAATTATGTGAAAAAAGGTCTGTTTTGGATCATTTGTGTTGTTAAGTATAGCATTTCTTAATTCTATTTTGATAAGCCACAGTGAATAAACAGTCTTTTATTCCATGCAAAGATAACTATAGATTTTACATCCCATCTCTAGAAATACATAAATCCAGAGCTCAAGACATGGCGTGTGCTTCATCTGGCTATTCATTTTTATCCTTTATCATAGCCTTTAATAAGCTGGTAAATTTAATTTAAAAAAAAAAGCAGTACATGAAAAGTTCTACCTTAAAGGAGGGGTTTACTTTTATATTAATCTTCTAACTTGCTTGTCCTGCATTCAGCTTTGTTTCCAGAACGTTAGCTATTCGAGTATTTTCTACAAACACTTCTTTCTCACACTAATGGCCAAATTATAAACCTTTCACTTCCTGTCTTTTAAGACACTTTTTTTTATTCCTATTCTACCCAAGGGAAAAAATTCTATAATTTCTACTCATGATAATACAACCTTGTTTACCCTCTTTGTTACTGTGGAATTCACAATTTATTCCTTATTTCATACTAGATATTTTCATTTTCTTGGGATGGAAGGGTGAGCCAATTCGATGGGAGAGAGAGAAAATTTTGAGAAATAAAATTCAGGACTTTTGACTTTCTGATCACTAACACCTTGTTCAGTGAAATTAACAAACAAAGCTAAATTTTTACTTTGCCTTAGTATGCACAATAAATCCCATTTTAATTCTGTGTATTTCATTTGTATATTATCACTGTAATTAAGATTAGGTGATTAGAACATTGTCGCTGGGTAATGCTTACTACTCCTTTTACTACTAAAGTTCTGAGACTACACTGGCCACCCTGTCAGTCTCAAATTTCAATATGATGCTCAGTATTGAATTTATCCTTGGACATACAGACAACTAAAATCTTTTTCTGTCAGGTGAATAAAAAATGAACAAATCAAAGAACTAGAAGAACCAACTGGTGTTTAGTCTGACCTCTAATATTAGAATTAAAATCAACATGGTATTTTGTATCCAAGGCACCCTTACAAGGTTTTAAATGATAGGAAATAAAGTTAGCCCTCTGTTTAGAAAAAATCAATCTGAATTTAGGTATATGTCACTTGATCTTTGCTCAACTTCTTCCTTCTGTAACAATGGATTTGAGCTGTTTTAAGTATCTGACAAAGGTCCTCTGTCTTCAGGATAGAGTAGAGAAACATTTTTCTTGTTGCCAGATTGGACATAGGTACTCCACCATATTCTTTTGAATGACCATTATTAGTATGCCGTAATCCAAAGGAACCATCATGGGTCTTCCTTACAAACGGAATTAATTTTCTTGTCTTAGTTGTTTTTAAAGGGCATCATGAAAAAATCAAATGACTTCTAGCTCCTGCACTCAAGGAAAAGCTAGAAATCTCTGGGGGAAAATATGCCTGTGCTTACTTGCAGAAAAGAATTTAGCCTTGTTGTGAGTAAAGACCTTAAGGTGAAGAAAAGATGGAAATGAATATGTTATCATGTATCAGTTATCTGGCAACTGTCTAGACAAACAATATGTAATAAATAAAATTGGAGAACACTTTGTGATATTTTGGATTCAAGGTCTGGAACCAATTTCGAGCTTTTTCTTTAGCTTAACTTGCTCTTGTCAAGGGGCTTCCCTGGAGGCTCAGCAGTAAAGAACTTGCCTGCCAATACAGAAGATTCAGGTTCGATCCCTGGGTTGGGAAGATCCCCTGGAGGAGGAAATGGCAGCCCACTCCAGTATTATTGCCTGGAAAATCCCCTGGACAGAGGAGCCTGGTAGGCTACAGTCCATGGGTTGCAACAAGTCAGACACACACAGCAGCTAAACCACCACTATCAACTCTTGTCAAACAGTTATTTCCTGTTCAGAATGCTTCTTTGAGATGTTTAACTGGAGTATTGAAAAGCTTCTTAGACATTAAATGCCTCTGACAATTTACAATTGTAACATTTCAGAGGAACACAATTGGATGAGTGAATCGGAAACCAAATGAACCTCAAATGACAGATCTGATTCCACATTTATCTACCCTTTGACTCTTCAACATGCTCAAGGAAAATGGGCCATGACCATAAGACCAAGACACGGTGATGGGTGACTTGATGTGAGGAGGCTCTTAAAGGAGCAGTTTATTTGCAGAGAGGTCTGGAAACTAATTTGCATCCTCAATCGTGTTCTTCTATGTATAACATGAACTTGCTACTGAAAAGGAAAGATAGAGCCATCTGTAAGAGTATTCAGGAGAGATGGCTTTATGAGTTTAGATAGCAAGGATCAAATAGAGAGAGAACGGTAAGTCCAGCAAAGGCCAGTCCTTGGGAAGAAATAGAAGTAATATGCA
The DNA here is from genome assembly GCF_000754665.1 of Bison bison bison. Classification (NCBI taxonomy): domain Eukaryota; kingdom Metazoa; phylum Chordata; class Mammalia; order Artiodactyla; family Bovidae; genus Bison; species Bison bison. Next base: position 182,181 of record NW_011494835.1, read on the forward strand.
GAATTGGAACTAAGTCCACAAATAGTGAAAAGGGAA
>NW_011494835.1:182316-189419 GCF_000754665.1 Bison bison bison
ATTCTTGATTTTGGTCTCAGTTATAAGGTGGATTCTTTTCCCAGTCAAAAAGTGTATTTGTTTGTTGTTTCTCCTCATGTGTTTTCATATGTAAGAAAATATACTTTACTGTTAAAGTTTCTTACTTATGATCTCCAGTGTCTGCTGCTGCTGCTAAGTCACTTCAATCATGTCCGACTCTCTGCAACCCCATAGACGGCAGCCCACCAGGCTCCTCTGTCCTTGGGATTCTCCAGGCAAGAACACTGAAGTGGGTTGCCATTTCTTTCTCCAATGCATGCATGCATGCTAAGTTGCTTCAGTTGTGTCTGACTCTGTGCGACCCCATGGACAGCAGCCCACCAGGCTCCTCTGTCCACGGGATTCTCTAGACTAGAATACTGGAGTGGGTTATCATTTCCTTCTCCCCTCCAGTGTCTGGAGATCATCTGTTGTTTTAACTGTTCAGTTCTGTTCTGTTAGAAAAGGTTTGCTGTCTCATCCGCTGTGATTCGATTGGGACTACCAATCACATAACACTCCTTGTGATCACACACACAGTATCACACTCCTGGTCACAGGACTGAGTGTGTGATCTGGGACATACTTTTCTGCTCTTTTGTAGAATCTACTGTAATGTTGATTGATTCAAATATAGGCATGGGAGCCAAGATAAGTCAATCAATTCATTTTTCCAGGAGTCTTCATTTTGTGGAGGGGTCACAAAGAGTCGGACATGCCTGAGCGACTGATCTGATCTGATTTGATCTGATAGCTCCACAAAGATTCTTTTCTGGATGGTAATGCAGGGTATGGTATTCATTAGATTATAATCCAGGTAATGTTAAATACAAAGACCTCAAGTTAGCATTAGCTGGAACACAATAGAAGTTGACTAATTTACCATGTAAAAGTCTGATCTGTATCATAGCTGTCCTCCACTGAGTCATTAGGAGCCCACACTCTTTATATATAGTCACCCTGCATTGCTAAACATACAAGTTTTGTCTCATGGTCAAAGAGGACTGCTCCAGCTTCTACCCTATGTCTCCATTCCAGCTAGTGGGAAGGGAACCACCAAGGGGATGGCATACCTCATCCCTTCAAAGGCATAACTAGAAGATGTGGAAATCACTACTGCTCAGATCATACCAGCTGTAACTTACATGGCCACACCTATCTTTAAGGCAAGCCGGAAATAGTCTCCATTATATGAGTAACCACATGACTAGTTAAAAACTCTATTACAGAAAAAGTGGAGAATGGAAATTTAAGGAAGCATGTCTGTTTTTATCAAATGTAGGCATCTGGGTTTCCTGGAAGCTTCCTTTTCTACTCTACAAAGTCTTCCTGTAGTCAATAAGAGTTGAAGATTTTTAAATGTTTGAGTATGATTGTGCTCCTTCCTGACTTTCTAATTAAGTAGACAAATAAATTTGTGTGTATGTGACTTGCTAAATAAATTTAAGTCAAGCTGTTATAGCTTATGGGCCAAATAGTCTTGACTAATACTATGCTGCAAAGGGTGAGGGAAAACTAATTCTAGTCTAAGAATGAATGCAAAGAAGAGAGCGCCCACTGCTTCGTTTATGGCATATTATATGCATAAATGTTTCCTGAAAACCATGGTCATTACATATTGAAAAGTCCTAAGGAGTATTTGGCTCAAGAAAGATTTAAGATGAGCAAAGAATTTAAACTCTCAGAGATGGGCAGGGTTTGATGAAGGCTGAAGATAAGCAGTGCAGGAACTAACAATAAAAACATTTCTTATCAGAGTTTCCATGGCATTTTCTGAGTCTTTCGTTTTATAAATGTTCAATAAAATTGTGTGAATTCTGAAATAAAAAAAAAAGTAGCCATTTCTTAAATACTTTCTCTGTGCTTAAGAATTAACTCATTAAATAATTTCATTTAATTTTATACTCAACTTTATATTTATATTCAACTTTATAGTGATGTGTATTACTCCCATTTTATAAATATTCAGAAAGTTTAAATATTCAGAAACTTCCCCAAGATGATGATTTGTGGCTAAACTAGGATTGCATCTTAATCTGACTTGCAAGCCAGCCTTAGTCTTTGCTTACATCATCATTACCACCATTGGTTTCATCAGGGTCATTGTGATTCAGTGTCCTTTTACACTAGCCTCCCCGTTTACAACCACGGTTTCTTTCACACCAGAACCACTAACGATCGCCACCATCACCACTGCTGCATCAGAAGCACTCTCAGCACTGCTGCCCTGAGCACCACCATCTCAAGTGGTCTACCACATCCAGTAACAACCCCAGAATAATAACTCTTGAGGAAAATATTGGACAAGTGTTTTATTGCATGCAAATAATAGCTTTTAACATAAGACGACCAATATGATTAATGTAGCAAACCAAACATTCACTCCATATTTTAAGTTAATCATTAATTTTTCTTCTTGTATCACAGGATATATTATATATACTGTCCAATTAATGATCTAGTATATTGATTTTATAAGGACAAAGACCTTGATTTGCTGTTTTATTTTAAATATATAAACTTTAAATGTATTTTTGCTGTCATTCATTCATTATAGAAAATAGTCTCTTTAGTGTCAGACTCTAAACCACTCGAGACTGCAATGGTGGTGAAGGCAATGCGACAACATACGACGGAGCAAGGATTTGTAATGATGTGTGTTAAGTGTAAGGAGAGGGAAAGTAAAGGAAGAAACCGGAAGGCAAGGCAGAGACACCGCACAGTTTTGGGATGGGATGGAAAGGTACCTTAAAGGAAGTGATGTTTACACTGAGACTTATAGGATGAGTCACATACAGCAAGAAAAGAGGGGACCAGAGTGTTGGAGAGCAAACAGCATAGACAAAGGCCCAGACACAAAAATGGTAACTTTTTCTAGAAGTTAATATTCATTGTGTGAATCTGGACATGAGAGGGAAGGGCTCTGCAACTTGTAGGGGAAGTAAGTGCTGGGTCACATAAACCATGCTGAGTAAGGGGGACTTTATCCTAAGGGCAGTGGGAATGAGTTAAAATACTTCAAGGCAATCAGAGCTGTGCTTTAGAACTTTGCTTTAAACTTCTGCTTGCAGTTTGGAGAAGGAACTGTGGAAGTCAAAACTGAAGTCAGAGGTTAGGACCATTACTAACTTGCAGTAGTCCGAATGAAATGATCATCCTCAGGAGTTATCTTACTTGAGATGGGAATGGTTTGCTTTTCATCTTGGTAAAGGCAGTGAGAGGGAAAGTGGTGCACAAATTCAAGAAATAGTTACAAAGTAGAATCATCATGACTTGCGGTTGATTAAACAGAGACATGAAAGAGGAGGATTTAAAGATTACACCACTGTTTCTGTGTGGGCCATCAGTATCTGGTGATGTAATGCTTTTAAATATGGAGGAAAGAAAGTTTTGGAGCAAAGAGAATGAATTAAAGGTTTTTGGTTATTAAAAAAAAAACTTTTGACTTGGAAATAGTTTCATGCTTAATGAAAAGTTGAAAAAATGATACAAAAATCCTCTTAGACACTTCTCTCTCTCTGTGTAACACACACACACACACATGCACAGGTATATAGTTAGATTTAGCATCCCTGAACTATTTAAAAATAAATTGTTCACATCATAAATTTTTGTCTCTATTTTCACTGCATGTGTTTTAAAGAACAAGGACATTCCCTTACATAAGAATACTGCAGTTTTCCATTTTAGGAACTTTACATTGATACAACATTTTAATGTGCCATCCATATTCCGATTTTGTTAATTGATCAAATTATATCCTTTATAGCTTTTTCTTCTCTCCAGAACTGGATCCATTCCAGGGTCATGTATTGCATTTCATTCTCTGTCTCTTTAATATCCTTTCATCTGAAATAGTTCCTCAGCAGTTTCACTGTCTTCCATCTTTTATAATAGAACAGAATAAGTTATAATATAATGAAACATTCTCTATTTGGAATTATCTGATACTTTGTCCTGGTTAGATTCAAGTTGTACTCCCCAGGTCATGACATTACATGAGAGATGTTGTACCCCTCTCAAGGTATTACATTCAGAGGCATATGTTTTCTATCCATCTCTTAACAGATTATTTGATTTAGTTCATTTTATCAAGGCATTGCCTTATTTTTCTACAGGATAATTACTGTTTCCCCCTTGCATCTTATAAACACTTTATGAAGAGACATTCCAGGACATACAAATAAACATATGCTCTCCATTAAAATCTCTCTGCCCCTAACCTCTCTGATTTACCATCCGTTGAGGCTTCTTTCATGAGCCAATCTTTACTATGCTAGTTACAAAATAATTTCCCAACTCCACCACTCTCTCCACAATTACCAGCTGGCATTGTGCTCTAGAGCCTTCTTTTCTCCCCCATGCATGGATTCCTATTTTTTTCAGTTTTTAATTTGCTACCATCTTTTTTATTGATTCACAAAATGCCCCATATTTGACCAAATTTCAGTATATGCTTTCAGATATTAGATGTGAATTTTGCTGCAGTGGAGAATTATTTTGAATTCAGGACATTTTAACATGGGATTCTTTGTTAACCTGGCTCATTTTGGTGAATTCAGTTTTGTGCATGTTGAGTTTTTATTGTCTACAGGACATAAAAGTAGAGATGTCCAAGAGATTGTTGGATACATAAGTCCGGATGTCAGGAGAGTAATTCACTAGATTGAACCATTGTCTTGAGAATCCTCAACTATAATGATGGTAATTGAAGCTTTGAAGATAGATTAGATTGCTTAGTATCTCAGTAAGCAGCTGTCTAGATCATAAATCTAAGATAATGGATATTAACAAAAACAAATACAATAACAAGTACTGAGCTTATTTGAAATTATAAAAGTAGTAGCTATTTATTGTGGATGTTAAAAAGGTCAAATAGGGAATTCCTTGGCGGTCCAGTGGTTAGGATTCCATACTAGCTCTGCAGGGGACATAGGCCTGATTCCTGGTTGGAGAACTAAGATTCTCCAACCAAAAAAGACAAAGAAACAAACAAAAAAAACCTCAAACCACCTACCTCCCATAAAACTAGAGGCATTTAAGAGACTTCTTTTTATAGTAAGTGATGGCCATGGTCAAAATTAGAATTCTGTGTTAATTATTCTTTCTTCTGCTTATTCTATATTTATCACTGAATGTTATCCTTTAAAATATGCCTGGAAGGAGCCTGCCTGTAAATTTGTGTTGACTCAAACTGAACTGAAAGTTACCTCATAACAAAGGATCCCAAGTTCAAATGTTCAGGATTCAAACAAAACATCAACAGCAGCAGAACTCAGATCTCAGAGCTGAAAGTGAATACTCCCTCCTCTGTGTGCTGAAATGTTACCTTTTACTGCTCCTTGTGGAATGGCAGAACTCAGGTGCTCTGTGAGGCAGCATTTAACCGCATCTTAGAAGCTCTAGGAATGAGAGGCTATGTGTTGAAAGGAAACTTCCACCAAAGTAGACACCCCACACACAAAATTAACCATGCTGATTATGAATTTTGTGCCTGTATTTATTTTCTCATGGGGAAACGGAGCAATGTGAGCATATTATGCCATGTGGGATGGAGAAACAAGAGGTTAGGAGAAGGAAGCTCAGGGTACACACACAATAAAATATTTCCCTATATAAAATGAACTGGCTGTCAGGGTGAAAAAAAGAATCCCCAGAACATGTGTTTTCAGTCATATGACTGAAAAACCCACAAAGCTTTAGAGAGAGAGACAGACTATGTTCCTTAAAGGATTTCACAGAATTCTTGGGCTGGCTGTCAGTCTTAGATGGGCTGATGGATTGGTGTGGCAGAGATAGTGTTAGATCAAACGATTCCTGTTTTTCTAGTTTTGCATTCTGCTGAATGCATAGAAACTGTCAGTTCTCAGAGAGTGGTACTATTTATACACGATGTAAATGTGCGAGAAAGCCAATGGTAATTATCTCCCTATTAATAAAATTGACCTCATTTTCCCTGTGGTTTAAAAATGTCATTTAACATGCCTTTAAGATATGTCATATTATTTCATGCTATAAATCTGATTGTTAAATTTTAATTAATTGAATAAAAAATGACAATAATTTAAAATTTATTGCAAACATTATTTTTAAAAGTCTCTCTTGGAGAGCCCCTTAATTACATATGTAAAATATAATATTTAAATTGTTCTTCAATATCTACATAGTTTATAAAATATATGTTATTCTTAATTTCATTTATAGAACTGATAATAACATTCCTTTGTGGGCTTTTTCATAATGATTCTTGGAGACCATTTGTTGCTATGCATAATACAGTGAATCACTAAAACATCTGTTGCTACTTTTTAAAAAGTTGCTCGTATACCTAAATTGCCTGTCAGCCATAGCCTGGGCTCCATCTATTGCACAATGTTTGCCACTGGGAAATGGACTTTTTCCATGAATTAGTTTTTAAAGCTTTCAAACATAAGGGACCCCTTTGTATACATTGAATGTGATTTTGAATATAACATATCCACTAATACTTTTGCATTTTTTTATGAACTGTACATTATAAACAATAAAACTTCATTATCAGACAGGATGGTTTCATCTATTGTAATCAAAATTTGTTTGACTTAGCTAATTTTATACATCTTTCTCAATGTTGATTTTTCTTCAAAAAGAATCATGGCTTTCGGAACAAAGAAATCATTTCATTTTTTTTCATTTTCTACTTACAACTCTCACATGCTGATACTAATTTTACTTTAGTCTTGTGAGGCCATCACATTTTGTAATCATTTGTACTTCTCCGTAGGAAACAACTTATTAAAGAGTTCTAAAAAAAAAAAAATCCAATGATGATATTATGATTTTCAGTGCTTTTCTCTGAATCTTAGTAATATGAGACACGTTTGCCAATTTTATCTAGTGGATCTTTCCTGTCGTCACTTTTAATCTTCTTTTAACCTTCCTTTCTCCCTCCAATCTCACTTTCTTTCTTTTTTTAAAAGTGCCTATGCTACTGCTGCTAAGTTGCTTCAGTCGTGTCTGACTCTGTGCGACCCCAGAGATGGCAGCCCACCAGGCTCCCTGGTCCCTGGGATTCTCCAGGCAAGAACACTGGAGTGGGTTGTCATTTCCTCCTCCAATGCATG
>NW_011494835.1:189519-209179 GCF_000754665.1 Bison bison bison
GTAAAAGTGACGTCGCTCAGTCGTGTCCGACTCCTAGCGACCCCATGGACTGCAGCCCACCAGGCTCCTCCATCCATGGGATTTTCCAGGCAAGAGTACTGGAGTGGGGTGCCATTGCCTTCTCCAAAAGTGCGGATAGATGACCATAATTTATTGAACACATTCTCCAACAGTAGAATTTAAATTTACCCTAGTTTTTGCTGCAAGAAGTTAACATTGTCTTACATATGTCTTTGCAAACTTTCTTCAAATATATATATATATATAAAAGTTCCTATAAATAGAATTTTTGGAAAAGGGGCATGGTGAAGGAACTGGAATAGGCTCTCGGTGGTCGATTTCTAAATTCTCAGATTTTCCTGAAATCTTTCACGTTTGAGGTAGTTAAAATGCTATTTGCATTGTTTATACAAATGATGCATGAATTTATATTTGATGAAAAATTATCAAGAGAAAAAAAATTTCAATTTCATTTCCTTTTTAATCTCTGCCAAACCCTTTGGTAAAGGAGAGGCAGGCATCCATACACACAGATACAGATTTTTTTCCTTTTTATAAAAATAGTGTAGATTATGTGAAACATACTATAAATATATTAGATCATCACATCAAGTCTTTTTTATGTTTTCCTTTTTAAATCAACTTTACTGAGATGTAATTTACATGCAATAAAACGCATCCATTTAAAATGTACAATTTGATGAATTTTAACAAATACTTACACCTATGTAAACACCACCATAATTAAGATAGGAAACACTTCCACCAAACTATAAAGTTCCCTTGTATTCATATGTAGTTAACCCCTTCCCCAATCCTGGCCCTGTGCAACCACTGATCTGATTCCTAGATTAATCATTCTAGGTTAGTTTGGCCAGATTTAGAAATTCGTATAAACGGAATCATACAGAAAGTGGTCTCCTGTGTTTGGTATCTTTTTTGAAACCAGGCATTCATCACTTTTTGAGTTATTCATGTTATTACATATGCGAATAGTTCTTTGTTACTGAGTATATTTATATAGGTACATGTTCATCTATTTACCACCATTGGCCATTTCAGTGCTTCTAGTTTTTGACTATTATGTACATTTGTATGCGTATATTTTGAGGGGGGCACACATGATATAAATTTGTTTTGGTAAATGTGCTGGTTTATATAGGACATGTATTTCTTTTTATACAGAACTGACAAACAGTTGCCCAACATGGTTGTACCATTTTATATTTCCTCTAGCATTTCATATTCTTATTATCTTTCAAAAGCTGAAGGTGTTAATTTTGGTACAGATCGGGTTTATCAGCATTTTTTCCGAAGGTCTGTGAAATTGCTTTTTTTTTTTTTGCAAAGGAATCTTTGTCTAACATAAGTGGTGAAGATTTCTCTTATGATTTCTTCTATAAGTTCTATATTTTTAGCTTTAACTTTTAGATTTAAGATCATTTTAAGTTAATTTGAATATCTGTTGGCAGATAAGTATAGCGTTTCACTTTTTCCATGAAAATATCTAATATTTTAATCCTTTTTTATATGTACCACATTTTCATTTTTAACTTTTTATAATTGAGGTATAGTTGATTTACAGTATTACTCTAGGTTCAAGTGTACAAAGTAGTGCTTCAGAACTTTTATAGATTATACTCCATGTATAACTATTATAAAATACTGGCTATATTTCCTGTGCTATAACAATATATTCTTTTATTTGTTTTATACATAATAACTTGTACCTCTTAATCCTCTAATCCTGTCTTTCCCTTCCACCCTTACCTCTCTTGATGGTAACCACTAGTTTGTTCTCTAAATCTGTGAGTCTGCTTCTTTATTGCTATATTCACTGGTTTGTTTTATTTTTTAGATTCCACATCTAAGTGATGGCATATAGTATTTGTCTTTCTCTCTCTGATTATTTCACTAAGCATAATACCCTCCAGGTTCATCCTTGTTGTTGAAAATGGCAAAATTTCATTCTTTTTTATGGCAAGTGGTATTCCTTTATACATATTTACCGTAGCTTTATCGACGGACACTTTGGTTGCTTCCGTATCTTGGCTGTTGTAAATAATGCTGCTGTGAACTTTGGGGTGCATGTGTTTTTTCAAAGTAGTGTCTTCGTTTTCTCCAGATAAATACCCAAGTGTAGAATTATGGGATCATATGGTAGTTCTTCACTTTCACTTTTCACTTTCATGCATTGGAGAAGGAAGTGGCAACCCACTCCAGTGTTCTTGCCTGGAGAATCTCAGGGATGGGGGAGCCTGGTGGGCTGCCATCTATGGGGTCGCACAGAGTTGGACACGACTGAAGCGACTTAGCAGCAGTAGAAGCATGGTAGTTCTATTTTTAGTTTTTTGAGGAACCATCATAGTGTTTTGCACAGTGGCTGCACAAATTTACTTTCCCACCAAAAGAGTACTAGGGTTCTCTTTTCTCCACATCCTCACCAATATTTGCTATTTGTGTTCTTTTTGATGATAGCCATTCTGACATGAGTGAGGTGACATATCACTTTGGTTCTGATTTGCTTGTCTCTGATGATTAGAAATGTTGAGCACCTTTTCATGTATCTGTTGGCCATATATATGTCTTCTTTGGAAAAATATCTATCGAAGTCTTCTGCCCATCTTTTAATTAGGGTTTTTTCATGTTGAGTTGTATGAGCTGTTTATATATTTTGGATATCAATGCTTTGTTGGTAATGTGAATTGCAAATATGTTCTCCCACTCAGTAAGTTTTCTTTTCATTTTGTCAATGGTTTCCTTTGCTGTGCAAAAGCTTTTAAGTTTAATTACATTCGTCTCAAAATTTTTGCTTTTGTTTCCTTTGCTTTACGAGACAGTTCAAAAAATATTTCTACTAATTATGTCAAAGATTGTTTTGCCTGTGTTTTCTTTCAGGAGTTTTATGGTTTCTGGTCTTACATTTAGGTCTTTAACCCATTGTGAGTTTCTTTTTATAAATGGTGTGAGAAAATATTCTAATTTCATTCTTTGACATGTAGCTGTCCAGTTTCCCCAGCACCATTTATGGGGAGTCTGTCTTTTTTCCATTGTATATTCTTGGCTCCCTTGTTGTTGATTAATTGACCGTAGGTGCATGGGTTTATTTCTGGGCTGTCTATTAAGTTCCGATTATCTATGTTTGTGTCTTAGTGCCGATACCATACTGTTTTGATCATGTAGCTTTGGGTATGGTGCTCAGTCTGGCTAATCCAAGTTTGAATATCTCTAAGCCTTGTGCATCCTGAGTCTGTGGCCAGATTCTCTGGAGTTTCACTCTTTTCACAAGCAGCTTTACACTCAGCCAAACACTTGAGACCATTAGCCCTATTTTGGAATCTCTTTAACTAGATAACTTTCTCCTTTGCAATGCTGTGCCTCACAAATTCCAACTACCTCAGTCTCCCCAGATTCTGATCTCTCCCTTTCACTCAAAATACCATCATGTTCTTCCTGCACCAAGATCCAGGAAAGTACCTCCAGGCTCAAAGTCCAGGTGTTCATACTGATCACTTCCTCTGTTTCCTTTTCCTCAAAGATCACTAGTCGTGTGCTGTCCCCTGTCCAGTGTGTGAAAACACTTGTTTCATGTACTCTGTACAGTTTCTATTTATTTTACTAGAAGGGCCATTCTGGTACCAGTTACTCCATCTTTGCTAGAAGTAGAACGATAGGAACATGTTATTTTGCTAAATGTTGCCAAATTTCCCTTCAAAGAGATTGTACCAGTTATCATTTCTACCAACTCTGTATGATAGGGTACTTATTTTTCTATCCATTATCAAAAGTGAATTTCACTCAATGTTTTACTATTTGTCCATTTGAGAGGTATTTTTATTTATAATTCTTTGAATACGTTAGGTTTAGTCATTTTTACACATGTTATCAGCCTTGTGTATTTCTTTTTCTTTGCCTATTTATAGGCCTTAGTCATTTTCCCATTTATACTTTTCCTTTTTAATTTATTTCTTAGTATTCTTTCTGTCTTCATTCATTTATTGATTCATTCAATAATTCAACAATGTTTGTTGTATACCAGATACCTTCCAGGCCCTGTTCTAAGTGCTGAGAATATGATTAATTCTGCTTTGATGAAGTTTATATTCTAATGAGTAATGAGGATAGAGAGAATAAATACAGCATAAACACATTCGATATATCATACGGTGGTAAGTAAGTGTAGAGAAGAATAAAGCATGGTATGGGAAATTCAGTACAATGGAAATATATTTTTGGATTGAGGAATTTCTGTTTTCTATAAAATCTTTAGAAAAAGATATTTTGATAGGTATATTTAAGTGAAGACTTGAATGAAGAAAGTAAGTTATGTGGATGTCTGGAGAAAGAAGATTCAAAACAGCATGAACAGAGGCCTAGTGATGGTTGTTGCTCAGCATGCTGGCAGTATTACAAAGAGGCCCCTGTAGCAGGAAGGTAAAGAGAGCAGAGGGGTGGGAGCATTTGTGGTCAGCTGGGGAGAGTCTCTAGGTTAGTTAGAAGTTGGCAGGAAATTTTAAATTCATTGTTAATTCATCTGAGTGAGATGGGAAGCCATGGAGGATAACATGCAGATGGACATAACTGATTTTCATTTATAAGGGATCCTCTTAGTAGCCTTGTGGAGATCATACAGGGAAGCAAAAGGAAAACAGAGCAGCATCCGTGTGTCTCAACATATAACTGAATATATAGTGTTGATTGTGTTGAGTTGTAGTGTTACCTTGATCATGCACTGTATTCTCAGATGCATTTAGTTCTTCCAATCCTCCTCTAACTTGTTGTCCATTGTTAATGTTAAGCTTCGTCTTGATACCTGGTAGGTCTACAGTGAGAGTGATCATTTTGGCCAGTTAATCAAAACAGTCCCAGTTTATACCTGTGGTAATAAGTTAATACTTGTTAATTACTTTTAATTACTTTTCCTATCCAGCGACCTGGTTTGGATGATAAACTACATGGCACTCTATAACCTCATTATTTTTCTTCAGTTTTCCTGGTGTTCTTTCATATTTAGCTTTTTGAATTATGGTTTTGTTTTCTATAACATTTCAATACAAATTCAAGTTGATATTTTAGGGGGAATAAACTGTATTTTTAAAATATTTTAAATATTTAAATTAATAGTAAAGTAAATATTAATTTTTGGCAATATTTATCTTTCCCTAACCACAAAAAGATTTGCATTTTAAAATAGTGAAGTCCTCAATATCTTTGTGTATATTTTAAGACTTGGTTTTTATACAAATTTTACACAATATTTATATATTTTTATACAATTTTATAGTATAATATTTACAATACAAAATATTTTACAATATTTTATAAAATATTTTTATACAATTTTAATGTTTGTATCTTGTCATTTAACAAAATGTTTTCTTATGGAATTTTTAAAACATGAAGAAGTAAAGTGTATAGTATAACAGCCTCATATAATCATCTACCATAAACATTTTTCCTAATTTTCTAGTTATTTTAACTTTTATTCACTATACTTGAAAATTTTACTCTTGCTGTATTTTTTAGAAAAATATTATTCATATACTATTGTAAATTGTTACATTTCTATATTATGTTATTGTTTCAAAAATATTTTTCCTTATGGGACTGTCAAGTATAAAATCTTATCAACTGCAAGTGATAATTTTGATTTCTTTCTCACTTTATTTACATTTAGTTATTTGCTACTCTTATCTTATAATAACTAATCTCTTAGCTGGCATAGATTAAAAATAGCATTGTAACAAATGTACTTATAACATCATTTCTGTTTTAAAGAAGTGTGCTTTAAGACACTTTCATGCTTTAGATTTCTAATTTCTTATTTCTTTTTATTAGTTTTTTTTTTTTTATGGACTTAAGTATTCTTAATACATTAACATTTGAATCCAAGTTTTATACTCTTTGTAAGCTAGGCAGTTTTCCACATTACAGGAGCTCTTTGTAAACACCATTTGCAATGAATGTATAATATTCCTTTGGTCCTGTATCACTCTGTGGCAGGCGATAAGCTTCCAGGCTGTGCCTATATCCCCATGGGAATGACTTCACTCAATTGCAATGTGTGCAGTGGGCCATGAAGCAAAATCATACCAAACCACAAACCACTTGAGTAGAGTCTACTCTACATTGCCTAAACTTCTCTAGATCACATTCTATATCATCACCTACAGTTAAACTGCCCACTATTCTACTTTTGAGCTGTAAGCAGTCTTATTTGTTTTTCCTGCTATAAACAACCCTGTGTTGAATATTTGTGACCTGGGACCAATAATGGATTATCTTTCTGTAAATGATCTGTCTGTTTATTAGTATCCATAGTGCTTCCCTGGTGGTCTCCAGACTGGACACAGTAGGCTTCTCTGAAGAACCCTCTGTGGTGAGCACATCCTCTCCCAGCTTGGAAAAAGACAACCCAGAGCCTGAACTGCCCAGGAACTACAAAGGCTCTATCTCCACGATTTTCTTCTAACTATAGCAGTGAGATTAGAAGGTGATGTTATGTTGATTATGTTATGATATGACCTTTTATTTCAGGAAATAATGTAATCTATTCCCCTGAATGCCTATTTTTCTCATTCCTGAAATATTCAATATTAGGACTAGGGTTTCACAGAGAGGAATTTTTGCTTCATCTTTTATGTGACGAGAACACTAGAACAATTTTGTACATTAATCTTTGTGCACAAATCTAATTATTTTCATAGGATGAATTTTTAGAACTCAAAGTACGAAAGCCAAACATATATTTAATTTTATTATTACATATATTGCAATATTGGCTTCTAGATATACTGTATCCATTTACATATTTTTATCAACAATGTTTGAGAATTCCTATTTATTCACTTCCTGGCTTACACGGATATCATCAACCTTTTAAATTTTGTGTCTCTGATGGGCAACATATGATATCTTGTTGTTGTTTAATCACTAAGTCATGTCCGACTCTTGAGACCTCATAGACAGTAGCCTGCCAGGCTCCTGTGTCCATGGGATTTCCCAGGGAAGAATACTGAAAAGTAGGTTGCCATTTCCTTCTCTAGGGGATCTTCCAGACACAGGGATTGAATTCATGTCTCATACATTGGCGGGCAGATTCTATACTGCTGACCCACCAGGTATCTCAGTGTCATATCTCTTTGCCTTTTCATACTGCTCATGGGGTTTTCAAAGCAAGAATACTGAAGTGGTTTGCCATTCTCTTCTCCAGTGAACCATGTTTTGTCAGAACTCTCCACCACGACCCGTCCATCTTGGGTGGCCCTACGCGCATGACTCATAGTTTCATTGAGTTAGACAAGGCTGTGGTCCATGTGATCAGTTTGGTTAGTTTCCTGTGATTGTGGTTTTCATTCTCTCTGCCCTCTGATGGATAAAGATAAGAGGCTTATGGAAGCTTCCTGATGGGAGAGACTGATGGAGGGGGAAACTGGGTCTTGTTCTGATGGGTGGGGCCATGCTCAGTAAATCTTTGATCAAATTTTATGTTGATGGGTGGAGCTGTGTTCTCTCCCTGTTGTTTGATCTGAGGCCAAACTATGGTGGAAATAATTAAGATAATGGTAAACTATTTCAAAAGGTTCAGTACACATACTGCTGCACTCCTTGTCCAGGACCCTGCAGAAGGCCATGGCAGACCCATGCCTCTGCCAGAGACTCCTGGACTCTCACAGGCAAGTCTGGGTCAGTCTCTTGTTGGATCACTGCTCCTTTCTCCTGGGTCCTGGTGCACACAAGGTTTTGTTTGTGGCCTATAAGAGTCTGTTTCCCCAGTCCTGTGTAAGTTCTGGTGGCTCTCTGGTAGGATTAATGGCTACCTCCTCCAACAAAGGGCTTATGCCATACCCAGGTCTGCTGCATCCAGAGCCCCTGCCCCTGCATCAGGCCACTGCTGAAGAATGCCTTCAGAGGAGGCACTCAAACACAGTTCTGGCTCAGTCTCTGTGGGGTCTCTGGGTTCTGGTGCACACAAGGTCTGTTTGAGCCCTCCAAGCATCTCTGGTGGGTATGGGGTTTGATTCTAAACATGATGTCACCCCTCCAACCATCTTGCTGGGGCTTCTCCTTTGCCCTTGGATGTTGTTATCTTTTTTTGGTAGGATCTAACATTTCCCTGTTGACTGTTGTTCAGCAGCAAGTTGTAATTTTGGAGTTCTTGCAGGAGAAGATGAGTGCACATCCTTCTACTCTACCATCTTGTAGGAAAAGGTGAGAAGATATGACACTGAAAGATGAACTCCTCAGGTCAGTAGGTGCCCAATATGCTACTGGAGATCAGTGGAGAAATAACTCCAGAAAGATGAAGAGACAGAACCAAAGCAAACACAATACCCAGTTGTGGATGCGACTGTGATGGAAATAAAGTCCGATGCTGTAAAGAGCAATATTGTATAGAAACCTGGAATGTTAGGTCCATGAATCAAGGCAAATTGGAAGTGGTCAAGCAGGAGATGAACATTGACATTTTAGGACTTAGTGAACTAAAGTGGACTGGAATGGGTGAATTTAACTCAGATGACCATTATATCTACTACTGTGGGCAGGAATCCTTTAGAAGAAATTGAGTAGCCGTCATGGTAAACCAAAGAGTCCAAAATGCAGTACTTGGATGCAATCTCAAAAACAACAGAATGATTTCTGTTCATTTCCAAGGCAAACCATTCAGTATCACAGTAGTCCAAGCCCATGCCTGACCAGTAACGCTGAAGAAGCTGAAGTTGCACGGTTCTGTGAGGACCTACAAGACCTTTTAGAACTAACACCCAAAAAAGATGTCCTTTTCATTATAGGGGACTAGAATGCAAAAGTAGGAAGTCAAGAGATACCTGGAGTAACAGGCAAATTTGGCCTTCAAGTACAAAATGAAGCAGGTCAAAGGCTAATAGGGTTTTTCCAAGAGAACACAGTTGTCATAGCAAACACCATCTTCCAACAACATAAGAGAAGACTCCATACATGAACATCACCAGATGGTCAACACCGAAATCAGATTCATTATATTCTTTGCAGCCAAAGATGGAGAAGCTCTATACAGTCAGCAAAAACAAGACCAGGAGCTGACTGTGGCTCAGAGCATGAACTCCTTATTGCCAAATTCAGACTTAAATTGAAGAAAGTAGGAGAAACCACTAGACCATTACATATATGACCTAAATCAAATCCCTTATGATTATACAGTGGAAGTGAGAAATAGATTCAAGGGATTAGATCTGATAGACACAGTGCTTGAAGAACTGTAGATAGAGGTTCGTGGCATTGTACAGGAGGCAGAGATCAGCAACATCCCCAAGAAAAAGAAATGCAAAAAGGCAAAATGGTTGTCTGAGGAGGCCTTACAAATAGCTGTGAAAAGAAGAGAAGCAAAAGGCAAAGGAGAAAGGAAAGCTATACCCATTTGAATGCAGAGTTCCAAAGAATAGCAAGAAGAGATAAGAAAGTCTTCCTCAGTAGTCAATACAAAGAAATAGAGGAAAACAATAGAATAGGAAAGACTAAAGATCTCTTCAAGAACATTAGAGATACAAAGGGAACCTTTCATGCAAAGGTGGGCACAATAAAGGAGAGAAACAGTATGGACCTAACAGAAGCAAAAGATAGAAAAAGGTGGCAAGAATACACAGAAGAACTGTACAAAAAAGATCATCATGACCCAGACAACCACGATGTTGTGATCACTCACCTGTAGCCAGACATCCTGGAATGTGAAGTCAAGTGGTCCTTAGGAAGCATCACTATGAAAAAAAGCTAGTGGAGGTGATGGAATTCCAATTGAGCTATTTCAAAGATGATGCTGTACAAGTGCTGCACTCAATATGACAGCAAATATGGAGAACTCAGCAGTGGCCACAGGACTGGAAAAGGTCAGTTTTTATTCCAATCGCAGAGAAAGGCAATGCTAAAGAATGCTCAAACTACCACGCAATTGCACTCATCTCACACGCTAGCAAAGTAATGATCAAAATTCTCCAAGCCAGGCTTCAACAGTACGTGAACCACGAACTTCCAGATGTTCAAGCTGGATTTAGAAAAGGCAGAGGAACCAGAGATCAAATTGCCAGCATCCACTGCATCATCCAAAAGCAAGATAGTTCCAGAAAGACATCTACCTCTGCTTTATTGACTATCCCAAAGCCTTTGACTGTGTGGATCAAAACAAACTGTGGAAAATTCTTAGAGATGGGAATACCAGACCACCTCACTTGTTTCCTGAGAAATCTGTATGCAGGTCAAGAAGCAACAGTTAGAACTGGACATGGAACAACAGACTAGTTCCAAATTGGAAAAGGTGTATGTCAAGGCTGTATATTGTCACTTTGCTTATTTAAGTTATATGCAGAATACATCATGCAGAATCCTTTGCTGGATGAAACACAAGCTGGAATCAAGATTGCTGGGAGAAATATCAATAACCTCAGATATGCAGATTACACCACCCTTATGGTAGAAAGCAAATAACTAAAGAGCCTCCTGCTGAAAGTGAAAGAGGAGAGTGAAAAAGCTGGCTTAAAACTCAACATTCAGAAAACTAAGATCATGGCATCTATTCTCATTACTTCATGGCAAATAGATGGGGAAACAATGGAAACAGTGAGAAACTTATTTTTTGGGGGGCTCCAAAATCACTGCAAATGGAAACTGCAGCCATGAAACATTGGCAGGATTTGTTAATAACTTGGGTTTTATGTGAGAGAAAGGAGACTAGATTTTGGGTATGGCTTTGGGTCTGAGTGAATGGAATAACAGATATTAAGACAGAATTACTAGAGGTAAAGAGGATACAATTATTTCTTCATTAAGATATAAAGATTCTTAAGTGAAAATATAATTAATTTCAATAGCACATTAAAATTTTAATTTAATAGACATATGTTAAATTCCTATACTCAATAATTAGTGAATGCACGTTTTATATACCCATATGGTATTTGGAAGAATTGAACTCAAAGTGTGCAACAGCGTCACCAAATATAAAAAAATCAATATCATCAAGCTTACATTTTCTGACCACAATTCAGTATACTTTCAGTTCAGTTCAGTTCAGTTCAGTCTCTCAGTCGTGTCTGACTCTTTGCGACCCCATGAATTGCAGCATGCCAGGCCTCCCTATCCATCACCAACTCCCGGAGTTCACTCAAACTCACATCCATCGAGTTGGTAATGCCATCCAGCTATCTCATCCTCTGTCATCCCCTTCTCCTCCTGCCCCCAATCCCTCCCAGCATCAGAGTCTTTTCCAATGAGTCAACTCTTCGCATGAGGTGGCCAAAGGACTGGAGTTTCAGCTTTAGCATCATTCCCTCCAAAGAACACCCAGGGCTGATCTCCTTCAGAATGGACTGGTTGGATCTCCTTGCAGTCCAAGGGACTCTCAAGAGTCTTCTCCAACACCACAGTTCAAAAGCATCAATTCTTCAGCGCTCAGCCTTCTTCACAGTCCAACTCTCACATCCATATATGACCACAGGAAAAACCATAGCCTTGGCTAGACAGATCGTTGTTGGCAAAGTAATGTCTCTACTTTTCAATATGCTATCTAGGCTGGTCATAATTTTCCTTCCAAGGAGTAAGCGTCTTTTAATTTCATGGCTGCAATCACCATCTGCAGTGATTTTGGAGCCCCCCAAAATAAAGTCTGACAGTGTTTCCACTGTTTCCCCATCTATTTCCCATGAAGTGATGGGACCAGATGCCATAGGTATTAACAACAAAACATATTAATATTTACCCCCTCCCCCATTTATTTAGACATTGTCAAACATTTTCTAAATGATTTGTGGATCAAAAATTAATAAAAATGAGAACAGATTTATGACAGTTATAATAACATTTTATTTATAAAAATTTGTGAGCTGCATTTAGATTAGTATTTGAGAATTTGTAACGTCAAAAACTAATATTGTAAAATGCAAATTTTATTGTTATCACATCTGTTGACCCCATGTGAATTATTACTGGGAATGCTGTATAGGACATGACCTAGTGCTGAGAACTTCCATGTTAATATAGGTAGTAATGCTTTATTGTATACATAGGTGGCCCTTGAACATCACAGGGGTTTGGGTCACTGATCCTCATGTAGTCAAATCAGAGCATACATAACTTTACCATGGGCCCTCCATATCCTGAGCTCTGTATCTGCAAATTCAACCAACCAGATTATGTAGTACTGGAGTATGTATTTAGTGAGAAAAATCTGTATATAAGTGGGCAA
Source organism: Bison bison bison (assembly GCF_000754665.1). NCBI lineage: Eukaryota > Metazoa > Chordata > Mammalia > Artiodactyla > Bovidae > Bison > Bison bison. The sequence goes on from NW_011494835.1 coordinate 201,734, forward strand.
GCACAGTTGCAAACCTGTGTTATTCAAAGGTCGGATGGTGGCTCAGTGATAAAGAACCCCCCTGCCGATGCAGGAGACATGTTCGATCCCTGGGTTGGGAAGATCCCCTAGAGAAGGAAATGGCAACCCACTCTAGTATTCTTGCCTGGAAAATCCCATATATGTAGAGAGAATCCTGGTGGACTACAGTCCCAGGTGTCACAAAAGAGTCAGACACGACTTAGCGACCAAACAACAACATGGTCCCATTGATGTGTATTATAAAAAGAACCCTTTTCTATATGAGGATCATGCCGATTTCTAAGCTTTCCATCAATATTCACACGGCCACCAGGTTAAGTTTTCTAAGCACACTGCTCCCTCTGTCTGAAATACCTTGCTCCCTTTATCCTCCTGGAAAATTTTCACATGTTCTGACCTCCTGTCATAGTAATCCTTCCTCTGATTGTGATCTTTGGCTTCTCTCTCCACTTATCATACTCCCTTGTCTATAAAATGTCTGTGTATTGTATGTGTATCTACTATTTTACATTTACAATTGTCCTGTAGCGGTGATTTTTATCTATCTCTTTCTTCTGCTGGCCTACACATTTTGAGAGTAAATACTATACCTTTTTCAGCATTAGCATAGTGCCTGCCCTGTAGGATGTGCTGAATGAATAGGTTTAGACTCCAGCAAAAGTGAAGTCGCTCAGTCGTGTCCGACTCTTTGGGACCCCGTGGATTGTAGCCTACCAGGCTCCTCTGTCCATGGGATTTTCCAGGCAAGGGAGCTCATGCTGCTGCTGCTGCTGCTGCCGCTGCTGCCGCTGCTAAGTCGCTTCAGTTGTGTCAGACTCTGTGCGACCCCATAGACGGCAGTCCACCAGGCTCCCCCGTCCCTGGGATTCTCCAGGCAAGAACACTGGAGTGGTTTTCCATTTCCTTTTCCAATGCATGAAAGTAAAAAGTGAGCTCATAAATCCCTCTAAATTATTTCTTCATTCATAAAGTAAAATGGATGATCTCTTAAGTTATCTACTCTGATGTTGTATTAATTGTAAATCTGTATCATCACACCAGTAATTTACTTCTCTCAAGCATAATCACAAAAAGATTTAAGGAAATTTAGGGAAAGACACACAGAGTTGGGGGAAGGGGACGGGGAGGGAGGGAAAGAGAGAGAGCAAGAGAAAAAAATCCATATATTTGTAGTTTGATATTTAAGTGCAAGTAATGTTAACAGAAGTTCAGAAAGGGAGGACAGGAGAGATGTGGGACATTTATATTTAGAAAGTGTGAGAAATAAGGTCAATTCAGGGAAGATTTCGGTAAGAATCTGTGTAGAGAGGAGAGGTAGGAGACTGACAGAGAAACTGAGGGAAGGAGTGGATTTTGCCAAGAGGAGGAACAACGGTGTCAGTGAAGCAGAGCAGTTAAGATGAGAATAGAGAGGAAAGCAAATGCTTGGCTACATGTTAAATAAGAGCTACAATTTGTACTGGGCAGAGTGAAATCATAAGATCTACATGGTTAAATGTATTAGAACTGTTACAGTGACTTAAGATGATTTAAAAGGCAGCATAAGCTTTTGAAAACTTTTAATAATTTATTTCTAAAGCATTTTCAAAATCTTTATTCAAAGTGAAAAGGTCTTTAAATGTAAAATTTTCATACGTTTTTGTCATAATTACTAAATATCTATATAACTTCATATATTCTCCCTTTGTTTATTCAGGATAAATCTCCATTCTCTTTGGAGAGCATGATCTCAATAAATGTTATATTACTTCAAAAGTATCAAATATACGTTCAGGATATACTCACTAATTTTATATGCTTCACTCCAAACACTAAATTCTGATAGTTGATGGTTTCATTGTATCAGAGTGCAAGTCAGGGTGGGCTTAAGAAAAAAAAGTGAAACTTTCAGAATGAACATTTGCTGTTGATTATAAGAATGTGTCAGATATGTGTGTGGGGAAGGGGGAGGGTGTACTGTGGTGGGTAGTTGCATGATCTATTAATAAGAAACAGTTTAATTCAGGAGATCACTAAAGCATGGCTAATTCTGAAGCCAAAACCCACACATTCTTAACTTTCCCTCCAGCTTTAGAACCACTTTCCACACACTCAGTACAGGAACTGGAACATTATTCTTTGAAAGCAAAGCCAGTGTTTAGAAAATCTGAAATTGAGCTAACAGCACAGCATATAGAAGTCACACAGGATGTTATTTTAAGCTGTAATGCAGAAATGTCAGTTCATTTGATATCTTTATTTGTTACATGTGGGCTTGAAGAAAGCATGTTATATACATTTTTGCTTTACAGATACTCTGTTACAGGGTATATTCAACTGTCAGGAAATTTTGAGATCCATCAAAGAGACAGAATCTTTATGGAACAGCTTTTGGAGAAAGGAACATACAGTGATTTATCTCATCCCTTGCCCTAGAAGAATGTATATTTAAAAATATCACTCAGGAGTCATTCAGGAAGGATGTCCAGCTGGGTGAATCACATAAATGTAATGGTTATGCAATTTAAGCAGCTAGCTCGTATTCTATCAACATGCTCTCTCTCCATTGCACGTAAGTCAAAGACTTAAATACACAACTGGATCCAAAGACAGGGTTGTGCAATATCCAGAGGTAATGAACGTGATGTTTAATTGAATGCACTTGACTAATGCTTGTGCTGTTTTACAGACACTCCAGTCCAAATATCTCACCACATCCTATATTTATGTTTTCTCTTTTTGCTTCATTACCAGCTTTATGTGATTACTTCAGAATATTAAATCAGATGGTCAATTGGTGACCTTCTACTACTTGATTAGCTGCTGTAAAAGGGAAAAATGAAATGTAAATTTTAAAATCAATGACACATGCTTTGATGTCCTAACAGCCTGAAGATTATACATCTCTGTTTTGTATAAAATGTACAAATAGGATAAGGTTGAAATTTTCTGTGTCTCTGTATTATAGATAAGCAGAAAATTATTTTGGATGTAACAGTAAAATAAAGCAGTCTTTGTCAATTTTTGTTGAATTGCTTCTAAAGGAAAAATAGGAAAGTTATTTCTCTTTAACAAGGATATAAGAAGAGAAAAATATGGAGTGAGAAAGGACCTTACTTGTATTGGTAGAAAAAGGTAGAAATGAATTTCTGTAAGCTAGAGCTGTATCTATATACATTACCTAGACATATAGCTGTAGGGATAGAGAAACTACAGTTGGGGGAAGGCTCTACCAATGGGTGATAGTGGTTTTGCATCTTGTCAGACGTCTGTGTGTGAGTCACCAGAGCACATTGGAGATAATGTACTACAATATCTGTCTACTGCAATTTCACTGAAAGAATTCACCTATAAGTATAGATAATTAAAAAATATGTGGTGGGATATTTTAAATATTATGTGATGGTTTAAAACTTTATTACCTTTCACAAAATATATTTTTAAAATTGTATTTATTTTTGGCTGTACTAGATCCTTGTGTTCTTGCCTGGAGAATCCCAGGGACGGCGGAGCCTGGTGGGCTGCCGTCTATGGGGTCGCACAGAGTCAGACAGGATGGAAGCGACTTAGCAGCAGATCCTTGTTGCTGCACATGGGCTTTCTCTAGCTGCAGCAAGTAGGAGCTGCTCTCTTTTGCAGTGCACGGGCTTCGCATTGGGGTGGCTTCTCTTATTGTGGAACACAGTCTCTTCATGAGCTTCAGTAGTTGTGGCACATGGACTTAGTTGCTCCATGGCCTGTGGGATCTTCCCAGACCAGGGATCAAACCCATGTCCACTGCATTGACAGGCAGATTCTTAATCACTGGACCACCAAGGGCAGCCCCAAGAAAATATTTTGATAGGACCACATCTCTTTCTTATAAGAGTGAAAACAAGCAGAAACAATATTTAATGTGGAAAGATTTTATAGCTATGTATATTCAAAAAAGTAAAGCAAGCCTCTTTTTAAAATGATTGTATTGGTTTAAAATATGTAAAACTAAAGATACTGAATACATTTTATTTAAAAATGTATTTAAAGCTACTTATGTAGGAGAGGAGGGTATTGTATATTCCCATAGGTACATGTTGCAAAAAAAAAAAAAAGAGAGAGAGAGAGAGTAATTAGGTACCAATCAAGAACAATTTTGCTGAAAACTATTAAATTCCTTACAGGTTTTCATTGTTGGTTTACAATTCTATGTTTTTACTTATATCCAATTATCATTTGTGGTGAGATGGGTGGTATTTTATAATGATTTAAATAATGATAGGCTGTACAAATCACTGTCAAAAATGTCAAAAAGTATTTTGACAGTGGATACATATTTTATCCAAGAATCGGAGTAGCTCTTGTCTTTAAAATGATTGTATTTATTCATTCGTTTAATCATCCAAAAATGTGTTTTATGATCTTTATCTAGTAAGCACTGTTTGGGCATAAGGGTTAGCGTATTCACTAGTTCATGTACAATTGACCCTTGAACGCTGACCTGGTACAAAGTGGAAAATCCACACGTAAGCTCACAGTTGGCCGTCCACATCTGTAGTTCCACACCCTTGGATTCAGCCGAGGCTCATGTAGTGCTGTGGTACTTGAAAAACATCTGCACAGAAGTGAACCCTCGAAGTTCCAAGCTGTGTTGTTCAAGGGTCAGGAAAGTTTCTGTCAGTCATTTTCCTGGGATTCATGTTCTGATAGGGGTGATAGGGCTGGTTTGAAGAGAATGAAAAGGAGAGTCTTCTAGGGACATGGTATCCCTCCTTCTGTGGACCAACTCATTCTTTTCTTTAAATACATCTTATCTTTTCTGGGTTTTTTGGGTTCATGTTACTCTATTTTCTCTACTTCAATCTGTTATGGTTCTCCTGTACTATTCTAATCTCCAAACTAGTTTCCTTGTTTTCTTCCAAGCCATGCTGCACAATATGGCCAGACTGGACTTCTCAAGATGTTTGTTCAAGTTGTTCCTCTATGTAAATCTTTTCGGTGGTATCTCTGTTTTTAGAATAAAGTGCTAACTCCGTAACACAGCCTGCGTGATGTGGCTTCTGCCGGCATCTTCTTCCTCACCTCCCATCACGCTTCACCTCTTACCTTGTGCCTCCACCTACCTTGCTCTGCTCAAGGTCATGCTACCAGAAGCTCAAGCTCTTCTCATGTGGTCCCCACTGCTTGGAATGCCCTTCCACCACTCCAGCACCTTTCTTTAACCTGAGTTGATGCTATCCATCTTATCCTAACTTCAGTATTACTTTATCAAGGAGAGCTTCTCCAACATTCCAAGTTTGTTTATCCTTACTTTCTCTCTAAGTGTCCTGAAGTTTCTCTTCCCACCTTAAGGTATCCTGAAGCTTCCCATGATAGTTATCTAAATTGCAGATTTATCGTTTGCTTGTTCAAGCTTTTAATAATGCAACTGAAACTTTAGCAAAGTCTAAGACTGTGTCTTCTTGCTTATTTTTGCATTTTCTGGCACAAGGTGACTGATCACTTATTTTTGAATAAATAAATGAATGAGTACTGCTGCCTTCATTAGGAATTTGGATGTTAGAAAAATTCCCTTACCCTCCTCTTCAGATTATCACAATTCACCATTTACTACATGAGTTTGGAAATTAGCCTCAGCTTTAAACTCTGTAGCCAGCAGAGAAACTGACTAAGAAATTTAATTATTTCAAACCAAAATATGACAAAATAATCATTCATTTAATCATCAAAAATATGTGTGTTTTATGACCTTTATCTACTAAGCACTGTTTAGGCATAGGGGTTAGAGTATTCACTATTTCTCTTATGGTAAAATAATGTGATTGTATGATTTTATAATTGAAATGCACCATCAGTTACTTTGGGTACATTATTTATGGCCATCTGTAATTTTGTGTTCAATAGCGGAAGGTTGGGCATGTTAGTTAATCTTTATTTGACTTGATTTTCTCATTTTTAAGTTTGACTATATGCTTGATCATCTACCTAAACTCTTTAAAGGCATTCTTGGACTATAGTACATACTCAATAAATTACAGAAGTTCTTTCAGATCTTTTTATTAATATTTAAGCCAGATATAGCAGCTATACCTGAGTGCTGCATATATATAGCAGCTACACCTAAAAGCTGCACATACATATTGAAAAGTCTGTAAATAAGAGCATCCATTGCCAGCATGCTCACTATAGCTAACATAAGAGCAAACTATGCCATATGAAGCGACCCAGAACAGAATTTGGTATATAGCAGGAATGAAATACATGTTTGTTGAACGAATTAATAATAGCATGATAATAAATAATAATATTATAATACTACAGATCTTGCATTTCTTGGATATATAGGAAAAATGGAAGTAGTTTCAAAACTAAAGGGTTAATTTAGCAGAGTTAGGGTATTTTAAAATCGTACATCTCCATTGTTCATCGTGTAGTCGTTAAGTCGTGTCTGATTCTTTGCGACACCACAGACTGCAGCACGCCAGGCTTCCCTGTCCTTCACCATTCCCCTGAGTGTGCTCAAACTCATGTCCATTGAGTCAGTGAGCCATCCAACCATCTCATCCTCTGTTGTCCCCTTCTCCTCCTGCCTTCAATCTTTCCTACCATCAGGGTCTTTTCCAATGAGTCAGCTCTTTGCATCAGGGGGCCAAAGTATTGGAGTTTCAGCTTCAGCATCAGGCCTTCCAATGAATATCCAGGGTTGACCTCCTTTAGGATTAACTCGTTTGATCTTTTGCAGGCCAAGAGACTCTCAAGAGTCTTCTCCAACACCACAGTTCAAAAGCATCGATTCTTTGGCACTCAACCTTCATTATGGTTTAACTCTCACATCTGCACCCTACTACTGGAAAAACCATAGCTTTGACCAGACAGACCTTTGTCAGCAAAATGATGTCATAGCTTTTCTTCCTAGGATCAAGAGTTTTGTAATTCCTTGGCTGCAGTCACTGTCTGCAGTGATTCTAGAACCCAATATAATAAAATTTTGTCACTGTTTCTAATTCTTCCCCATCTATTTTCCATGAAATGATGGATGCCATGATCTTAGTTTCTGAATGTTGAGTTTTAAGCCATCTTTTTCACTCTCCTCTTTCATGCTTAAGAGGCTCTTCAGTTCCTCTTTGCTTTCTGCCATTAGAGTTGTGTCATCTGCATATCTGAAGTTGTTGATATTTCTCACAGCAATCTTGATTCCAGCTTGTGAGTCATCCAGCCTGGCAGAGAACCCCAGGAACAGTACATCTCCATGTTGGTTGATAAGTTAATTTTTTTTATATTATTTTGGGTTTTAAGTGTAATATCTAAATTGGAAGTGGTCAAACAGGAGATGACAAGAGTGAATGTTGACATTCTAGGAATCAGCGAACTGAAATGGACTGGAATGGGTGAATTTAACTCAGATGACCATTATATCTACTACTGTGGGCAGGAATCCCTCAGAAGAAATGGAGTGGCCATCATGGTCAACAA
>NW_011494835.1:210949-242241 GCF_000754665.1 Bison bison bison
CACCCTGTTTATTTAACTTCTATGCAGAGTACATCATGAGAAACGCTGGACTGGAAGAAACACAAACTGGAATCAAGGTTGCCAGGAGAAATATCAATAACCTCAGATATGCAGATAACACCACCCTTATGGCAGAAAGTGAAGAGGAACTCAAAAGCCTCTTGATAAAAATGAAAGAGGAGAGTGAAAAAGTTGGCTTAAAGCTCAACATTCAGAAAATGAAGATCATGGCATCCAGTCCCACCACTTCATGGGAAATAGATGGGGAAACAGTGTCAGACTTTATTTTTCTGGGCTCCAAAATCACTGCAGATGGTGACTGCCACCATGAAATTAAAAGACGCTTACTCCTTGGAAGGAAAGTTATAACCAACCTAGTTAGCATATTCAAAAGCAGAGACATTAATTTGCCAACAAAAGTTCGTCTAGTCAAGGCTATGGTTTTTCCTGTGGTCATGTATGGATGTGAAAGTTGGACTGTGAAGAAGGCTGAGCGCCAAAGAATTGATGCTTTTGAACTGTGGTGTTGGAGAAGACTCTTGAGAGTCCCTTGGACTGCAAGGAGATCCAACCAGTCCATTCTGAAGGAGATCAGCCCTGGGATTTCTTTGGAAGGAATGAGGCTAAAGCTGAAACTGCAGTACTTTGGCCACCTCATGAGAAGAGTTGACTCATTGGAAAAGACTCTGATGCTGGGAGGGATTGGGGGCAGGAGGAGAAGGGGACGACAGAGGATAAGATGGCTGGATGGCATCACTGACTAGATGGACGTGAATCTGAGTGAACTCTGGGAGTTGGTGATGGACAGGGAGGCCTGGCGTGCTGCGATTCATGGGGTCGCAAAGAGTCAGACACGACTGAGTGACTGATCTGATCTGATCTTTATTATTAAACATTTAAATTAAAATTGATAAAGAAGTCTTGATATGAAGCAATATGAATTATTTTCATATGGACTAATTTTTAAAAATCTCTTTAATGCTTCCTAGTTGTGATGGAATCCCTCTCACGAGGTTTTAATTCCTATGTTACTATTTCTGACCATGGACCTTGTTTCTAATTGTCTTATATTGGAGATTTAAAAAAGAGTATAGGTGTCGTCTATGTCAAATGTCCCAGGAATAATAATAAACATAAATATATAAGGTTTACTCGAGTTAGTTGGCATTCTAGGTGTATCTCATGAAGAAGTAACTCTGTTTCTGACTTCTCTTGGGGCAGATTCAACTAAGTATTGATTAATATTGCCTTCCTTAATAAAGTTATTTAACTCATGATACAGCTTCTGCTTCCCTGAATTGATCTTAGAAGTATTAAGCAGATGAAAGGTAAGCTCCTGCTTCTACTCTATTCAAGTCATGAAGTGGACTACTAAGAACATATTGTCTTCTAATGAATTAGTTGGATGGTCATGTTGAATGGAAGCTCTGTGGAGTGTCTGAGCTCTGGTCAAAACCAAGGGAAGCCTCAAGTGACATTCTAGACCTGTACAGTTAAGGTGACAATGCAAGAGGCAATCCCACTTTCCCATTTGCCTTTGTGTGGAATCAAAGAGGGTTCATATAACCAGACATAGCTAAGTAGAGGCATTAACATCACACAAGTCAAAGTGACAATTATTCCTAAGAGGTATAGCAGGAACTGATCCTGGGATAGAGCCTTGAGATAGGAAGGGAAGACTGGGAGCAGATATTACTGGTGCCAGTATTCACTGCATGCCCTCCACCTCCAGAAAATAAAACTTTATGGTCTATTTTTAAGTGCTATGAGCTGAATGTTTGTATCTCCAAAGTTCTTTTGTTGAAAGCATAATTCCCAGTGTGATGGTATTTGAAAGTGGGGGCCTTTGGAAACTAGTGTTCTTATAAAAGAGGAGGTGACATGAAATCTCTTTGTCTTCACTTTCACACCAAGGAAAGGCTGTATGAGGACAAAACCAAGAAGGAGGCTCTTGAAATGGACCACACTAGCAGTCTGATCTCTGACTTCTAGCCTGCCTAATCTTGAGAAATAAATGTTTGTTGTTTTAACAGCCACCCGGTCTATGGTAATTTTTTAATAGCGGCCCAAACTGACTAAAACAGTAAGGTCCTAGAACTGATAGCCCAGTTCATACAAACTGTTCAGATCATTTTGAGGGTAATTGTCTTTCAAATCAAGTAACTTTCTTGAGACCCTTTCTGAAAACTGCCTTGGTTGAAATAATGAAAATGTTAGATTGGAAGCATGTAAACCTAAAGAACATTGCAGAAGTCTTAAGTGTACACTGAGGTGCAGAGTAAGAGGTGGTGCAAATCAGATTTCTTACTTCTACACAAGATCTACAGTGGAATTCCAAGTGCCATAGCTGCACAGCACAGTCACCAGCTGGAGCTTACCAGACAGGAAATAAAATTGTTACAGAAAGGCAGAGGATTTGGAATCAGACCTGCCATCCTTCTTTACCACTAACAACTTTATGTTGATTTAAGACAATCTAAGTCAAAGGTCAAAGAGCAAATCATGGACATTGGTGGGAACAGGCATGTTTTATAAGATAATTTATAACTTTGTAAAATGTTTAACCGGAAGATCGTTGGTAAAGAGAATGTAAACATACACAATTAAAAATAGTTAACCTCTTAGTAATGAATTCACTGTCTCTTGTGAGATTGTTACTCTTGTCCAAAAATATCCATCTGTCTGTAAAATTAAGAATGTAGTAACTCCAGACCAACAAATTTCAAAGTCTTTTCCATGAAATTCTGGAGTTTGAGCAATAATTTAAGGAGGTTTGTTGAAATACAGTGTGGCCAAGGAAGGCATGCTTTAACACCACCACTTTGGGGACTTGATGCTGGCAATGAGAGTACATGAGGGATAGCAAATAAAACTGTCTGTCCTGGTTTGGGGAATTTGGATCTGTGTTAGGGAAACAGCGACTGATTTATGATAGGTATTTGGAGAAGAGATAGTCTGTCAAAACAAACACATCTCCCTTTTTTCTTGAGAGGAAGCAAGCTGTTTTATGGATTTCCTTGGAATCCTTAAAAATAGTAGGGAGAAATGTTTCCATTATTAACAGCATGCTTTAGTTTTGCAGATTGAGCAGGCGAAAGCGTTTGTACTTGTACAGGTAGAGCTGGAAAGTTCCACACCATGTTGGATATTGAGCTCTTTAAGGATGAATCACATCAACAGCTTACATCCCCACATCCAAGATCTTTGGGCTTCCTCAGTCAAAGGGTTTGGCATGACTTAAGTCACACATGGACTCTGAAATTTAGGAAAGTCAGACACAGTAGGGAGGAGGATAAGCACAGGGTGGCCCATCTCTTGGTGGATGCGAGTGCTTGCTGTCCTCCTGTGTATAAAAGAGGCAGAATTAACACTTCAAATTCTCTGGTCACCTTGCTTCAGACTGTTTAATCTACCTGAAAAGTCCTCCATATTTTCTTTTCTCCCATCCTCAAATTTAGCCTTATAGTTTTGTGAAGTTTCTGAAGACTGGTAATTCTGGAGTTCAAATTCTCGTGTCAACTGGGTATTATTTACTTGCAAGGAAGTGATAAAGACCAAGTGGAAAATGTATATGCAGCCCTCAGTGAAGAGCCTGACATGCAGTAGGTACTCCATCAATGACTTATGTTATTGTTCAGTTACTAAGTCAAGTCTGACTCCTTGTGACCTCATCAATGATAGCTTTACTAGAAAATACTAGCACTTGCATCTATATTCTTTGAACCAGTGACATAACAATATTATCCACAAATGATTTTTCCTTTATTGTATCTTTGGAGGCTATTTTCAGTGCACAGTAGGAGAGCATGCATTAGGTCTTTGATTCTGAAAATGAATTCTGAATATTTAGAGACATAAAGGTCATGCCCTGACCACCTCTGAAGTAGGACAGCTATACATAACCAACTTTCACTCTACTAGAAACAAATGTGCAGGATAAATTTATGGATGGTATTTGGCAGATTTAGATCCTTTTGGAAGACATGGAGGAAAATAATGCTTCATAATTATTGTAAATTCAATTTAAAATTGATTTAAAAGACTTTCTCTTTGGTTATTATGATTGTTTAAGTTCTGGCCCTTCTCCTCTAATTGCCATGATTTCTGGCCCCTTGTACTCCTTTATTTCTTGCCAAAAAATAAAATCAAACCCTGCTGTGATGATCCTTCTTCATTTTTCCAAACAAGCATTGTCTTTTCAGGAATACAGAGAGTGAAGTAGGGGAAAGTGAACTTCTGGTTGAACTATTTAGCTCAGAATTCCCCTCCCCTGGGAAATTTTTTTCTATGCTTTCCTTCCCTTGAATCTCTATAGAGGTAATTATTCATAATTATTAATTTTTCTCTGCTACCTCTGCACTTTGCACAGACTGTTAAGCTTTCACTTCACTGTACTGTAACTTATTTCTTTGCATATCTGCCTCCCTTCTGAGACTGTGGGCCATTTGAGAGTAGAGACTATGCTGTAAACATCTTTGTATCCTGACTTGCTGCTTGACTATATATGTGGCAAATATTTACTGAACTGAATTATTGAGTTCTTGAGTCATTAAGTGAACACATAGTGAAAACATCCATTTTCACAACAATCATGACTATGTGAAATAAGTCATGGTTTTGAAAAAGTTCTCTTTTAACACGTTTATATTTTCTACTTGTAAAAGTTAGGCTTGTTGTTATGCTTTTTATCTCTAAACTCTTGGCAGTGAATTCCTGCTGCTTCACATTGCAGTTTTAAACTCTTGGTGAAAATTTTCCTGTCTGTTCTGCCGTTTGTGATGAATGTTTTCCTGTTGTGTGTGTGTAAGTTATTTACTTTTCCTGTAATGACAAATTTTGTCCAACTATATAGTGCCTCTCTACCTACATTGTTATATAAATATCTTAGATTTAATTGTCCCTAAGGAACTAGCCTGAATTTAAAAGATTTATTTTGTCTCTCTTGTTCCTCTGATAAATAAATTCAGCAGATATAGAAAGGCTGTTCTTTGGAATATTGTGTACAATGTTTTTGTTTAACTACTTCAGTTTTTTTGAAAAGATAAAGGTGAGAATATATAAATTAGTAACTGAATTCTGTTTCTCTCTCTTCCTTATTTTCAACATTTACTCTTTAAAATTTTACTTTATAAACTTCCAAAAGTAACTGCATTAGAATATTAATACTGTTTTTCTTATACTCAGGAGAGATAAAAGCAATATATATATATGTGTGTGTGTGTATATATATATACATAAATTTATATGATTAATGGTATGACTGTATATTGATAACAGTAAAATAATTTTCTGCATATAGTTTGGGCAAAAGGGAAGAAATTCAATCATTGTACAAAACGAGATTATTCTGTGCATAATAGCAGAGATAGTGAGATAAATACATTATTTTTAGTGTATTTAAAATTATAGTTAAAATGACCTCTGTATCCTGTTATATTACGGGACTTAAAGGGACAGTTGTGCTAGTTGGTTTAATGATGAAATTAAGTTACTTGTCCAGGGTCACACACCTAGTTCATAAGCAGCGTTTGCCTGACTTGCAGACCAAGCTCCTATTATTTTTAGGCAGGTAAATCAGACAGAGATTATTAGACCATGAATTGTTAATCCATTTCAGGTATTTCATTATTAACCATGACAGTTATATTAACCATGACATTATAACCATGACAGGCTATGCTTTAGTGCCCGGTTTTTATTAATTTTCATTGCAAGGCCTTCTAGAAATAATGCAGAAAGTTACTGCTGAGCGTTTTCATTAAACACTTATTAAGCACCATCGGCGTGCTGCATGGGGCTAGGCACTCAGGATACCGAGTAGCAGAAAGTACCTCTCCCTGAGCAGGTATGGTTGCGGAAGAGCCACCCCTGTGAACACGTATTTTGAATGTTAAAAACCCTTTTTAATAGTTGATGAAGGACAGGTGATATTCCTGGAGTTGTCCAGGTTTAAGGAGATAAAACTTTCAGGGGAACATAACTGGACAAACCTGAAGCTGTGAAATAAACCGAGGGCGTGGCACTCTCGTCCCTGAGACACTGGCTTCCTGGAATTGCTGCTTTACATGCTCCTCTCATTTGTCTCCAGTCCATCCTGAGCTCTGCCCACCCAGGAATCCTGCCATGCACGCTTGCAGCTCAGTGTCTTTTTTGTTCCTCTGGCCTCTGTCACCGTCCTCTGGTTCACTATTTCCTGTTCATACCTTAAATCTCAGGTCAGATATCATCTCTGCTTGGAAGCATTTTTTGGTCCCCCTTCAAAAGCTGAGCTTATTACTCAGTTATCTGAAATGCCATATCTAGTGGAAGAGGCCACTATTATAAAATACTCATATATCTACTTAGTCTTCTTGTGATTTTGCACTTTATTAATTAACGAATCCTAACACTTTTCTAATACTACAAATAACATGTGGCTTTCATTAGGAAAAATTTGTCTTCTTCCTCTGGAATTAGATTGTAACAATTTAAACCATTCTTGTTTTGTTTCTAATAGTGATTATTTAAATAATCAGTCCTTCCAAAGAACACCTAGGACTGATTTCCTTTAGGATTAACTGGTTGGATCTCCTTGCAGTCCAAGGGACTCTCAAGAGTCTTCTCCAACACCACAGTTCAAAAGCATCAATTCTTCTGCACTCATCTTTCTTTATAGTCCAACTCTCACATCTATATATGACAACTGGAAAAACCATATCCTTGACTAGACGGACCTTTGTTGACAAAGTAATGTCTCTGCTTTTTGATATGCTGTGTAGGTTGGTCATAACTTTCCTTCCAAAGAGTAAGCGTCTTTTAATTTCATGGCTGCAGTCATCATCTGCCATGATTTTGGAGGCCCCAGAAATAAAGTCTGCCACTGTTTCCACTGTTTCTCCATCTATTTTCCATGAAGTGATGAGACCAGATGCCATGATCTTAGTTTTTGAATGTTGAGCTTTAAGCCTTTTTCACTCTCCACTTTCACTTTCATCAAGAGGCTCTTTAGTTCTTCTTCACTTTCTGCCATAGGGTGGTGTCATCTGCATATCTGAGGTTATTGATATTTCTCCTGGCAGTTCCTTTAATCAATCTCTTTCTTAATTTTTTTCTGTAGTTAAACATAAGCATAATTTCATGTCCAGATTGCTTCGTTAGTGAAAAATCATCAAATCACCTTTATGAGCTTGAAATATCAAGCAGTAGAGAAACCCTAAACAGTTACAGCAAGTATTGTATATTTTTTATTTTATATATTTATATTGTTGATTGTTAATATGTCATTTGCTTCTTTCATCTTCTGAACTAATATCGTTTACTCAATTGCCTCATCAGTACTCCTTTTAGTAGAGATTATTTCAATATGTCACATTTCAGAAAAAAATATCAGATCTCTGAGAGCTTAAATTTTTTACTTTAGTTTCCTCCAAAATTGCTTTGCATATTAGGTCATAAAGATTCCCTAAAACGAAATCAGACGCATTTGATTTTGTATGGTTACAATTTCTTTGCTTTAGATAAATATTATCTATAGCTATATGAATATGTTTTAAATTATTTTATGATGTTTTGAGAAATTAGGTCAGTTGTAACATCAGAAACAATTTTGAATTTTTCAATTGATCTTGTAGGTTAGTCATTGATTTTTTTTTTTTTTCATTTCCTTTGTCCCTCCTCAACTTTCCAGTGAAACCAACTTCTCTAAACAATTATCAGAGTGAATTAATGTCTGGGTTGTTTCTAAAATCTTTCTTTTGTTCAGAAATATACCATACATTAATGAATGCTCTAGAGGCAATACTGTTGATTTCCAACTTTCTAAAACATAATGGACAGAATAATTTTGAACATGTCTAAAGAGTCTTCTAACTTATGTATATTTTAATTTACTCTTAATAGAAACCAAAGTGCTCTGTATAGAACACAAACCATGCAATAGTACCCTGAAATTATGAATTAATGATTCAAATCATTTCGTAAGGCTATCTCTTTATGTTCCCCTAGTGAGAAAGAATGTAATTATTTTTGTGGTAATCAAGATTATTTATATATTACTCTCTGCAGTAGAAAAATTAATCCCTGCCTTCCTCCTGAAAAGTACCTGTCCCCACTGGATGCTTCCACTATGGGAAATGGTGAATCCAGGTAGATTCTTTGTACCAGATGACCCTGCCCCCAAAGGGAACCAAGCAGATTCTCTTGACCAGGAATTTGGAATTTAGAAAAATCAAACTGACTGATTCATCCTGCTAAGAAAAACTGAGTCCCAAGATAACAAAGAGATATTACTGGAAGTTGGCTCTCCAAAAAAAAAAAGCCAAATCCAGTTATAAAGAGACGACTGCAACAAGTCAGCAAAGAAGTGTGGTTTTCAGAAAAACAAAAACAAAAACAGCAGAATTCAGCAGTAGCACAAAGGTAGGCAAGAACAGGAAGCGGGGAGTCTGATGAAAAACAGAGGGTTCTCAGTTATCAGGCCTAGGCCAGTGTGATCAAGCTGAATTGTGCTTCTGTGTCTTAGTTCAGTTCAGATCAGTCGCTCAGTCGTGTCCAACTCTTTGCGACTCCATGAATCGCAGCACGCCAGGCCTCCCTGTCTATCACCAACTCCCGGAGTTCACTCAGATTTCACGTCCATCGAGTCAGTGATGCCATCCAGCCATCTCATCCTCTGTCATCCCCTTCTCCTCCTGCCCCAATCCCTCCCAGCATCAGAGTCTTTTCCAATGAGTCAACTCTTCACATGAGGTGGCCAAAGGACTGGAGTTTCAGCTTTAGCATCAGTCCTTCCAAAGAAGTCCCAGGGCTGATCTCCTTCAGAATGGACTGGTTGGATCTCCTTGCAGTCCAAGGGACTCTCAAGAGTCTTCTCCAACACCACAGTTCAAAAGCATCAATTTTTCAGTGCTCAGCTTTCTTCACAGTCCAACTTTCACATCCATACATGACCACAGGAAAAACCATAGCCTTGACTAGACAGATTTTGTTGGCAAAGTAATGTCTCTGCTTTTCAATATGCTGTCTAGGTTGGTCATAACTTTCTTTCCAAGGAGTAAGCGTCTTTTAATTTCATGGCTGCAGTCACCATCTGCAGTCTTATCCTCAGGTGCCATCAAATTTCTTCTCTCATGTGCTTCAAACTTTCTATGCAAACTTGGGTACATTTTTATTTATTGCAACCTAATTATCCTGAAAGTGAAAGTTTAGTTGCTCAGTCATGTCTGACTCTATATGACCCCATGGACTGTAGCCCGCCAGGCTCCTTTGTCCATGGAATTCTCCAGGCAAGAATACTAGAGTGGGTAGCCATTCCCTTCTCCAGGGGATCTTCCCAACCCAGGGATCAAAACCTGGGTCTTCTGTGTTGCAGGCAGATTCTTTACCATCTGAGCCACCAGGGAAGCCCTTAATAATCCTGAGAGTTATTTAAAATCAAAAAGTATTTATAAATTTAATAATATATAATAGGCATTATAAATCAAAAGAGTTTAAGAGATTCTCCTTACAGTTCCATTTCATATAAAATTACCAGATCCAAAGTATGTGAATAATAAAATACATTTCAATCTGAAAAAGAACTTTTTAATCTTAAGGTATATTTCCATATTAGAAAATCATAAGCAATTTTGATATCTATCACATAGGATGATAGTTCTGTAGTAAATTGTCAAACATTTTGGCCCTAGTTAAACCTGAACTCTAGTTTGTGCTAAGCTTAAACTTAATGGAAAGTATACTTATTTGCTCAAGTAACAAATGTTCTCTATTTGTTTCTAGACTGGAAAATTTTAACTGTTTATTCCAAATTCAGTGTATTTTGTTATAAGGCTCTTTTGACCTGCATGGCAAAATCCTCTACCTTGAAATAACTTAGACAAAAAGGAAAGTTTGTCAGTTCTCATAACAGGTCCTCTTATATTAGACTTCAGATTTGGCTCAAACTCTGACTAGTAACCTTTCTCTGTCTCTTGACTCAGTTTTCCCCTTGAAGAGCCTTCTTTCTTGAGTAGGTGCTTTCGTATCTTAGGTAGGTAAGTAGGTTTAGTCGCTCAGTCATGTCCAACTCCTGCAACCCCATGGCCTGTAGCCCACCAGTCTCCTCTGTCCATGGGATTTCCCAGGCAAGAATACTAGAGTGGGTTACCATTTCCTTCTCCAGGGGATCTTCCTGTTGCAGGGATCAAACCCAGGTTTCCTGTATTGCAGGCAGATGCTTACTGACTGAGCCACCAGGGAAGCCCTCCCCTATCTTACCTCTTGCAAATTAAGAAATCTTGGCAGGAGAACTTCTCATTCCACTGTTTCCAGCAAATGCCTCACCTTGACACTAAGAATCAGCTTCTGCGGCCAAGGATAGAATGCTGAGTTTCAAGGTCTGGGTCCTGTGTCCACTCTGAAGTCACATGAACTAAGAGCAGGGCAATGGGAGCAGGCAATTTCACCAAGAAAAACAAAGATGCTTTTATTATGAGAAGGATAAGTGGTGCTGGGAGGCATAAGCAAAGATATCCTCTATATCTACCCAATATATTTTGCATTTTTGTAGTTACTCTGACTGCATGCCCACCACAGTTATTACAGCTTTGTTCTTGTCAGTTGTGGTCTGTTAACCTACACATTCTTATGTACTGTGTGTGTTAGTAGCTCAGTCATGTCTAACTCTTTGCGACCTCATGGACTGTAGCCTGCCAGGCGCCTCTGTCCATGGAATTCTCCAGGCAAGAATACTGGAGTGGGTTTCCATTCCCTTCTCCAGGGATTTTCATGACCCAGGGCTCAAACCCAGGCCTCCTGCATTGCAGGCAGATTCTTTACCTTCTGAGCCACCACTAATAGTGCATTATCTTCCACATTAAGTGAAAGTCACTCAGTCGTGTCCGACTCTGCAACACCATGGCCTATACAGTCCATGGAATTCTCCAGGTCAGAGTATGGGAGTGGGTAGCCTTTCCTTTTTCCAGGGGATCTTCTACCAATTGAAAAATCATTCATCCTGTGACAGTCTTAGGAGCTGAGACCTTTTATGTAATATGATTCAAAGAGTGCCTGGATATTTCCTCTTTTTCCCAAATATTCCCTCCTACTTCCCAGCACGGAGATGTACTTTTTTGTATCCTTGGGGTCTCAGAGTTTTCCAGTTTAATTTAAACACAGATATCTCCTTAGAGCAGCAGTTATCTTAAGGCACTCAGAGTTGGTGCTCTAGCTGGGATTAGCTTATGGCCAGTGATAAAACAGTTTTCTGAGGGACAGTGTCTAAGAGAGATGGAATAGTAGATGATTTTTGTTGGCACAGCATCAAAGATTTACTTGATCTAACTTCACAGTTTTCTTATGGTTATTCCAGCTCTAAGTCATCTTTTATATTTCTTCAACTCCAATGGAAAAATGCAGATAAATTATATTGTGCATAAGAGAAGAAAGTTACAGAAGGATTTATTATTCATAGATGCTTTAAAAAAAAAAAAAAGAAGGGACTTCAAGTGCCAAACCACAAGGAAGACATGACATGATAGCTATCCATCAGTGCTTATGGAATAAAATTCTATGTCAAAATAATGTTGTTATCTTTGCAAGTTTTTCTGGTAAGAAAAACTCACTGAATAACAGATGTTAAGATCATGAAAAATATTATTAAATTCAAGTACAAAGCAATAATGTTTTATTGAATTAAACTGCAGAGGATCTAGTTAAGTCTTTTAACATTTAGTACCTTTTCCCTGCCAGGCATTAATCTAGGTGTTTGGGCTACAGTGATATGTAAACAGACTGACATCCTCACTCTCATAGAGCTTACATGTTAGTAAAGGACATAGACATTATGTACTGATTATTATCAACAAAACAAATCAGTAAACTATGTAGAATAGAAATGTATAAATGCCACGGCAAAAATAAAACGTAGAATAAGTTAGCAGAAATAAGGTAGGCTGTGTGGCATTGTATGCGTGTGCTCAGTTGCTCGCGTCAGAGTCTTTGTGACCCCATGAACTGTAGCCCACCAGGCTCCTCTGTCCATGAGATTAACTAGGCAGGGTAGATTTGACTGGGAAGATGACATTTGGGCAAAGACTTGAACCTCTGCAGGAATGAGCTGTAGGGTGTTGGCAGGAAGAAACTGTGGGCAGAGGGATCAGCCAGGGAGAAGTTCCTGGGGAGAATGTGTCTGTAGGACTCAGGACCAGTAATAAGGCTGGTATGCTGGGAGTGAGTGACCAAGGAGAGTGGGAGAGGTGAGAACACAGAGGATTTTATTATATTGTGTTGTTCAGTTACTCAGTCATGTCTGACTCTTTGCGACCCCATGAAGTGCAACACGCCAGGCTTCCCTATCCTTTACCATCTCTTGGAGTTTGCTCAGACTGATGTCCACTGAATTTATGATGCCATCCAACCTGCTTTAGTACAAATTAGTTGTATCCTCTGAGGTTCCAAACGTTCAGCTATTACATTTTTAATGTATTTTTCTTTGTAATTATGATTAGATTAACAAGTTCTATATGGACTCCTTTGGTTTGATGTTAGCCGTACCCGTTTTAAGCTTCCTCAATTTGTAATCTCATTTTTTAAATAAATATGAGCTAAAAACCACCACCATCACGTATGTTAGAAGAACACTCAAAAAAATGTGTGGTTTTGACAGGGCCAAAGGGTAGGAAGCTGCCATATGTGACTATTCTCAGCAGCAGACTAGATGGTGATGAGAAGGACATAGCCTTACTGCAAAATACACCTAAAAGTGGATGACTGCAACCAATCTCCCTCTAGCGTCCAAGAAAGAAAATGTGCAGCCCTTGCTCCACTGGAATTTGTTGGAAATGCAGCTTAAGTGAAGTCGAGATAAAGTTTAGTTTAGACATAACCACTGAGGCGCTGGTCAGCTATGGGCTAAGTATTGACCAGAATCTTAAATACATGAAAAAGTCTGATGACACTATTGTGAAGTAACTTAGTAGTTGATCAAATTTATCTGAGATTAGTTTGGCAATTGGCAATTATAATTCATATGTGATCATTTCATAAATATTTGTTAATATGAAACCCAGTGGATGGAGCTAAAGAATTTGGGGGAAAAAATTACAAAACCAGAAAATCAGAGTCCCTACTCTTGATAACTATGATATATTTTGAATTTTCTGTCCTCAGTATGTATTCCCAGCCCTGCCTTTGCTGTTAAATGATGCAATTTATGGCTTCTTTCTTCCAGGGAATGTGAATGCTTAGAGAATAGCAATTTATTTAGTGTTAGCCTAAGTAAACACAAGAGAGCAGGTCTGTGAAAGGAAATAAAGTATTACATCCCCAAAGTGGGTCTTATGCTTTTACTTGTTTCTTTTAATAGTAAGAATTGATAATTTTTTAATTGATAAAAATTTTAATGTTTTACTAATTGTTTTGAAGTCAAAAATTTTCCCCTTTAGGTCTTGGATTCTTGCTCAGTATTTCCTGGATATTTACAGTTATAAAATTTATTTTTCTATCCACTTAAATATTATGTGAATATAAGTATATCTTAACATTTGCATAAGTAAAACAAAAATACAAGTTGATCCATAAAAAATTAAATAATGTTGGAATATATATATATATATATAATAAAAAGCACCCTTCAGCAGCCTATTTCCCCTCAGTACTATATTCTTTCCCATGGTGAAACCAACCTATTAGAAGTATGAGTTTTATTTAAATGTTCAGTTTTTGTGTACATACACACAAATACAAACTGTTTTTCTTTATTCTGCATTACTCATTTATCTGTATAACTTGGAGATACCTGTGTGTAACAACTATTCACTTATCTCTACCATTTTGTCTCTGTATCTGTTTACCTTCTTATCCATCCAGCCATTTAACTATCTGATCTCTCATTTTCAACATTATCACATAAGCTTATCGGTCATCTCCACCTCTTTCATCAGTCATCTCCATTTCTTTCTGCTCACCTGCGTCAATCTCTCTCCCCAAAGACTGACTCTCTTTCCTTCTTGGTCACAAGACAGAAACTATCACCAGCTGATTCTGAGTTTGCATCTTATATCAAGAACACACATAGAATCAGACTATTATTTTTAATGCTGATTCCCAGTTTCACAGGGAAGGAAGGGGCTCACTGGCCTTATTAGCTCAGATGTGACACCAAATGGAAATAACCATGTGGCCAGAGGCAGATGGTGTTGTGGCAACATGACTGCCAGAAATCTTGTTCTGCAGCTGAACGGCAAATGTTACATGACATTACTTCTATGTGGGATCTACAAAATAATACAAGTGAATCTAGATACAAAACAGAAACAGACGCACAGGCATGGAAAACAAACTTATGGTTACCAAAGGGGAGAAGGACGGGGAAGGGCAAATTGGGAGCATGAGATTAACAGGTACAAACTACTGCATGTAACATCAGATCAGATCAGATCAGTTGCTCAGTTGTGTCCGACTCTCTGCGACCTCATGAATCGCAGCACGCCAGGCCTCCCTGTCCATCACCAACTCCTGGAGTTCACTCAGACTCACGTCCATCGAGTCGGTGATGCCATCCAGCCATCTCATCCTCTGTCATCCCCTTCTCCTCCTGCCCCCAATCCCTCCCAGCATCAGAGTCTTTTCCAATGAGTCAACTCTTCGCATGAGGTGGCCAAAGGACTGGAGTTTCAGCTTTAGCATCAGTCCTTCCAAAGAAATCCCAGGGCTGATCTCCTTCAGAATGGACTGGTTGGATCTCCTTGCAGTCCAAGGGACTCCCCAGAGTCTTCTCTAACACCACAGTTCAAAAGCATCAATTTTTAAGTGCTCAGCTTTCTTCACAGTCCAACTTTCATATCCATACATGACCACAGGAAAAACCATAGCCTTGACTAGACAGACTTTTGTTGGCAAAGTAATGTCTCTGCTTTTGAATATGCTATCTAGATTGGTCATAACTTTCCTTCCAAGGAGTAAGTGTCTTTTAATTTCATGGCTGCGATATCTTGTAATAACTTGTAATGGAAAAGAATCTGAAAAAATATTTAATGAATCATTTTACAGTATACCTGAAACTAATGCAATATTGTAAATCAACTATAATTTAATAAAAAAAAT
Organism: Bison bison bison; assembly: GCF_000754665.1. Classification (NCBI taxonomy): domain Eukaryota; kingdom Metazoa; phylum Chordata; class Mammalia; order Artiodactyla; family Bovidae; genus Bison; species Bison bison. Next base: position 226,010 of record NW_011494835.1, read on the forward strand.
TCACATACCATATAATAACAAAAGGGAACTGCAGATGAGAGTCTGTTTTCAGTGAAAATGGTTCCCCAAGAAAGAGATGGGGGTCTAGGCATACAGTTCACTCAGGGTCCACTTCCAGGCTGTTGTTGTGTTGTGCTGAGTCGTGTCTGACTCTTTGTGATCCCATGGAGCCTACCACGGAATTTTTTCAGGCAAGAATGCAATGGCATATTACTTAGCTATAAAAAGGAACACATTTGAGTCAGTTCTAGTGAGGTGGATGAACCTAGAGCTTATTATACAGATTGAAGTTAGTCAGAAAGAGAGAAACAAATATCATATATTAACACACACACATATATATGGAATCTAGAAAGATGGTACTGATGAAACTATTTGAAGAGTAGCAATGGAGACACAGACATACAGAACAGACTTGTGGACATGGTCAGAGAAGTAGAGAGAGAGACAAATTAAGAGAGTAGCTTTGAAACATATATATTACCCTATGTAAAATAGACAGCCAGTAGGAGTTTGTCGTATGACCCAGGGAGCTCAACTGGCTGCTCTGTGACAATCTAGGGGGATGGAATGGAGTGGGAGGTGGGAGGGAGTTTTCTGAGGGAGGGGGCGTATGTATACCTGTGGCTGATTCATGCTGATGTATGGCAGAAACAAGCACAACATTGTAAAGCAATTATCCTCCAATTAAAAGTAAACAAATTAAAAAAGAACACTGGAATGGGTTGCCAACCCAGGAATTGACCCCGTGTCTCTTACACCTCTTACATTGGTAGGTGGATTCTTCACCACTGCGCCACCTAGGAAGCCCCCACCACTTTTAGGTAATGTCCTCTTAAAACAATTTAATTCAGTTGTAAAACTTACCTCTCAAAGGTAAACTCTAGTATCAATAGCATTATTTTGCGTATTTGTACAGGAATCATCTTCGACAACTATTTCTAGGATAGTCTTTTCTTCTTCTCTAGCTTCTAAACCTGCATTACAATTATGCATTCTATACTACAAAATGCAATGTTTTGGGATCTGAGTACACTCTCCCTCCACTCGCCCCCAAACTAAATCAGAAAACATAGTCTGAGATGTTATTACTGAAACAAAAACTATCATTGAAATTGGATGTCACCTTAAAAAAAAAAAAAAGTCAAAACATGCTTGTTTTCGATATATCTCCTGGTAAAAAATGTAAATGGATAGTGGCAGTGAAGCCAACTTGCCATGGCAGAAGAATTTAGAAGAGATTAATTCCTCGTGATGGTGACTGCAGCCATGAAATTAAAAGATGCTTACTCCTTGGAAGGAAAGTTATGACCAACCTAGATAGCATATTCAAAAGCAGAGACATTACTTTGCCAACAAAGGTCTGTCTAGTCAAGGCTATGGTTTTTCCAGTGGTCATGTATGGATGTGAGAGTTGGACTGTGAAGAAAGCTGAGCGCCGAAGAATTGATGCTTTTGAACTGTGGTGTTGGAGAAGACTCTTGAGAGTCCCTTGGACTGCAAGGAAATCCAACCAGTCTATTCTGAAGGAGATCAGCCCTGGGACTTCTTTGGAAGGAATGGTGCTAAAGCTGAAACTCCAGTCCTTTGGCCACCTCATGCGAAGAGTTGACTCATTGGAAAAGACTTTGATGCTGGGAGGGATTGGGGGCAGGAGGAGAAGGGGACGACAGAGGATGAGATGGCTGGATGGCATCACTGACTCGATGGACATGAGTCTGAGTGAACTCCGGGAGTTGATGATGGACAGGGAGGCCTGGCGTGCTGTGATTCATGGGGTCGCAAAGAGTCGGACACGACTGAGTGACTGAACTGAACTGAACTGAACTGAATTTATTGGCACAGACTGTATTACTGGGATTTGAGGAAAGTCTGGGTGTTCATTGGAAGGACTGATGCTAAAGCTGAAACTCCAGTACTTTAGCCACCTCAGGCGAAGAGTTGACTCATTGGAAAAGCCTCTGATGCTGGGAGGGATTGGGGGCAGGAGGAGAAGGGGATGACAGAGGATGAGATGGCTGGATGGCATCACTGACTCGATGGACGTGAGTTTGGGTGAACTCCGGGAGTTGGTGATGGACAAGGAGGCCTGGTGTGCTGCGATTCGCGGGGTTACGAGGAGTTGGACACAACTGAGCGACTGAACTGAACTGAACTCCTCATGAAAACTTTAAGTTACAGCCCTAATATTTCAGTGTTTCCAGTTCTCTTGAAGAGTTTAGAAGAGTATAAAATGATATAATCAATATTCATGAAGATACTTTGCTCCAAAGGCCACCTGTTTGTATAATTGGAGTTTTTGCCTTTAATGTCTTATTGTTATTGCTATTGTTACTTTTATTTTGGAAATTTCATAACTATAAAAATAGAAGAGTGTAATTATAATGAATTCATATATGTATGATATGTACACATCACTGAGTCAACAATTACCAACTCATGATCAAACAGGTTTCACTTAATCCCAAAATCCCTCCCTGAGATTGTTTTGAAGCAAACTCCTGACATAAAGCCATCTCATCTTGTAAATATTCTAGTATGTATATATCTTTAAAAGATAAAAATTTTCTGCAAAAGAAAACTCATTCACAGAAACCATGATCACATCTTAAAAATTAATAATAGCTTCTAAATTTATCAAGTATCCATCATATAATTTTTCATTTAACTCAGGTCCATATATGATCCATGCATTACAACCATTTAATGTGACTCAGTTATCTTTTAATTTATGAGTTTCTTCATTTGTCAATTCTTTCCTTGAATTTTTTGTCATTTTTTCTGCTGTTCATAAAAATTGAGTCATTTGTTATACAGTTACACATGTAGTCAGGGTTTACTGATTTCATACCCATGGTGCTATTTAATATGTTCCTCCATTTCCTATATATCTGAAAATTCATACTTCAATATAGAGGCTTGATCAGATTCAGTATTTTGGCAAGACACCTTGATAGGTTGTACAGCTGACCCTTGAACAACTCAGAGGTTAGGAACACCACCCTCCACACGGTAAAAATGGACACATAACTTCACAGTCAGCCCTCGAAATCCTCGGTTCCACATTTGCCAATTCAACCAACCTTAGATTATGTAGTATCATAGTGTGTATTTATTGAAAAAACTTTGTGTATAAGTTACCTGTGCAGTCCAAACCCATGTAGTTCAAGGGTATACTGCCATCAAGCAGTGTTTAATAGTTGGCAGTCTCAATATTTGTAATGTAACCAAGCACTGATGATAATTGCCTAGATTCCATAATTCCTTAAGAATGGCAAAATGATAATGTTTTAATTCTACCATCTATTCTTCATATTTTAACCCCTATACCTAGAAAGCCCTATATGAAAAGCACATCTTGATAATTTATTTGGTTACCCTGAAGTATTGTGAGACTAGAAAAAGCATAATAAATGCTTGTTTTTTCTTTTATCATTTTCAAAATAATTAGCTTGGTCTTTTATAATTTCCTTGCTGTCTGATTTGTCAAGATAATAAGGCTGATTTCGTATATTTCCTACTTTAGCCTTTTCTGTAAAGAGCCCTTAGTCCTTTTAGTAAGAAGTTGATAATGACACTGAAAATTCAAATTCCAATGAAGTGAAGGAGTATGTCAAGGCTGTATATTGTCACCCTGTTTATTTAACTTATATGCAGAGTACATCATGAGAAATGCTGGGCTGGAGGAAGCGCAAGCTAGAATCAAGATTGCCGGGAGAAATATCAATAACCTCAGATATGCAGATGACACCACCCTTAGGGCAGAAAGTGAAGAGACACTCAAAAGCCTCTTGATGAAAGTGAAAGAGGAGAGTGAAAAAGTTGGTTTAAAGCTCAACATTCAGAAAACTAAGATCGTGGCATCCGGTCCCATCACTTCATGGCAAATAGATGGGGAAACAGTAGAAACAGTGGTTGACTTTATTTTTCTGGGCTCCAAAATCACGGCAGATGATGACTGCAGCCATGAAATTAAAAGACACTTACTCCTTGGAAGGAAAGTTATGACCAACTTAGATAGCATATTAAAGAGCAGACACATTACTTTTTCAACAAAGGTCCGTCTAGTCAAGGCTATGGTTTTTCCAGGGGTCATGTATGGATGTGTGAGAGTTGGACTATAAAGAAAGCTGAGTGCCGAAGAATTGATGCTTTTGAACTGTGGTGTTGGAGAAGACTCTTGAGAGTCCCTTGGACTGCAAGGAGATCCAACCAGTCAATCCTAAAGGAGATCAGTCCTGGGTGTTCATTGGAAGGACTGATGTTGAAGCTGAAGCTCCAATACTCTGGCCACCTGATGCGAAGAGCTGACTCATTTGAAAAGACCCTGATGTTGGGAAAGGTTGAGGGCAGGAGGAGAAGGGGACAAGAGAGGATGAGATGGATGGATGGCATCACCGACTCAATGGATATGGGTTTGGGTGGACTCTGGGAGTTGGTGATGGACAGGGAGGCCTGGCATGCTGCAGTTCATGGGGTCGCAAAGAGTCAGACACGACTGAACGACTGAACTGAAGAAGTGAAAGTCACTGAGTCACATCTAACTCTTTGCAACCCCATGGACTATAGAGTCCATGGAATTCTCCAGGCCAGAATCTGGAGTGGGTAGCTGTTCCCTTCTCCTAGGGACCTTCCAAACCCAAGGATTGAACCCAGGTCTCCCACAATGCATGCAGATTCTTTACCAGCTGAGCACCAGGAAAGTTTACACTTAGCCTCATAGATCTTACATCTGTTTCTTCCAATTCCAGTATCTCCAGTATCAAAAGTCCTGGCCCCCACCACATAAATTACAATTAAAACCCCATAGAAACCACAGGAAAGTCTCAAGATAATGCTACCACCCCTACCACTAAGAATCTGATGATTGAAAATAGTTCAGTAATGAATAATTGGGCTTCCTTGATTGCTCAGTCAGTAAAGGATCCACCTGCATTGTGGGAGACCTGAGTTTGATCCCTGTGTTGGGAAGGTCCCCTGGAGGAGGGCATGGCAACCCACTCCAGTATTCTTGCCTGGAGAATCCTCATGAACAGAGGGGCCTGGTGGGCTACAGTCCATGGGATCACAAAGAGTTGGACACAACTGAGCAATGAAGCATAATGAATAATTATTTTATAGTTATTTAAAGTACTTCTACAGTGACAATGCCAATTATTGTAAATGAGACTAATTTATATTCATGGTGCCCCCCACTCTATTTCTGTCCTCCATTTTAATTTTTGTGGTGGCTTATCTTTAATACTTTTTAAATTGTAAGCAAAGACAAGTGGATAGAATTACCGTTGTAGATATATAACTATCCTTTCCTAGTTGAATGATAGTACACAATTTTCCATCTTGCCTTTTTCAGTTAATGATGCATCTTGGAGATCACTCTATTAAGTGTATTAAACATTTTACTTATTCATTTTTAAAGATACATAAAAATTCGTTATGGATTTGTGGATATGTTCTGATGGCTCAGACAGTGAAGAATCTGCCTGGAGCTCAGGAGACCTGGGTTCGATCCCTGGGTCAGGAAGATCCCCTGGAGAAGGAAATGGCAACATACTCCAGTATTCTTGCCTGGAGAATTCCATGGACAGAGGAGCCTGGCGGGCTACAGTCCATGGGGGTCACAGAGTTGGACACAACTGAGTGACTTTCACTTTTTTCTGAGTGTATTCAACCAGTGCTTTGCTTATAAACATTTACATTCTTTTCAAACCCCTGTTGTTACAGACAGGGCTATAGTAAACACTGTTCTGTCAGTATATGATCTTACTTTTAGTGGTGTATCTTTGGAATAGATTCCTAAAAGTGGGATTACTCACTAAGTCACAGGTAAATGCTTGTGTTGTTTTACTAGGTTGACAAATGCCCTCCGCGTGGGATACCATCACTTTGTATTCCCATCAACAGAGCTGCTTGTTTTCTAACAGGCTTGTGTAGAGATAGTGTTGAACATTAGGATTTTTTCAGTCTTATAGATAAGAAGTCATATATTGTGTAGTTTTAGTTTGTATTTCTCTTATATGCAAGTGCTTTTTCACATTTTCAAAAGCCAGTTGCTTTCTTTCTCTAAATGCTGTTCATATCACTAGGCTATATTTAATTAGAGCTGTTGGATTTTTCTATTTTTTAGAATCTCTTTACACATTAGGGACAGTCATCATTTATCTCTGATAAAATATCCAATTACTTTTCTTGTTTGTCATTAATATTTTATCTTTGTTTATAGTGATTTTTTACCATGAAAAATCATCTTTATGATATCAAATTTTTAAATCTTTCCATTGATTACTTCTGGATTTTAAATTAGGAGACTGTTAAATATCAAATGTTATTATTGTTAAATATTACATTTAAAAACTGATTCTTTGGTGAATTCCATTTCCCTGGTTAAGAAGGAATTCAGTTTATGGAGGAATTCATCCATGTTTTCTTTTTACCTCTTGGATTATTTGAGGTTTTTTTACACTTAGAATTTATCTGTTAGGGTGTGAAGAATAGATTCATTTCACTCCCCATATGATTATCTAGTTAAACTAATCATCTTCTAGCCCACTGATTTGGGATGGTACTTTTATCATATACTCAATGTCCATATGCAGTTGGGTAATCTCCTGAGTTTTCTGTTGTTTTATGGTGGTTTCTAAGTCTTTTCATGTGCCAGTAACAAACCATTTTTATGTGTCAGTAATAAACTAATGCCTTTTTTAGAGGTTTTTATTTCTGGTAAGTTTATCTCCATCTTTCCAATCACTATTCTTCTTTTTTAGAGTTTTCCTGACCTTTCTTGTTTACGTTCCTGAAAGATTTTAATCCAATGAATTTTAGAAACAACGTTATCAGTTTTGGGGGAAAAGAAACATGATGTATTTTTTATTGAGATTACATGAAATTTATTAATTAATTCAGGCATAACTGACATCTTTATAATGTTTAGTTTTCTGCTCCAGTAATAGTGTATTACTTTCCATTTGCTTAAGTCTACTTTTTTTTTTTTTAATGTTTCAGGAGTATTCGAGAGACTAAAAAGATTAAATATTTTTAAAAAATACTTTGTACATTTTAGGTTATGGTTTATACCTAAAAATTGTATTATTCATTTTTGGCAATTGACATGGGATTCTTCACTTCCATGGTAACATCTAAACACTTTTTTCTTATATATGAAGACTAGAGATTTTTAAATATTAAATTTAAAAACGGATTCCTTGGTGAATTCCATTTTTTTTTAGTTTTCCAAATATATACTTACATTATCTTCAAATAGTAGTTTCACTTTAACCTTTCCAATTCTTACGGCTATATTTGATTTCTGTTGCTCACCTGATGACTGTTACCAGTAACACAGTGCCCAGAAGTTGTGGAGATTGTGATCATCCTTATCTTGTTTCTGACTTTCTCATTTAAGCATCAAGTGATTCTATAAAGTAGATTCCATATTTTGTAATGATTTCTCTATCCCTATTAACTTGATCTTGTCTATGTCCATCCCTATGTCTCTGTCTCTTTACCTATACCTATGTGTATACCGATACCTGTACAGTTGGCCCTTGAACAATGTGCAAGGATTAGGGACACCAACTCTCTGTGAAGTAAAAACATCTGAGTATAGTATGTAGTCACCACCCTGTATACACAGTTCCTTTATATTCAAGGATATAACCAATCAAGCTTCTGTGGTACTGTGGGAGTCACCACTGAAAAAAAAAAAATCTACATATAAGTTGACCTGGGCAGTTCAAACCTGTGTTGTTCAAGGCTAAACTGAATATAATTCCATAAAACCCCATTTTATTGAGGTGATTTTTAACATGAATGACTTTGACTTAATATGGCCAAATGCTTTTTCTGCAACTATGGAGATAATCATATTATTCTCTTCTTAACTCTATTATACTGATGAAGCATATTAATGGATTTTCTAAGTACATTACATTTCTGAATAAACCCCATTTAGTCATGGTGTATTGTTGAAAAGATTTTACTAGAATTTTGTTTACTACAACCTTATTGAAGACTTCTTCACGTTCATATACATAAGTGTTGTGCGCTCTCTCTCCTGTTACTCGTTATCGTAGACAGACTTTATATAATACTATATCCCTCTCTGGAGACCATCCTGTTGTCTTCGCTCTACAGGTAATTGTGTTTTCAGTACCTTGCTTCATTTCAAGGTCTCCCACATCTTTGTGGTTGTCCAAATCTTATTTTCTGGCAAATTTCTAAGGAAGGGGTTTTGTGATAATGTTCTCTGACTCCTTGGATTCACAAACCATTTCTCTGAAACTTTAGTCCATAAAGATCAGTTTAGCTGTATTTAAAACCCTTGGTTCATATTTTCTTTCTTTGAATATCTTATATATGTTACTTAATTGTCTCCTAGTATAAAACATGGTTGATGCAAGTGACACAACTTTTTTGCCTACTGACCAAATTATATTATTTATTTTTCAAGTTCAGTAGTTTAACTAGAATATGTTATGGGGTTGTTCATTCTAGGCTTTCTCCTGTGTAAAATTATCATGTGTAATTTTAGATCTTTTTGCTTGTCTTCATGTTATTTTAGAACATTTTCTTATTTTGGGTTTGTTTTGTTCCATTGCCTGGTTTTCTTATTTGGGGAAAACTATTTTAAGTATGTTGAATCAGCTTTTCCTATCTCTGCATTTATTTTTCTTGAATTCTTTTCTTTCCTTCTTTCTTAATATATCAACATTCTTCCTTTTTATCTGGTATTTTTCCTAAAGATTTTCTTTATGAGATTCATTCAGTCTTAATTTCTGAAATGATTTTGCTTGTTACATCTCTTTTTATATCTTTCTTTTCTTGAAACATGTTATTAAAGTTTTCTAATCCTGACATATGTTCTTTCATAGTTACAAATTTTTCTTAATTTTCTTTATCATGTTTTGGAATATTAGGTTACTGTTTGGAATATTAGGTTACTGTTTTTATGTGTTTACTGGGCATTGTGTTTTTTGTTTCTTTTCTTTCTTTTTTTTTTTTTTCCTGCAGGTAGTGTTGCTATGTCTGTATTCTTTTTTTTTTTTACATATTAAATTTGTATAGGATTGGACCACAACCCTCTTTTGTTGCCCATTGTTAATTCAGATAAGCATTTCTTTGTATTAGAGAGAGTTTTGGAACAAAATAACTTTTCTAGCTACATATCTCTAGCACTCCCTCTTCTCTCATGTTTATGAAGTGATTTAAAAACTGGTCTCATATATTTGAGATCTACTTTCTCCCTTTGTTCATTTTTACCTAGGCTTTTTCTTTTGTCCTGATTGCTCTTGCAAATTCTGTTTCCAAAAGTTACTCTTTACTGAGGGGCATATAATACATGTTGATACCTAAAAGGCAAACTGATCAAAGATTTAAGAATGTGATTCTCTTATTAATTAAAATATATAATACTGGTATTCAAGAAGGAAGGTAACTGAATTTTGGAATATGGAAACAGGTATTGTGTTCTATGAGATGTTGTTTATCTTAGTTACATACAAATCTGCACATATATTCTTGACACCAATAATCAAATGGCATTTTATGGGTTTTAGACTAGATTGGGTGTGTTCAGGGTGGTATTGCTGTAGATGAGTTTTATGGATTTCAGGAGGAACAACAACAGTAACAACTAAAAAAATGAAGTTTGAGCTTATTCTAACTCAGATTTCTTAATAATTTAAAAACCAAGTGGTCACAGTGCACATATATTACAAAATGATTTCATGAACAGTTTCGGTGAAATTAGATAGTCCCTGTGCTTCAACATATTTAGCACTGCCTTGAATTAATTAAAGGTACTGTGATTCCAAGTGACTATTAATTTACTGAGTAAACTGAACAAGTTAAATTAAATAAATGGACAAATTAAGTTATTAACAGAACAATGTGCTGATTGCTAGATCACTCTATTTTTGATGGCTGCTTCCTTTTCCCTTGATCTATAATAACTTCATTTTTGTATCATTCACTCCTGTATTTTATTGTTTCCATCTTTCATTAACAAAGTCCTGTTTTTAAAGGTTGAAATGATCTTATCTTCTTGGCAAATAGCTTGTATTTTTTGTTGTCTTTTTCAGGGGCCCTGTGAAATCTCGACGTTCACATTCAGACTCCAGCTGCATTCATATTTGGCCATAATTCACACAGAAGAAAGGTGAAGAAGTTAATATTATTAACACAGGTAAGAGGTAAAATGATAGTAGGAAAATTCTAAATAACACTTTTAATTGAACCTATACCACTTCCCCCACATTATGTTTAGGAACTCTGGTAGAGTTCCAGAAATGTTACCCTTTCCTCAAATGTTTTATATTCCCGGTGTCTATAAATCCATCTGTTTGGGGCTGAATTTCATGCCCCCTCCCCAAATGTATATGCTGCCACCCTAACCCCCAGTACCTCCATAACTCCTTTACTGCCTTTGGAGATAAGGCATGATTACATAACTGCCTTTGGAGATAAGGTTTTTCAAAAGGTAATTAAGTTAAAATGCAGTCTTTAGGATACACCCTAATGCAAATATGGCATGTATTCTTTTAAAAAGAGGAAATTTGGACAAAGATGGAAGGAAGGCACAGCGAGAAGAGGGCTGTCTGCAAGCTAGGGGAAACAGCCCCAGAGGAAACCAGACCTGCTCACACCTTGATCTTGCGCTTCCAGACTGCAGAACTGTAAGCAAAGTTTCTGTTGTTTAGACCGTCCAGTCTGTAGTGTTTCACTGCTGCAGCCTGAGTAGATGAAGACACCCTCTTTATAACAGACAGTCTTTGTTGGTTTTCTGTTATATCATTGTTTCCAAGAGGCTTTTACTCTATCGGTCGAAGCTGCAATATACATTACTCATCCACTTGTGTTGTTGGTGTTATTTTTGGCCCTTTATCAAAGGATTTATCTTGGATCTTTTAGAGGAATCAGTGTTTTAAGTCTTCCTTCAGTGATGCAAAGGTGTCTCCATTTTCTTCAGATGAATTCTCCTTTTCTTAGGTGCATTCCACGTTGTTGCCATGGTTGCACCTCTGTAAGTACAACTGAGGGCCTGATGTGCTGCAAGTTACCCTCTGCTCAGTTTAATATTGGACATGTACTTAAAGACATGAACTGTGGGATACAAATAAGAGATAATACATGTAATACATGTAAAGTACCTAACAAGCCTGGTACATAGTAAGCATTTGTATATTTTGGTTATTATTATTTTTTGTTATTCCTGTATCTTCTAAGCCAGTTACCTGTAAAAGCCCTTAAACTGACTGAAAGTTTAATACCTTGATTTTTTTCATACCTCAAGCTGATTTTGAGCATTGGAGCCTATTTCCAGAGTATCAGAATGTAAGATCTGTTACAGAATAATCATTTTGAAGATGAACAACACAGTTTGCATTTCCTGTTACTAAGCCTGGTTAGGCTTCAAACACAGATTTTAAATTGCCACTTAAGAACCTTTTCCCTTAGTTTTTGCAAATAGTTTTCCTATTATTTTCCAATCTGTGCCACAGTTTATTTTATAGTTGAAGCTTTTCTGTGTTTATATTCATAGATTTAGATAACTGACCAGGAACAAACACATTTTACCATGACTTGATTAGCTACTCTGCCCTTCCATTGTTTAGTATTCTTTACTTCAAATGATCATATCTGATTGGAAAAACTGCCAGATTTTCAATAGCTTCTTCCTTTGAGTAATGTTTGTTTTGGAAAAAATCTGCAACAGTAACAGGATAGCAATCATTCCATGCAGTTGGCAGGTTAAGGGCTCATACAGCATTTTGCCCAACTCATTATTACATCCATATCTATGCAGATGATTAAAAACAACCAAGCAACTAACACAGCCCTCCCCTAAATGAAAACAGTAACAAGACAGGCATTTAAAAATCCATCTTGCTGGAGCCATTTCCCATGAGATCCTGTCAAAAATAAGAGCAGGTCTAACTTCCTTGTCAGACTTCTGGAGAACTCTGGAGATCCAAGGAACAGAGTTTGGAAACTACTGCCCTCTGTCAAGAATTAAGTAGAATTCCCTTTTGCCACCAAGTCTAGTACTCTTTCCAAAGATGAATCTTAAAACAACCTGCCAGAGCTCAGCAGTAGAGGTCTAGAACCAGCAGAAATTGTGACAGGTTTGGTGTTAAATGTTTGGAGGTGATATCTAATTTCAGTTCTATTTAAGGTCACTCGTATGCACAAGAATCAATAGACGTTTCTGTACCTGAGTTTCTGACTATATTATTTGCATGCTTTTTATTAGCTGGATTTAGTCTCTCCGGGAGGGACTACTTTAATAAATTTCTTTCATTTGGGTGGCAGATTAAGTATTGAGAAGACTGATGTGTTAGGATCATAAAACAAGACATTGGCTAAGAAATCATGTTTCTGATGGATTTACTCCGAAATAAACTTGAACCATTTCACCTGTGCTTGTTTATGTCAAGTACAGCTAGTGCCTTAAATGTGAGTGACATGGTCTTTTCTCATTAGCTGGTTCTGTTGTCCAGGAGATCAAGTCAGAAGAGAGTGAACAGCTGAACTATCGCAAGGATAGTGTGTACAGGAGATGCAATTTTTCATATCTGGTAATGTGTACAGTACTAGTGCTAACAACTATTTATTATGCATTATTTAAAATGTAATTGGTGCTGACACATGGTACTGTCTTTCCTTAGGCAAAGTGAGAAACATAAAATTGTCATTGGTAAGAGCCAAAGTCTTGCTAGAATAGAGGACCAGGTAGGCTGATTTATTGATTTATTATGGAGAGAGGAAACCTACAAAGACAGAAATTCCAAATCCTTTAACACCAGCATGATGATGTTTCATGTCTATCTCATGTGAACAAAATGATTGTGGACCTGTGGGCCCTACTGAAAATTAGTGTTCCTTTCCAAGTCTGCCATAGTATCCTACTTCTATTCTTATTTAGTGTCATTTCTCTGCATTTAACCACAAATATAGGGATACTATCTCCCTGTATGCTATTAAAATGCAATTCATGAGAAAAGATAAGACTCTGGGGGGACACTGCTAATACTTTTATTCCCATAGTCATGTGAAAATTCAGTCTAGCTTGGAAGATCCAAATACCCTCTTAGAGACTTTGGCTGGCAGAATTCAGTGGCAGATGAGAACAGAGGAAGGTCATGGCAGCAACTCCTGAGATGGGTGGAGGCAGATTTCAGTAAGTCACGGCCTTCACAGTGGAATGTGAGCCCCTCCAATGCCAAGGCCCTGACTTACTCACTTTTATATACTCAAGGCCCTACGTTTAATAAATTTACAGTGAATAAATGAGCAACTGATAATGGATTATTGTTGGAAGTAGTTGCTAATGCAGGGAGAGGTAATAGGATGGAAAACAAGAATAAGGCAACGAGGAGCACACTGAGCTCACGTTGGCCCTAAGTGTTCAGAAGGAAATCAGGACCCGGTAGGAACGGCTGAGTCCGTTGTGATTTTTCTGTGGAACCAAAGTTGACCCTAAAGTGAGGAGCAAAAAGAGGGAAATTATGGCCAAAGGAGAAAGAGGCACTTTCATCTGGTTAAGAGGACCCTATACTTCTGTATAGTGTCGCTTTTATACATTTGCTTCCTAATGATGCTATTGCAAAAGGTATAAAAGTCTGTTTTCATAGAATATGAAATGTGTGTCTTCATACTTACAAAAACACATAAGAAAACACGTGTGGGATCATGACAGTAATCCAAAGGATTACGTTTATTTGCAGTTAGTTGATTTTGTGTATGCGTATCTACTTGTCTGCATGTGGGTTTTGTGTGTCTGTTTCTGTCTTCTATACAGTGTTACAGAGAGCATTTGTATCATGAATGAAATTAGGTTTTTACCTCCTTTTTAGCCTCAGGTGCAGTTGTGTATGTTTTAGCAGTTGATTTTGTTTTATATAAAAGGGACAATGTTTGTGAAAGTAACTTTCATGTGAACTTTGATTTTTAACTGTATTTGCAAAGTTTGCTTTTGGAATTTGTAGGGTCCTGTGTAAACCTCTGAGATAATCTCTTTATCCTGATATCCAGAGCCTAGGGGTTTCTCAAGAGTACATATGCTGAGCTTTACACTTATTTCTTTGTAGAACATGCCAGGAGTTAGGTTCTGACTATGTAGCATCTTACTTTGGTGGTAAAGAAAGAGGGAATCAACAGAAACACGCAAAGTATCTTCAAATTTTCTTTTGATTCATTTGAGGTGGTTCTTCAGCAGATTGTGGATATCCACACTCTTCAAGTGGAGGTTAAGCAATTTATTGCTTACATATTTAACTCCCTTTTCCTCTTGCTCTAAAATACTCTTGAAAAATATACAAACCTTTAGGCTCCTAAGTTAATTTTATCTATTTCTCTGATTGGCAAATCCCAATGAAGACAAAAGATACGCCCCTGTATAAAGGCTATGCGTTGAATCCCAAGTACTGATCTATAGAGTGTAAGTCAGTTTTCTTGCCCTCCAGTAGTGCCTGGAATGTTTCACTTGTCCTTACAAATCCATTTCTGGGCACATTTTTTAAAAGTGAAAAAAATATTTTTTAAAGGTAAACCTCTTATATTCTGAGGAAGCACATGGAAATCTGAAGAAAACATACCTGAGGATTCCTCAAATTTTAATCACCTTTTGCTTGTGTATTCAAAAAGAAAAAAAACAATCATTCTGAAAATGAATTCCACACACAGATTCCATGCAAGGCTGGTGCAGCCTGGGGGACCCAGCTGTAAATTCACACTTTAGACCTCAGCCCTTTTGCGAGAAAAGAAAGGAATGGCTAGCGTTCTCAGTACCACCTTGACTGTGTGTCCCTGTCCATTCCCTTGTGTGCTAGGATCCGATGTGAAAGCTGAGGAACTCGGGTCTGAAAATTCGACAGCGTGTTCCGAAAGAACAGCTTCCTCCCCTAGCTGTTCTCCACCGAGTGGTGGTGCCGCACAGCCTCGACTTCTCTGTGCACAGATGGTAGCACAGCAGAGAAGGAGAAATGTAACAATTTCCTAAGCCCTCGGGTTGTTTTGGAAGCTTGGGCGCTCTATTGCCTCTGATCATCTTCAAACCCGGAGATTGCCTGGGACAAGTCTCATCTCTAGCATTTACTTCCTCGCCTCGCCAGCTGCCACTGGCGCCCCCAAGCGCCACGCTCGAGCCCTTTTCTGAACCTCTTTCCCGCCGAAGCAAAGGAGACCTGGCGAGCCTCCGGGTCTCCCAGGAAAGGCATTGCATATAATTGCCAGAGGCTAAGAGGCAGAAAGCAGAACCTCAGAGACTCCCTCGCCCGCAGTTCATTCCTATCTGGGATTTCCTCTTTGCAAAGGAGGAGTTGCCTAGGATGATAAAGATGCCCGTAGAACTGTGCGGTTCAGAGCTCAGGTCCCCAGCCTCTATTCCTCCCGCTCCTCAAAGACAGAGACAAACAGCTATTTGTGTGGTGGGGAGGGGGTCTGTAGGGTGAAGGAGGAGGAGACGAGAAAGTGCCAAATGCCTCTTGGTAGCGTGGTGGGACTTTCTTTCCCCCTTCTCTGATGCTCTTCTTCCCAAAGCCCCATCTGGATCGGTTACACACTCCCTGGTGCACCAATACAGTGCCAGCCTCACACATCCTCTGGGAGGCACAGGCTAAAACCCAACGTGAGTGTACACAGACCATTAACGCCCAGATGCTCATTTTCCTTAACCTTCTGTCGGGCTTTTCTAGGGCTCCTCTCGGAGTCAGGGACTGGAGGTGGGTTGGGGAACCCATGGAAGGGTGCTGGCAGTCCTGAACCGCGGTGGCAGTTCGACCCTCTTCATTTCCACATTTGCCCTCCGTTTGTTGGCAAAGGCTTTTCCACCCTCTGGTGCGGTTGGTTGTCAGGAATTAGGAGTCCGCCTGTTACTCTAGGGGTAAATCCCATCTTCTCAGTTGCTGTTCGGTGGAAGGGTAGTGGGAGGGGGCGAGGAGAAGCCTAAGGGGAAGCCTCAGAAGGAAAAGCCGCAAGAAAAAGAGAAAGGGGGCGGGCGGGGACGTGGGGGTGATAGAAACGGTTTTAGTCTTTGTCACTCTTAAACTGGGGGCGGAGGGAACACCCCCCCAACCACCCCGCTGTGAGAAGCTATAAAAAGCAAAGGGGGCGGCGGTGAGAGAGCAGACGCAGCGAGGGAGACCGCGCGGAGCGCAGGGCAGCTCCCGGGGCAACGCAGCATCCCTGGCAGCGCTTGGCTGCGGGCTGGTTGAACAACGCTTCGGGCGGCTTTG
>NW_011494835.1:242341-275462 GCF_000754665.1 Bison bison bison
CAAAGCCGCCCGAAGCGTTGTTCAACCAGCCCGCAGCCAAGCGCTGCCAGGGATGCTGCGTTGAACACCGCTTCGGGCGACTTTGCATGCGCGTGGGAAACCTTAGCTGGCCTCTGATCTCCAGGGTCCGGTCTGGGGGCGGTTCCTGATCTCCCATATTAGTGCCCGCTAACTTTGAAAAGGAGGACTTTAGTCCCGCAGAGGTTGAGACCTAAGAGGTAGAGAAGGAAGAGAGGAGAGAAAACGCAACTGAGGCCGAAGGAGAACGAACTCATGTGGACCTCCTGAGCAGTTAAGAGGAGGACTGGACCTCTGAGAGCCGAGGCAGAACCTCGGAGGAGGTGTGGGCAAGGAGCAACGGAAGCGGTGCGGTCCGTGGGGCTGGGTCTGCTTGCACCTCGGGTCACGCCTCCTTGGCGAGAAGGCGCCTCGCCTTTGATTGCTTCCAGTTACTGCAGAACTTCCTGCCCTGGCGGAGAAGCGGGTCTTGCTTGGGTCGCGCTTACTCCGGGTCTGAGGCTTGAGACTGAGTTCACACGGTGCTGGGCCCCCAAAGCCAAGTGGGGTTGGGGGAACAGAGTCTGCGAGTCCCGGCGCCCCGAGTGCAGGGCCCCGTGTTGGGGTCCTCCTTCCCATTTGTATCCGCATCCTTGCGGGCTTTGCGCCTCCCCGGGGGACCCCTCGCCGGGAGATGGCCGCATTGATGCGGGGCAAGGACTCCTCCCGCTGCCTGCTCCTACTGGCCGCGGTGCTGATGGTGGAGAGCTCACAGTTCGGCAGCTCACGGGCCAAACTCAACTCCATCAAGTCCTCTCTGGGCGGGGAGACGCCTGCCCAGGCCGCCAATCGATCTGCGGGCACTTACCAAGGACTGGCTTTCGGCGGCAGTAAGAAGGGCAAAAACCTGGGGCAGGTAGGAAAATACCCCCAATACACTCTTCAACCAGAAGAGGTAGGGACCGGGGCTCTTGGGCACTTCATTTGACTTAGCCCACACGGAGTGCGCCCCCAGGTGTGGCGCACAGGATAGCTGGGGAGGGGTTCCCAGATGCACGATTGCGCTGGTGGGGATGGCTGTGTGGGTGTGAGTGCTGGAGGATATGAAGCGGGCGGGATGGATAGGGGATAGGGTACTTTGTCATTTCTGTTTTGGGATATGGGCATGTACGGAGCCCTAGTGAGTACCGATGGGGAAAATGGGCAGGACAATCCTTCTCCGCATTTAACACAGCGGATGTCGAGGATGCTGTTACTAGCTAACACACAGCAACTATTGGGTGTCAGGTATTGTTCTACGAGTTTTCCATATATTTAATCTTCACCACCCTATGAGCTTGGCGCTGTTATTATGCCTTCCCTGCAAATGAGGAAACTTAGGCAAGGAGTAGAAGCTATTTGCCCAAGGCACACACTTAGTGTAGGTGGCAGAGCGGGATTCCAATTCGGACAGTCTGAGTCCAGTTTCTGGGCTCTTATCCCATGTACTTTACAATCCGAAGGGAAAATTTACCGTTTTTCAGGTTCTCCTTCCTTCTCAGTTCCGTGAAGTTAGGTCACATACAGAAAACCTCAGTACCCGTGCATTTCTCACGTCTGGATATAAATCATCCCAGAGGAAACAAAATAATGAGCTGACAGAGGTAGTATCAGGTGCGGAGGACCAGGGTACCTGGGACATAGCCAGGAGAACTCCCGAGGTATGTTTTCCAGTGAAAACTTTGCCGAGCATCTTTGTCTCTCTGTCACACAGGCAGACAGGGAGATTGACAGTCATGCAAGTAGTTACACAAACAGACACAGAGAGAAGAGCTCGCATGCTCCACGCGGCACCCGCTGTGGCCAGCACACAGCAGCCAGGAAAGGGGGCCCTGTGGGCACTGGGAACCACTACAGCTCCCCCTTCCGCTCCTTTTGTGGGAAGCCAAGACTGAGAGCCAGTTTGCCCAGCAGCACCGGCACCTCACACAGCCCAACTGTCAACTCATAAAGGCAGGTCATTGCCTCACAGATTGTGGGTTTCCTCGTTTTACGAGAGGAGCCTGCTGCAGCTGCTGTGCGCGCTCTCAGCAGCGTCTTCCACTGCCCATGCCCGCAGCGCAGGCGTCAGGGTGAAGATTGACAGCCAAGCCCGGTCTTGGAGGGACCACAGGGAAGAGTCTGCTCTGCTTGGCCCCCTACTGCCCTCTCACGGGGAGAGTTTTGCTAGTTCTACAGTTCCAGAATGCTTCCTGGGTTCTGAAATGTCAAACATTTCAGCTCTCCTCTGAAAGGAAAACAAAGTCTGCAAACACAGGATTCTTTTTAATGACTCAGGGGAAATAAGAAACTATACATCTGCATACACACCACAGGCATACATGTCCTGTGCATATTCTCACACATGTGCACACACCTCCATCCACACTTACAAGACCATTCTCATTGCTCTTTTCTCCTCGTTAGGAAATGCTCTGCCGTTTTCAATAGGAACTGACAGCATTCTCTTAGAAACCCATCACACAATGGGTCAAAGCTTACAGAGAAAGGGTGCGCTCAGTCCAAATCATCTGACTTTCTCCCCTAATGTTACTGACTTCAAATTCCACCTTATCAGTTGTTGAAAAGAGCCGTGTTGAGTTCAGCCAAGAACAGAGGGATGGACCCAGTAATCTTTGAGGTTCCTTTTGATTCTAATCTATGTACATTCTGTGAATTTCTGTAAAGAAGTTTAAAAGCTTCTGACACCATGGGCCCCAACACCTAATGTTGCTCAGTCAAATTATCAGTTATATCAGTACTACCACTAGCCATAGGGTTATATGGGCTAGACTGTGGGATCCATCTAAAAACCTGGCTTATCACTTATGTGTTGATATCAATCCATACACAAATATGTTTGCTTATTTTTCTATCTCTCCAAATTTCTGCTCCTTAAAGAGGATTTGAGTTATGTTGCATGTCTTCAAATTGAAGATTTCTTTTATACATCAGTTGAAGTTCCTTTTTTTTTTTTTTTTGAGTTGAATATCTTTTATGCTCTCCATATCTTAGTGGTTCAATGGAATATATTTCATTATATTCACTTAATTGTAATACAGGATCCTTAAAAATTGACATCGGATTTGTGAGAAAATTGTAACATATTAGAGACAGTGGGAACATGGAATGAAACACTGAGTTGAATCACAGGAAGATAGCTGGAAAATAAAATTATTATCTTTTGTATATTCTGGCTTTGCACTTGTTTATCGGGTGGTCTAAAATGTGTACTGCTGTGAAGGAACAAATAGAAAAAAAAACTGTTTCTTATAGAGGTAGAGGAATTCTTTGAATACTTATGGATCTCTTTATCTTCTTACTTCCACTTCTTATGTGGTTACCAAAAATTTTAGCACTCTTATTTTCAACAGTGGAATGGAAATTAGAAAGATTGTTCCAAACGGAAGAGGCCACATCCTTTTATGGAGAAAAACTACAAATAAAATTCAGTTGAGCTGAATTTTTATCCATCACAAAATAATTGATTGAGAAAATTTGTAAGTAAAATGCCAACTGTCAAAACTAATTATATAGTGTCATTTTGAGGCCTAATATGTCTGTCTCCCATCCTCAGTCTTTGATTGATGATGTTCTGTCAATCAGTCACTGACTTAGTCCGACTAAGAGTCGTGTTCGACTCTTTGCGACCCTGTGGACTGTAGCCCGCCAGGTTCCTCTGTCCGTGGGATTTTCCAGGCAAGAATACTGGTGTGTGTTGCCATGCCCTCCTCCAGGGAGTCTTCCCAACCTAGGGATTGAATCCAGGTCTCCCGCACTGCAGGTGGATTCTTTACTGTCTGAGCCACCAGGGAAGCCCTGAACAGTAAAGATACAGGGACCAGAGACTGTAAGATAAAACCTCAAGTATGAGTGTCAGAAACTTAGTCTTTAGTCTTCTTTTCCTTAAGTGAAAGTTGAATGATTGTCTACTTTTCCTGATTTATTTTCATAATGGAGAATAAAAATAAAAATGTTATTGCTATTGCAGAAGAAATTGTTGAAGAAATTTAATAATTCATTAATCTACAAACGTGAAAATGAGGCTAAATGGGCTCCAAGGTTTTCTTGATTCACCGTAGTCTGATGTCATATAAAGAAAATATTCTTATTTATAGGAATTCTACTTGTCCTGTCAGCAAGGTGGATTATTTGTAAATCACTTCTGGAAAAGTTGTCTTTGAATTTCAGGAAAGATTTAGAGGGTGCCCAGAGAAAATCCACTGTTCTCCAGGGATGTTAAAATTCTCATCCTTAGGTTTGTTTTCAAAGACATAGTTATGAGTTTTGATTCAAACTGCCATAGAAAGTTGAATGTCTTACTCTTCATTCAGGTGATGGAAACAGAAGTAGCAAAAATTATTTTGGTGAATTATTCATATTGTTTTAATTTGACTTTCCACTTGCATCTATTATTAGTGATGGGTTTTAAAAGGTAGTATGCGTTTGTATATGTATATTGGATAAATTAGATCGTAGGACTGTAACTAGCTTATATATGAATAATTTATACATCTCAATTTATGAAGAGACTTGCAAACTTTCTAAATCAAAAGCATTATTAGACAAAATTTCAGTATCATGTGAACAAATATATTCTGTTAAGTACACTATTGCTCAACATCACCTCAGGTGTATGAGGTATCGATTTTTGCAGGCCACCTTAAAGGCAGATTTTTTTTTCAAAAAGCAATTTATAAAATCAGTTTACCCTTGAAATGAACAGTGATTTTTTTTTATATGTGAATGAGAAATCTTTTGAATGTGTTTGTAATTGCTTCTTTTAGCCTTTACTCCTTGTTTTGTTTTTTGAGACCAGCAGATTTAATTTGAACACAACGCTGTATGAATTTGAAGTATTTGTAAAACTTATGATTAGAACTGTGAAAAATAATTATATTTTAAAGGTAGAAAAGCTTCTTGGTATATGTCTCTAAAAAGAAGGTGAAATTGGTTTCATATAAATTCAGATTCCATTATTTTCTAATATAATTTGGACATTTGAGGGACAGGGGTTTGATGAAATTATGTTGTAAGAAAAGAATGCTTGAAATACACTAAAACGGAAGCTTGAGGAAGTTGGTAAGAGAACACTAATATTTTTTTTTGAATTTTCTTTAATAAAAATGCCATATCTATTTGCATGCACTCATGAAAATGCTCATTGAAAAAAACTATATATCCTATTTTCTGGAGGTGATCGCTTAACTTTCTAAAATTAGCCGTGACCTTTTTCTGAAAATCCCAGCCCAACTTTCCCCTCTTAGAGGTTAAATATTTGCTATCTCCTCTGTACTTCAGTTGACACTAAACGTAATCGGGAAAGCAAGTCATCTCTAAAATTAATTCTTTCCAAACAAACAAACAAAAATATTTGAAATACACTACACTACTTCTTTTCTTTCTTTATCGACAGTAGAGAGTTGATGGTTGACACAAGTGAACGTTACCTAGTGAATAGCAAGAAAGTATTTTAATGATAATCTAAGTGGGGACATCCATCATTTCATTTCTGTGTTAGAGAAGAGAAAGCAAAGGACAAGGTTACTTAAACTCACTCCAGCTGTGACTCTGACCTTACCATAGTCTTCTTGAGTACTCCTCTCTGATACAGACTCCTTCCCAGGATGTTTCAAATCGTATAATTTTTAAAGTAGAGAAAGCAATGTAATAGAAGGGTACCTAGGAGACTATCGTGCTTTCTTCTTCTTTTCCCTGCACAGTTATATTAAGTGTACAGTAAAATGACCTGTTAAATTACAGAGGCCTTTATAATAGTCAGTATATTTAGTATTTTAGACTCAGTCTCTTCTGGCTGTTCATTCTTTGGTATTGATGTAGCATTGAAAAGAGTTACAATCTTATTTTTGTGATTTTCTCATGACCCTTTTAAGTCATTTTGCTTCATTATACCTCTAGTCATAAAGGTGATAAAGCTACTCCTAGTTAATTATTTAACCATTGAAAACATTTATGCAATATTTATATTCCTCTTAGAGTCATTTTTTAAAAAATCTGAAGCAACCTCCCCAAAACAAAATTAATAATAATAGATAGATTTTTGTGTCATGTAACATTGCTTTAAGATTACATAGAAATATGTTAATATGGAATGTAAAACAAAACTTTAGTATTACTGTTTAAGGAAAGCAGAAGTTAATTGTTTTTCTTCCTCTGTTCCCGCTTTACTTTCCAGGAATTAGAGAACGATATATTTTTCTCTAATAGTTGTTGTTGTTGTTTTCCAGAATAAATATAAACCATTCTCCCACACACAGAGGTCAACTGATATAAAATACGGGTGATTGTTTTTTTTTGATAGGAACATCTGTCCACAGGAGGAAAGTCAACATCCAAATATTTTAAATAGTGGCTTCCCAATGAGTCTCTCATGTTAACAGTTTTGGGTTACTGCCCACTCCTTTGGGTTCAAAACAAGAAAGGAAGACCATGAGTAACACCAACGTCTAATCAGAGTCCTTAGGGACAGTTCATCCTGTAAATCCTTGTCTTTGTAATGGTAAATTAAATCAGAAACCATTGAGGCAGAAGAGATTTCAATATCAGATATAAACTGACGTATTTGAACTCAGTTTATGCAGCACTAAAAACAGAATTAGTATTTTAACTTTTATCCACAACCAGTGAACCTGATTAGGATACTACGTTTGTGGGATTTTAATAGTAGCTTAGATTTATCTATGTGCTTCAATGTAGGAATAAAATCAGCAAAACAGAAAAGTAGTAAATATTTTAATAAGTTACTTATCTCTTTTCCACAGTCAGATAAAAGGGACAAATGTGCATCAGATATCTTTTGAAATATATTGCAGGGTCTAATTTAATTGGTTGATTCTACTTAAGTATTATAATTTTGGTACATACAATAGCTTAAATTTAAATATTTCATTATCATACAACGTTTTAGCTATCCCACCCTGTCTAAAGCAAGCAAATAAATAAAAGCAGTGAATGAATATGAACATTAATTAGAAAAACAAAGCATTACAATTAGGGAGAGAGACTTTTTTAAGTGTTAGATTTATCCAAATATCTCGTAAAAATTTTAGCTCTCCATGTTATGCTTTATCATGTAGAATAAGAATGTTCTTCCCAGGACTGGAAGACAAGAGTGGCTTTCCGATATCATTTTCTTAAATTGGCTTGCAAGTTGGTATAGCACACATTAAATTATAGTAAGAGGTTCCATTTGTTACTTATTTACTCTGCCAGGCATTGCTTCAAAAACTTCATTTGAATTAATTTTTTTCACTCTCTCAGTAGCCCTTTGAAGCGAGTAAGTCCTAATATTGCCCTTCTTTTTATAAATGATAAAGCAATAATTCTCCTGGGACACAGAGGGGTTTTGCCATTTGTACCAGTCACACAGCAGTAGGTGCAGAAAGCCACAACATGGACCTAAGTGATGTAGTGTTAGAGCCTGAATAGTTACCTACCAGGCTGCGCTGCCACAGTGTCCAGCCAAATAAGACATGGGTACACTATCTATACAATACAGAGTTAAGAGGAGACATGGACCTTTATTTTATTCTTCCCTATTCTATTTTCGACTCACACAGGTATGACTCTAGGTTCATTAAAAACCATAGCAAAACCCAAACCCAAACCATCAAGCAGTTGATGCCAACTGCTACTCTGAGTAGCCAGAGTATGAGAATAGTTTATGGACTCAAAACTAGGCACATAGTAGTGTCATCTCTGCCTTTACTTGCCTCCCTGCCAGAGAAAATTCACTAACACACGCATGCACACACACACACACACACACACCCTCTTTCTTTCTCCTACTCTTCTCCATTAAATTATTGCATTGCCGCGAGTAGAAAGGAACGCTATTGCATAAATCCTATTTTGCTCTCCGTAACCACCACACAGTACCCACCCCCCTGCCTCTAAGTGACACCGTGTGCCCACTGACATCAGCAATGTGGGGGCCTTCCCAGCGGCCTCTCTGGAGTGACTTTCCATTGGTCTGGCTGGCATCCATCACACTCTGATCAGAGAGGGAGAAGCCATTTAGAACTTGCTATCGGTTTTGTTTTTCCTTTACTTTTGACCTCCTCCTAACTGCCTTTCAGATAATCGGTTGATTTGTAGCAGCACTAGAGTTTCGTAACAGAACTCCTAGGGGAGTTTTTCTCAATTGCATCTGGCTAGCTTAATGGCTTTGGAAAAGCCACTTAATCTCTGGTCCTTTTTAAAAAAATCTGTAAAATAGGATAATAATAACAATAGCAACCATAATAGTAATAACACTCAACTTACTGGGCAACAGGGAGGAAGAGGAAAGTGCACTCAGTCATTTAACTGATGTTATTATTTCTATTACCATTACAGAAATATGTAAGGTCAAGTGCTCCTGTAAAAAATAGAAAGTGGCTACTTAATTTTCCCCACCAAGATGGGCAGGAGTAACTAAATGAATGCATATGATATACATGAAGGAAACAAATGAACTCAATTACACCAATGCCAAGAATTGTCAATCAGAAGAAAACAAGACAAAAAAACATACATATACACACATACATATGCTATCATGTTTCCTGTACTGCATGTTAGCATTAAAAGTGATAATAGGTCAGTGTTGTAAAAAAAAGCAAAATAGTACGTAATTGAATAATTGGTGAAATTACACAGAAGCAAGAGTGTACCAGACATTAAAAATACAACCATGATAGGAGGGGGTCCTAACAGGGATGGCAATATTAGTTATTCAAGCATAGGAACCAAAACAGTTGAAAAACATATTAGAGTCAGCTGCCAACAGCATTAATTTGATATTCTCTAAAGTAAGACAACCCGTGTAGACACAAACTTCTTGACACTTTATGCAGAGTGCTTGGACCCCGAAGAGCTTGCTAAGAATTTGGAAGACTTAAAACCCTCTTTGAGTGTCAGCCTGTCATGTATGAGGTGGACTCATAGATTCAGAGCTCATTATTCCCATTCCATCCCCTTGTTTGTTTTGAGTTCTTTTTTTTAAGATTCAGGTAATCTGGAAATATTTTGATAATGTTAAATTGAGAGTGAAAGTCAACTCACTGGAGTATGTAATATACTTCTTTCAATGTATTAGATATAAACTGCCAGTAAGAGTTTCTATCTGGTAATGAGCTAAAAACCTTCATTCAGATGGGGAAACCGTCATTTAAAATCAATCAACTGAGATGACGGCTCAGAGTCAAACAACAGTGTTCACTTGCTCATTCTAATTTCATCTCAGCCTTTTGAAATTTGGCTCAACGAGCACTGTCTTAATTTGTCACTTGAAATCCAAAGTCTGTTTTCTAGTCCCCATCCTGTATACTCTGTAGCCTGTTATCTATCTCTTATACCTAATACATTCCCCTACTTCTGTAATATTACAAATTTTTCTTTTCCGCTCTGGTTCATCCCTCTTTATGGTTTTCACTGATTCCTCCACAGCGTTGTGCTATAAATGTGGGCATTCCTTCACATTCTCTCCCCAGTTCTCTTTTCTTTCTGTTCCATCTTCTTTTCTTTCCTTGTGTGTGGGTGTGCTGTGCTTAGTCCCTCAGTTGTGTCTGACTCTTCGAGACCCTTTGGACTGCAGCCTGCCAAGCTCCTCTGTCCATGGAATTTTTTTCAGGCAAGAATACTGAGTGGATTGCCATTTCCTTCTCTAGGGGATCTTCCAGACTCAGGGATCGAACCCGGGTCTCTTATGTCTCCTGCATTGCAGGCAGATTCTATACTATCTGAGCCATCAGGGAAACCCATTATTTCCTTATTTGAAATCGTTTGTCACTTATGGAGGTATGTTTGTTTAAACTACTGAGCCTCCTTGCCTGCTCAACTGTTTTGGAAGTCCTTCCAGAAACAAACAAATCTCCATATCGAAATGTAACCTTTTATGGTTAACATCAAATTGTCAGGAATCAGGCAACCAGGTCTTTTTGATTTCTAAATGTTATAAAAAAGCCTGCTAGAAAGTTCCCGGGGTCAGACTAATGCAGGTCACAAGAATCTAGTCTGATTACCCCAACTTCTTATGCTCTGGTCTGTTTCGTCACTCGCTGCTGATCAATGAAAGCTGTGTACATTCCTATCAATGCTTTTGTTTCTTGAACTTTGTGTATTTGAATCCTTGGGATTTAAATGGCCTCCAATTTTTTTCCCTCTATGATGAACTTGTTACATTAATATCTGATGAGAAGATGCAAGTATCTATTATTTATGCTTATTAAATGTTACATATTATAATATGCACACAAATATTTTAAGCAATATGTAATGTTCGTTTTTATAGCTTGAACTATTCACTAAAGAGTCATTTTTTGCTACTTCCAATCTTATAAATGACTATTAATTTTTAGAGTGAGAAACCTCGACATTTATACATTTACTCAACATTTACCTGATACACTCTTAAAAGTGCTTGATATTTAATAACTGAATAAGAAGATTCTTAAAGTGTGCTTAATCACTATTAATCAAGATGGAGAGTGTTATAGAAAGAACCAAGAAAAACTTTTATCACCTGCAGGTTTCAAGAACTTGTATAACAGACTAAGGTGGGCATGCTTAGAGCTGGGATATACATTAGAAATCACCAAGTTTAACTCAGCTTATTTTACATATGAGGGAAGCAATTTGGGAGACTGTTGTGATCTGCTCTAATACTACAAATAATACTTTGCCTGTGACAAAGAAACTTCTGCTGAAACTTGTATCTTCTGACTTCTAGCAAGGGCCTTTCAAATAATAACAAAGCTCTGCAGATGAATTAATTTCAGTTGATTAAAAAAACTAATGGGAGATAAATTATATATAGAACCCCCTTTCAGCTCTCAATTTGTGTGTGTCAAAATGTATTAGCAAAGAATACAATACCATGATGACAACTGTGTCAGTAGGATTTAAAGAAAATTAATGAAATGACAGGGCTTTGGCTATATTATCCTTGCCTGCTCTTTTAGTCATGATACTTTAATAATGCATTTAGCAGGAAGCCTGGCTGAAGAGAGTCTCTACCAAAGAAAAACATTTTCCTTTGTAATCCAGAACATGCACACACGCATGCACACAACCCTGATAGAAGTTTCAACAATAAATACTCTTAAGATGCAGTTGTTCAGTCGCTCAGTCGTGTCTGACTCTTTGTGACCCCATGGACTGCAGCAGGCCAGGCAAAAAAAAAAAAAATTCTTTAGTCCTTTCCTTCTATTCTGCGCTGTGCTACTCTCTTGCTCTGTTCTCTTTGCTCTTTATCTTTGAATACTAGTCATCACTATAGAATAGACTGACCAAAACCTGTTGTTTGAAAAACCACTGACCCGTCTGCTATTGCCCTTGCCTTGCAGCAAACTCAGGGCATGATGGTTGGAGATCAGTAGTACTTGAGGAGTCAGCCCCAGTGAGGGAAGGTAGACAGCAGAGGCAAGCAGGTTTTCATGGAATGACGCATCCGTCATCTCAGACTGCTCCCACCTTCCCTTCTTAGCTGCCTATCAGCCTCTGGTCTCGATGTAGGGGAGCTCTTCACCTGGGATGGACCGAATCTCTGCCTCTCTATTTCAGGAGTAAGTGACTTAAAACAATGCTGTGTTTGGTACTTGGATGTTTCAGACATCTTAATGTTAGTCTGTTATCCCACATTAGTATTGTTCTTTCTGGGTGTGTGCCCAGAATGTGTATCATCATACTTTATTTCTAAGAGTATACAGTTGAGGATACAGTTTCTACATAGGATAGCAGGGGAACGTGACACAGCCTGGACTATAGATTGAGAAGACCTGGTTAGCCTATTGTCTAACACGCTGGACATGAAGAAATCATCTGACACCTTCAAGCTTTAGTTTTCTCATCAGAAAAGTAGGGCCTGTAATGATGGTGTTTTATCTTATCTGTTTGCAAAATATAAAGCATTGCTTATTTACATTATATCTTTAGAGGCTGTTTTAATGAAAAAACTAAAGACCTTTCCACTCTGAATTTATGAACGATAAATCTGAATTAGTGTTAAACCAAGAATAAGTAATTCTAGGTGATTATGATTCTGGAATTATAAGTTCAGTTTCTGTTTTGATAGACTGCCTCTTTTTTTTTTTTAAAGAAAGAAAGACCGAGTGTGGAAGGTGTTTCTTCGCTTTTGTTTTCTTTCTTTGCCTTTTTGTCTTGATTCTCTTGGGTTTCTTGGGAAAAAATAAGTGCCAGTAGTAATACTTCCACATTTCTGATTAGAACTTGGTGATGTTATTATGATAATTATTACTTTTATTCCTGCAGGCTACAGACAGCCTGCTATTAGAATATCCTGCCTATGACTTCAAGAAGAGCCCTCTGCGTTTTTATTCTATCATGTATAAGATATGTTACTGTTTATATATTTTTAAAATGTCTTGGAAAGGCATAATAAGGGTCTCTATAATAGAAGTAAGTGTATTTTAAAGTTCTGGAACTAAACTTGAGCATCATATTTTGGGCATATATGTTACGCATATAACATATATATGTTATAGGGTTCACAAAGCATAAATTTCAGGGAAACAGCCAATTGTAAAGTCAAGTTGTATGGCTGTGAGATCACATTAATTGTGACAGACAAAATAGATTTTTGCCACAAACCCTTCAAACAGGAAAGTGGGTATTTTTCAAAGCTGGTGAAAACATACTGTTGTGTTGCTAAGTTGGCATTTCCTAGTGAACAGTGTAGCAGCTCTGATCTTTCATGTTACATGTGCAGGGATCTCACCCAAACATTTGTTCAGGCTATAAACAGTGCAGGCTTCCTGCTTGCCGTTCCTGCTCCTTAGTAATTATCCTCTAATTTAGAGGATTCTTCTTCTTCTTCAATAATGATTGCTTTTGTTGTTTTCTTGTCATCCCAGCTCTCATGGCCTTGATTCGGACCATTATCATTTCCCAGGGGAACATTACAATATTGTGGTAGTTTTTTGCTTCTTCAAACCATCCTCCGCACTATTTCAGAAGTGAGCTTTCTAAAGTAAAAACTCTGATAAAGCTGTTCTAGAAATGTTCACTTCTAGGGCATGAAGTCTACACTTCTCAGCTTGGCACACAACAACGTCAGTTACCTTATACCTCATACTTTGGCCCTGAGACCACACAGCTGATGAGTGGCAGAGCTAGGGTTTAAAGCCAAGCAGTTTTACTTGAGTCTACTTAATCATGCTATGCCGCAGCCTCATATAAATTGGATGCCAGAGAATCCAGCTAAAGACTTTTTACTGGTATGTTTGAGAATTCAGATGTGATTAAATTCTTCTGGTAAGCCAGTCAGCTTGCTAATTGCTTACTTCTTAGAGGTATTAGATGCTACTATCACAGTCAACAAACATTTATTAGACACATGTTCTACTGGGTCCTTGGTATAAGTAGCCATAAAAACAAATATAGTGTATTTGAGGAAGCCGGTTGGAATTTTAAGGTTGAATGAGACTCCCATATATTGTCCAGTTTAAGCCTCTATTTTCAGTACGGTATGAGAGCTGAACAGTTTGATGAGTTTTCCTTTTTATGCAGATTTTTAAGAGGAACACTTGTATCTCTTAGTTATCTGGTTACCCGGACTTTAATTATGTTAAGAACAGGAACCTTCTGTGTGCTGCTGTAAGTGAAACTTGAATAAAATGAAGCTGGATATTGATCTCTATGTAAAAACACTTCCTCACTGACAGAAAAGGTATCTACTTATTTTAGCCATTTTTCACAGAATATACTCTGGTTCCTTTGACAGACAGTCAGGCTGTCCTTGAAGAGTTATACTGTATTCATCAACCTGTTAAGAAAAGGTCTGACATGCTGGACATTATGGGGATCATGTTAAGAGGTGGTGCCTGCCTGCCTTTTCTGTTCCAAATATTTTGGAAGGAATTAAATTTTTATTATTTTTTCCTGTGTGTCAGTGCCTCACTGCTCCTGGAGGAAGTTGGATCTTAATTTTGTCATGTACAAAAGCACTTTGAAAACATAAATGGGAAGAGGCAGTTGTTTAGTAGCTCAGACTCTTTTGCAACCCCATGGGCTGTAGCCCGCCAGGCTCCTCCGTCTATGGGATTTCCCAGGCAAGAATACTGGAGTGACTTGCCATTTCCTCCTCCAGGGATCTTCCTGGCCCAGAAAAAGGCAGGCTCACAAGGAATTAGAAGCATGGTAGGAAACAGCAAAATTGTACTAGTGGAAGGGTAAGAGTCTGGTGACCTCAGAACGAATGGTAGAAGGGTTGTGTTAATTAAAGTGGGCAAGTTCCTAAAACATGGGTGGAGGAACAGGTGGACTGAAATGTATTAAAGAAAGAGTGTGGTAAAGTGCAAGTTTAAAATGATGTCACATGTTTTTCTAAACGAGCACGCTTAAGCATTTATTTTCCAAATTGGTCACTGCAGAAAACTCATTCCTTTGATATTGTCATTTAGACCTTTCTTTTGAAATCAACTTCAGAAATAGTTGACATGTTTATCGAAGGCCATAACTTTATGACCATAAACAAGGTTATATATGCTGATTAACATACTGTATTCGAAATCCTTGATTACCGAGTGCCTTTGTGTTCTTTCCATAAACAAAATATCCCACGGAAGGTGAGGACATCGAAGAAATGTGGTACACTGGGTGAAACCAATTCCCAAAAGCTCCAAAAGGCATTCGGAGTCACAGAATCAGTATTGTAGCTATAACTGTAAACAGTTCAATGTTGATTGCTTTAAGGTGGTATACCCTCAGTTTGGCTGATAGCCTTAAACAAATCTGTCATGTCACCTTGTAATCAAGTCCACTCTAGGAGAAAGAACCTGGCTGGAATTTATGTAATATGGTTACCATTTCTCAGGGAAGCAGGAACTTCAGGAAGCAATTAATGAGTGCAAGCCACTAGTGTGTTCCCCACACAAAACCCACTCTTTCTGTGAAAGAGGAAGCAAGAGCAAATCACACCGGCGCATTTCCCTAGAGTCCAGTCTGATGACACCCGTTACTTCATGTACCACTTTTTAGTTAAAATATATGCACTGAGGTCAGGGGAAAAAAAAAGAAAAGATGGTCTGTCAAAAGTTATTTTTTTAATGCAAACGCATTCTATTAAAGTTTCATAGAAAAGACTAAACAGCTTAACTCAGTAAAAATGTTTTTTCAATTGTTCAAAATTAATCCAATGCTTCCAAAATGCTCTTTGGAAATCCTTGTAAGTTTCCTTGCCTGTGTGCTCTCCTGCTATCTTCCCAACACTCTTTAGAAGGAAATTGGTTTTTAACAAGAAAAACCTTCTGGAAGTCGCATTTCCAATGGGGCCCTGGCCACACCAGCTACAACACACGGTGACTAAACCATTGTCTATTTTGGTTCTCATTGTTAAAAGCACAAGTGACCAACACTCAGGTCTTGTGCCACAGCCACCCCAGTGACTGACTACAAATTGGACTGGAATGAGTGCTGTGAATTTTCTTGTCAAAAAAATACAAGCTTTCAACACAAAAGAACAGCTATATTTGATAGCCTGTCAGTTAAAAAGTTAAGACAGACCAAAATACAGTTCTGGTTCTTAGTAGACAGCAATAAAAAAATGTAGCCCAACCTCACGAGTAATTCTGTTTTATAAAAAAAGTCCATTTCTGGGAGAGTCAGAGACTAGCTGGAGAAAACGCTCTAATTGTGGAAGTAAGATAGTCCTAATTTTAAAGAACTTTTTAAAATATCTCAGGGAATCAAGGTAGAGTGGCCAGAGCCTTGGACAAATTATTGATTTCAAATCCCTGATAGCAGATTAAAGAATGGCACGTTCAATGAAGAGCTAGTATCAATCATCATAATAAGATTTAATATGAGGAACTGAAGGAGTGATATTCTGAAGCTAAGATGCATGGAAAGGAGAGGAAGACCATAAATGATAGCTACTTGTGTCTTAAACACAAAATTAAGCAGGATAAACAGGCTGACCTCCAAACTTTAGTCATTGCCTGCCCCATGGATAATGTAGCCTGATATTAACCATGTTGTGACTGTACCTCTCCAGCACATTTCTACCAATATCCTACAAACAGCATCAGTGTGGTTGGTACTATGGTTGGATATCTAAGCAATACACAAGTCCTTGCTTCTAGAAGATAGTACAACCAGCATTTGTTGAGAACCTACTTTATGTCAAGAAATTTCTGTTAATTTCACTATATTAATAATATTAGTTCATCGTCTCAATACCCTATAGCACCTGTCATGTGCAGAGCCCTCAGTAAATACTTGAGGGAGGCAGTCAGGCAGGAAGGAAAATGCTAAAAAAGTGACCATATGCATTGTAAGCGAGCTCAGTATTTGGTATCTGTGGTTCCATGATGGATCAGCTTCAAACTCAGAGTTTTTTGAGTATAGTTTTAATACAGAAAAGTTTTGTCTTGATGAATGCAATGGAAAGAACACACATTTTTTTTTTTTTTTGTAAAAGTGAATGAGACTTTTCCATATTGGGTTTTATTTATTTTTTCAGGAATTTAACAACTTTATAGAACTGTGCATATAAGCTCTGGAAACTATTATGAACTTTGTTTTCTCATCTCTGAAGAAGAAATCACAGTTGCTACAAGCTTCAAGCCGAGTAGAGTATATATATATCCATTAAAAGAAATACAAACCTTTTAAATATATAATAATTACTAATGGTCACTTAAAGATAACAACAGATTGCTAGGTAAGAACCTAAAGATAGGCTATGGGAAATTCAGATCCCAAACTGCAAATAGTTTATACTATTCTAGATGTCAGTTTTAGTGGGGAAGAAAAAACAATTAACACTAATTGTTCAATTGCTCTGGGTTGTCCGCCATGTTTTCTCTGACCATAATTTCATTAAAGGTTAGTCAGTCAAGGTAGGGGCCAGATGGCTCTTTACAGCTTAAGGGAACTAGGGAAGAGAGAGAGTTCCTTGCTGGTCTGATTGTTGCAAACCCGGTGACAAGAACACAGAGTATTTTTGGAATTTGCACATGCTTAACACCTGGAATATTCTGAGAGTTATAGTCATACTTCATCAGTCACCAGAATGAAAAGCCAAATGCCGATCTGAAGGAGAACTTCTGAGGCAGTTCTTCTGGAGCTCACTGTATACTCTACTTGTCATCTCTCAGACATAAGCCTTTAATCCCCTCTTCCTAAAATTGTTTATTTTAAAATCTGAGAAAGGCTAAGGATGTCACAGCCGAGTAGTGAGCTTTCCCTTTAAAGAATCCCATCCTTCAAGCCCATCTTTAGCAAAGAAACTGGCATTTCATGTGCTGAGCAGATGACGTCCTGAGGCCCTGGCCAGCCCGCCTGTGCAGCTGCGCCTATCTGGCACACAGGTGTCCTAATTTGGACCTTCTTGAAATTCTGACACCACGTTTTCCTCCACTGGGAAGTATGACTTGGCTATGCTGTTTTCCAGTGACAACAGATATACCGGGCTAACAATAACAGCCCCAAGTAAGGTGATAACATAGCCCTCTAACTCATACTTAGCTGGGACCCAGGGTACAGGATTTGTTCTAGGAGTCTGGGCCAGCTTTTTGGTTTTGATTTCCTCTTTTATATTGTGTTTTGTCATTCATGTTCCCTCCTCTCACCTCTTAGGATTTGGGGGGCGTCTCAGAAGGGTGGGAAAGTTTCTTAGAGAAGGAAAATACTGCTGCAATACATAAACAAAGCTAAAAATTGTACATACATAGGATGGTAGTCTTCCAATCATCAGTATATATAGAGCAACCATATTCCAATGTTAAATAGTCGTCAAGGGTTTAAAAATAAGCAAAACTAGACAATTTCTTTAAATACTTTTCATAGTATTTTACAAAAACAACTGTGAAAGTAAAAGGAGATTTTTAAAAATGCAGGCAACAAGGAAGAAATGTAGTTGTTCTTTTCTACATAATCTTTTACATAATCATTTCAGTCTCACCAAAAATATTTCTTAGTGCAGAACCCAGATGTTCTAGTTTTTTTTTTTTAAAGACAGCAATATTTAAGAACTTTCTTATTCCTTTCCATCTTAGTAACAGCTGCTTCTAACAACCACTTATAATGAATATGTTCAAGTAGGAAAAACATAAGTGGGAATAATGAGGGAAGTAGATGGTAACATAATTTAGTGCCATAGATTGTATTCCTGCCCTGACTCTGATTCTTTCTCACAAAAGATAATTCTGAAAAATGATGTCTTCTTTACCAAAAGCTATTCATCTTTACTCAAATATGTCCTACAAATCTGATTGGCTTTGCCTTTAGATAAGTAGACATAATTACTCAGCTCAGCTCAAGAAAGAAAAGTTTATTACTCAGAAGTGATTTTAGCCCACTGTTTTAAGATAATTCAGCTATTGCCTTTGATCTAAAAGGAATGATATAATATGGAAGAGATATCCTAATTTTCAAAAAGTGATGGTTTATTCCATAGAATGATGAGTTTGATACTGATTGTGGCCTACATTACAAAGCAGATTATAAAATTAAATACTTATGGAAATAGATTTACCAAAGGAAAGACACAGGTTTACTTAGATTAAATCATGACAAACTAACTATAATTTCTTGAACATGGAAACCAGTCTGCTGACACTATGATGCAATTTATAGCCATTTCCTTTGAGAGTTAATGATCTTTTGTCTTTAAATACCACTGTATGCCAGTGACTCTCATATTTGTATTTCTTAGCAATACCCCTGTCTTGAACTTCAGAATAATAAATGTCCACCTAACATTTCCACTAATACATATTTCACACTGACCATGTCAAAATCATCTTTTCCCTTTTCCAAAGCTGTAGCACCCATGGATTCCCTCAACCCGTTTGATGGTAAATCTGTTTTTCTAATTGCTCAAACAAAAAGGCTTGGATTCATCTGTAACTTCTTTTTTTCCCATGCATTCATGTTCAGTCCCTCAGGAAAGCCCCTTAGCTCTATCTTAAAAACATATCCATAGATCAAAACAGGCATTTCTGCTTGTGAATTAACAGTAGTTCATAGAAAATTGACTTAGCAATTGAACTTAGGAGAAGCTCAACCCTGAATATTCATTGGAAGGACCAATGCTGAAGCGGAAACTCCAATACTTTGGCCAACTGATGTGAAGAGCTGACTCACTGGAAAAGACCCTGATGCTGGGAAAGATTGAAGGCAAAAGAAGGGGCGGCAGAGAATAAGATGGTTAGATAGAATCACCGACTCAATGGGCATGAATTTGAGCAAACTGTGGGAGATAGTAGACAGGGAAGTCTGGTTGCTGCAGCCCAGGGGGTTGCAAGGAGTTGGACAGGACTTAGCAACTGAAGAACAACACCACCACATAGGGCAAAGCAGAACTTCCCAAGAAAATACCTTCATACAAACATGAGAAACATATTTATTATATAGTCTAGGAAGTGTTATATCTGTATACATTTAGAGTATTAAAAAATCTGGTATCCTAAAAACCAATTCAGTCATCAAGTCTGCATTGCCAGGGCAGGAAAAATTACTCAAGTAGCATTTACTGACCATAGCCTATAAAAACAAAAACATTTTGAAAATCCTGTTCTTTGTTATACTGGATTCCTCAGTCATTTTTTAAGTGACCAGACAGCACCAAAACCCATGTCTTAGTTTGTTTTCTTGACACTTCTCTTTGGCTTTTTGGGGTCTTCTTCTTTTGGGTTTTTCTCTATGTTATATACATAGCTAGCAGACAAGGAGAATGATTTCTTAGATTGGCCACTAGATTCTCTAATAGTCTTATAGGGACTTCCCTTGTGGCTCAGATGGTATTGAGATGTGACTTAGTTCTCCAAACTCAGACTTTTAAATAACTTTTGCTCTTGTTTGATTCTTTGAAAGAACAGGCCTAATTTATTGTTTAGAAGTAGGGGAAATGATATCATACAAGAAGTGTTATGATGTTATTATGCCATTTATCCTGGTCTCAGTTTTTATCATAATTATTCAATTTATCTTTTTTAGTGTTTTCTTATATTGGAGAAGGAAATGGCAACCCACTCCAGTATGCTTGCCTGGAGAATCTCATGGACAAAGGAGCCTAGCAGGCTACAGTCCATGGGGTTGCAAAGAGTTGGATACGACTTAGCAACTAAACCAGCACCACATTACCAATAAATGATTGATCTGTCATAGACACATGAGGAAAATTGTATTTCATTTTAACTACAAAAAATATTTTATTTTGCCAAATTTTTGGGTTATTCTGTAATCCCATTTACAGGACTTAGTATTTATGTCTTGGGATATGAAAAATATAAGACTGTATTAGTTGATCTAGTGATATTGACAAATTAACCAATGAAATAGATTAGAGAGTCAAGGTAAAGATTGAGACATGGATCATTAAGAGACAGAGGAACTATTTAAAAACTGATCCTGGAAAATTGAGTATCTATATGGAAAAATCTGTTATTGTAACATTACCATACTAAATACTAAGATCAACTCTAAATGAATTAGTATTTTCATGCAAAAAGAATAAAATGAAAAACATTTAGAAGAAAATATAATAAATATTTTTTGAATCATGAAAAGGAGAAGGATTTTAAAAAGCAAGGCACCAACCAGAAAATAGATGATAAATTTGACTATGTTAAAAGTAAGAATGCTGGCCTACCCAATGATACCATAAAGGAAAAGTATATCACTAACTGGGATAGTACATGGAACTGGATAATAACTGGAAGCAGCACATGTAGCCAACCCAAATCTTGTATGACAAAGGATTAGTGTCTAGAATATTCAGTAAATTCCTGTGAGTTAACAAGAAATTAAAACCAGGGTAAACATTCCATAAAAATGAAAAAAAAAAACCATGAATAGGCACTTAAGAGTAATAAAATGGCCAAAGAAAATTTGAATAAAGTATCAATATTAATTAATAATAAAGAGAATGCAAATTAAGATACTGACTTTCCTTTTAACATACGCTGGATGATGAAAAATTAAAAACTTGATAATACCAAGTGTGTAAGAGAATCTCTGGAATTTCAGTATATTGTTCATGAGTGTGTAATCACTATATGCACGTAAGCCCCTGGCTATGTGCTTGTGTGCTAAGTCACTTCAGTTTTGTCCCACTCTTTGTGACTCTGTGGATTGCTACCAGTCTCCTCTGTCCGTGGAATTCCCCAGGCAAGAATACTGGAGTGGGTTGACATTTCCTTCTCCAGGGGATCTTCCCAACCCAGGGATCGAATCACAAACCTTTGGCAGGCAGCTTCTTTACCACTAGTGCCACCTATAATCCCTTGACAATGCCTTGTAATTATAAATGTTCCTATAATCTCTCATCTAGTAGTTCTACTCCTAAGACTCCTGAGGGTATAACCCAGAGAAATGTTTATTTATGTGCACCAAAAGATATGTATAAAAGGGCTATAGCATCATGGTGTGTAGTATAAAAAAACAGGAAACAACCAAGCTTATAGACAAAAGAATGTATATGTAAATTATGGTATATTAATGCTGTGGAGTGTTATGGAACAGTGAAGATACATAAATGAACTATAGCTAGACCTGAGCACAAATGAATCTTTGAAATATAATGGTTAGTGAAGGAAATAATATATAAATAATATGGAAGACAGTGTTAATTTTGGAGAGTCAGGAGGGTTGAAATATAGGAGATATACTAAATTGAGATGAATTATTGATATTGTTCTAGTTCTTGGGTTAGATGGTGTGTTCATAGTTACACTTTACAATATACACATATTTAAATATATCTTGCATGTACCAAATATGCTTTAATATATTTTAAACATAAAAAATTAAAAGGTAATACCAAAGAGAGATCTGAGAACCCGTGTATAACTTGGGGATGATCCACTAAGGTGAGATTGGCAGATGAGAGTTGAGAGAGAGGTAAATATCTCTGAGCATACCCTTTAAGAAGTATTATCATTTTAAAAGTGATGTTTGGAAGTCATATGTTGACACTGTGGTAAACAGATTAGGGAGAGTTGAATAAAAGTAGGACTCAGACCTTAGAGAATGTAGTTAAAGCCTTTATGAGTTTCCTATCCAACCAGTGATGAGCCTCTTTGCCCCTCACATATCCCACCTTTTGGCATATTCCCCTGATCTATGAGCCTAGATATCCCTCTGCTTACTCACCTTACTCTGCTTACTTAGGGTATTTTCTCCCTAACCTCTTTTCTAATCCTTAGAAGAGGATTCATGGCTTCAGTAAGCAACCCTTTCTACAAAACATGTCTCTATCCTATTTCTGCAACTTCTTAGGCGATTTGATAGAG
This sequence comes from Bison bison bison, assembly GCF_000754665.1. NCBI lineage: Eukaryota > Metazoa > Chordata > Mammalia > Artiodactyla > Bovidae > Bison > Bison bison. The sequence continues at coordinate 264,616 of NW_011494835.1, forward strand.
ATGAAATTACTTATTAGAGATGAAGAGAATATTAATGCTAAGGCCTCAGTGCTGCAGCTAATATGAATCCTGGATGGACTTAATCGCATGTAGAAAAACCTTTTGCTGAACTCTTCTATTGGGAATTTTATTAAATCTATTTGCTTCGTGGGTTCCTTGCTTGTAAAGTAGGTGATAATTCTTAAGCTGTAGTAAAGCAGATTGAAATATCTTTAAAACCTGTGTTTAAACTTTCCCTTCAGCAAGATTGCTTGTATGGGATAGGAGATATTTCAGCAGTTTAGCTTTGGATGCATTTTGCCTGTTGCATTTGGTGAATGTGATTAAAGTGATTTTTATTACATGAACGGTAGGTTATATCTGGTTAGCTACTTCCTGTTCTAAAGAGAATAGAGGTGGATACTAATTCTTTTCTTTAAGAGTAAAAATTACTTTCTCTAATTTATTAGCATGAAAATATTGCCTTACCTAAGTGGTTCTTAATGTTTGGTGCACAGACTCTTGGGTATATCCAGGACTTAAGATGTTATTTAATAAGTTATCAAAAACACAGTGCAAAAAAATGGTGAGTAAACTTGCTGGTGTCTTAGCATGAATCAATATAATGGCACCAAATTGTGCCAATAGCCATTGTGTTCTTCACCAACATACTCATAATAAAGTTATACTTACATACATGCACACAAGCATATGTATTTTACCTTAAGAATGTCCTTGAAGAAGCAGTAAAATTTAATTGTGCATATCTTCAAACATTCTGTGTGATGAAATAGAAAATATGCATAAAGCCCTTCTGTTGCATCTCATTATACAACTGCAGTACTTGAGTTGCAAGTTGAACTTGCTGCTGTTTTTCAGTGACAGCAGTTTTTTGTTTTTTTTTTTAATCTGAAAGAATTATTGAAAAACAAGCTGTAGTTATTCAGACTTAGCAAGTATTTAGCAAGTGTTTTCTCAGAAATGGACAAAATGAACCTGTTAATTCAAGGAAAACAGCTCATGATATTTGCTGCCATGATAAGATATGATTTTTCAAGGTCTGTTTAAGTCTGTGAACCAACATTTCCTAAAAGATCAATGGATGATGTTGCAAAGGACAGCAAAGGATTTTAATGTAATATAGTATGAATGTTTCATTAATATGGCCTTGGGTTCTATATTGTAACTAACCTTTAAGAAACTACCATCTGTTGAGTTTTGGTATAGTAATCAAAGAAGAATATTCATAATTATATGAAAAAGCTATTAAGATACTCCTCCCCTTTTGAACTACATATCTAAGTGAAGCCAGATTTTCTTTATCTGCTTCAACCAAAACAACATATCACAAGAGATTAAATGCAGAAGCAGATAAGAGAATCCAGCTGTCTTCTGCTAACTCAGACTTTAAAGAGATTTTGAAAAATGTAGAACAATTCCATGCTTCTCACTACAGTTTTCTCCTGTTTTAGAGAATATAGTTATTTTTCATAAGAAATAATGGGGTTATGTTATTCTTATGAAATGAACTATTAAATATTGTGCCTTAAAAAGCTTTAATGTCTGATGTGGTCATTATTGATAGCTGTCACAAACATAAAAGCTTTTGGGAGCCCTCAATAGTTTCTAAGATTCTAATAGGGTTCTTAGACTCAAAAGTTTGAGGATAATTCTCTTTTGCAAACTCTTGGTCTTTCTATTTCAGTGGTTTGGAGCAAAGTAAATAGGAAACTTTCAGGAATTTTAGTACTTAACAGGAGAACTAGAAAGGCAACTTGATCCATTCTCTTTAGTTTTAGGTTCTGAGACTTGTCACCTCTTACTAAAATTGAACCCAACATTTATTCTCTTAACCACAAATTTTTGAGAACCTTTTATATGACAAGTATTGTCCTAGAACTGGGAACATAGAAAGAAAAAAAAAAAAAAGACAAATGTCCCTGTCCTCTCTTAGAAATGTTATTTAAATTAAATACTGGATTTAGCTTAAATTGATAAGAGTGAAGTCTGAGTGAACTCTGGGAGTTGGTGATGGACAGGGAGGCCTGGCGTGCTGCGATTTATGGGGTCGCAAAGAGTCGGACATGACTGAGCGACTGATCTGATCTGATCTGATAAGAGTGAAAGATTGTGTGAAGGTACTTCATTTGTATTTTGTCAACCAAAAAATAAGACCATTGCTGTAAGGCAACAAAAGCATTTATTTGGGGCCTTAAGAATTATAATTCTGGAGACACAAAATCTGGTAGAAACCCAAATGTACTCTGAGGAGAGTTGAAAACCAAAAGGTTTTTAATGTAAAAGGAAGAATCTGATATAAGTCATATTGCAGAAATTATGATTGGGGCTGGCTGACTGGAACCATTTTTGTCTATACTTAATTAGTTGCTAAGGTTGTTATTATTCGAGAGTCTGCTGTGTAAGCGTTCTTTCAGGACACTGTGGCCCAGTTCAAAGTTCATGCATAGGTCTGCTTACCCGAAGGTCTCCTGGCTCCATTTCAGTGCTCTCTTGGCATTGTAGTTAGTTAGTTAGTGTTAGTGGCTCAGTTGTGTCTGACTTTGCGACTCAATGGACTGTAGCCTGCCAGGCTCCCATGTCCATGGGGTTCTCCAGGCAAGAATAATGGAGTAGATTCCAACACCCTCCTCAAGAGGATCTTCCTGACCCAGTGATCAAACCTGCGTCTCCTGCATTGTGGGCAGATTCTTTACCATCTGAGCCACTTGAGAAGCTTTGGCATTGTAGACTCCATTTTATTCATTCCTTCACAATTTAGTAGATTATTTCAATTTTAAAAAAGGAATAGAAGTATTATCTATTTTTATTGCCTAATGGCTCTCATGTTTATGTATCTTAATACAGAGTTAACCTATACTTTGAAAGGGAATCATGGAATAGTGTATAGTCTTTAGTTGATGAGGGTTTAATCAAGACTCATGGCTGTCATCTAACTCAAAGCGCACACATGAGTATAGATGTTATTGTATCATTGTTGGCTTCCCATCAGTAAATAAAAGCTCTGATAAGCACTGCAATAAAAGGATCTGTTTAAGGTTAAAAAAAGAACAACAAAAAAACAAGAAACAAGACAGCCTACTGGAAGGTAAATCAAGTCATTTAAATGGGAGTAATAAAAAAGTATACTTTTTTTTTTTTTTTTAGTGTAAAAAACAGCTCATTTAAACCGATAAAGTGATGGTACACTTCACAGATGGCAAAATGCTTTGGGATCCTTAGAGGAAAATAAATTCTTTTGAAGTATGAACTTGAACAATTGAGGAACAGTCAGTCACCTGGGGCCAAAATCTTATTCCCTGTAATTCGAGAAGAATTCCCACAGAATTACACAGATTTAGAGAACTGGTTAGCAAGTACTCATTAAAAGAAAAATCTCTGTTGTCCAAGGAGCCTAAAACTGTTTTTTTGTTCGCATAAGAAAATGCCTTAGTCCACTTTGATACTGATTCAAGAACGTCCCTTCCAATGCTGTCAAAGTGAGGGTTTGCATATTTTATTAAAGTGACTTACTTGAAAAATATTGCTGTCCCTTTGCCCTCCCCCAGCTGCAAGTTCCCTTGTTGAAGCATGATTTCATAAATTTATTCTGAAATAAAATTTCTTTTTTCCTTTGCACTACCCCTTCCAGCTGCAAACTCCTACCCTGCTTTGTTCAATAATTAATACATATGTTGAAAATAAGAACTCATCTCCCCCCCTACCCTTCCAGCTGGAGATTTCTAGCCCTTTCATGGTTTTTTTGAGCTTCTTGTTTGTAGTAATATTTCATGAATCCAGAACAAGTTCAGATTCTCTGGTTCCTCTTTCCAAACCCACACTGTTGTATGGACTCTCAGTGGTTCTGATTCTTGCCAGTGGAGATTAGCCCAGGCCCTTCCTCAGCTGCAACATTACTTTTGAATTCCACTGTTTTTATTTTACTTTTGAATTCCCCAGTCCTACAAACATTACTGAATGAGCATTAGCTAAGGAAGGGCATGTTATAATTTTCTAGTATGAAAACTGAGGAGAATTTTCTTTCTGTGCTTGAAGATGATAGACATGAACCTTTTGAACTGGTCCATTAGTAAGTAATCTAGAATTCCTTTATATGAGTAATGTTAAGTGTATGAAAAGATTTCAGTTGTTGGGAAGATTTATTTGGTTCTCCTTTGATAATCTTTGATGTTCATGTCCATTTTCGTTTATCAGGTTGCAAACAGCGTATTCTGTTATTTGGCATTTTATGAAAAGACATTACAAATCATGAAATATTCCTGATAACAGAGTGACAAATTGATACTTCTGTTATATAATCCAGTTTTGATTATAGTTGTTCATCATCTTTCTAAATACTCTTGAAAACATCTGTTTAGTAAAATGTCAAGTCTAGGAAACCATTCTATGTTATTACTACTAGTAACAATTTTATTTGACTTTTAATTTTCCTAGAATATTAAATCCGAAAACTTGGAAACAAGTATAAGTCTTACTTGGCACTACATAAATAACCTGAATTGTATAGAATGTGCAGTTTGTGTGTGTGTGTGCATGTGTAAGGTATTGTGTATGAGACACTAAAGGAGGTTTAGCCTCTTGCTTTGCTATTCAATGTTATGGCTGGAGTGAACTTTCTAAATTGCATATCTGATGGTGTTTCTCCCCTTTAAGATAAAGTCTAACTGCTTTACCATGACTTACAGGTCCATGACGTTACAAGAGTGTTTATTTTCGCCTAACGTGTGGGCTTCTTCTTTTTCCCATTACACATTTTACCTGGATAACTCTTGCTCATCCTACAGGCTTTCCCGAACTTCTCAAGACAAAGTAAGATTCCTAGGTGTTCTATAGCACCCATGAGTCTCAGTGAACTCCGGGGGTTGGTGATGGACAGGGAGGCCTGGCGTGCTGCGATTCATGGGGTCGCAAAGAGTCGGACATGACTGAGCGACTGATCTGATCTGATCTGATCTGATCTGATTTACCTTCATTATAATTGTTGCTGCTGTGAATATTTTTGGTCAGTTACTGCTGAGCCCCCCTTTCCACTCAGACTGAAAATCTTATTTTCACTATTGTATATCCATCCTTCATTTAGCACAGACACAGAGTGGACATGTAGTACATATTACTTGAATGAATGAATAAGTGTTGAATTGTAAATCTTAAAGTACCTCTTAAATATGGAATATGATTCCATATTGCTTTTTTATGTTGTCTACTTAGTTTTTATTAGTGGTAATTAGAGAATACCTATTTTCTTTTACCCTGTTTTATCAAAGGCTGAAACATTAAGTAGGGGGATTACGAGTAGAGAATATTGGAGTTGAATCAAGCAAGGTGCAGCCAGGAAAGGAGTAAAAGTCAGGAGATGAGATGGGGGTCTAGTTTGGGAAGTTTCTCATTCTGAGAGTTGGTATTTCCCAAGGAATCAGCAACCATGTTTAATGGCATGCACTCGCCTCCCACTGTTCACCACAAGTCTTTCCAATATCAAGTATGTCATTATCTATCTTTGCCCAAAGCATGACTTCATCTACTAGCATATCAGCTCCTAAACTTAGCTACATATTAGAATCATCAGATTCCCCAGTTGCCCCTCAGAACAGTGAAGTCTCCTGGTGTAAAATCCAGGCATGGTTAGTTTGTAAAGCTCTTAAGTGAGTGTAATGTGCAGCCAATTTGAGATGTGATGTACTTGGAGATAACAACATAGCTGTTGCCTTGGGATTACATGAAACTCCACGAGCATGCTCAACGAAGGGCATCTTTCGGTTAGAAAATTATCTCGAGTTGTGAGCTATAGCACCACTGTACTTCAAGTCTTTCATTTCTTCTCAAAACATTTCTTATTTTGTAGTGGTATAATTTAAAACTGTATTTATTTGTACTAATGGAGTCACTCTATTTTCAGGAATGCTGAAATAAATGTCTACTTTTTCAAGAAAAAACAAATACATATGAAAAAATATTCTATTTTCTTACCTTTCTGAAACCTATTCCACAAATTTTTCATGACCATATAATACAAATAAAACAGAGCCTCCGTTACTCCTGAGTCCAGTGACACAGCTGCTGCTACTAAGTCACTTTAGTCGTGTCCGACCCTGTGCGACCCCATAGACGGCAGCCCACCAGGCTCTGCCGTCCCTGGGATTCTCCAGGCAAGAACACTGGAGTGGGTTGCCATTTCCTTCTCCAATGCATGAAAGTGAAAAGTGAAAGTGAAGTCGCTCAGTCACGTCCAGACTCTTAGCGACTCCATGGACTGCAGCCTACCAGGCTCCTCCGTCCATGGGATTTTCCAGGCAAGAGTACTGGAGTGGGGTGCCATTGCCTTCTCCCCAGTTACACAGAGGGCATATTAAAGTTTCATGCAGGAGCTTAAATTTAAGCACAAACTTAAAGAAAGCACAAATCTTCTGGGTTTTTTTAATAATGAATTCAGGATCATTCTATCATTAATTAACCTATAAAAGCAAAGTTACTATGATAATTGCTCCTTCCGAATACATGTGCTCACTGATTTTATCCATTATCTCTGAAAATGTAAAGTGAGGTTCTGTTTTAAAGAATGTCTTCTCTTTATAACATCTAAAATACTATCTTTTTGAAAGGTTTTCAGTTTATCAATGTTTGACATATTTGTCATATTAACATTCCTTATTTCCCTTTACTTTCTCCTCCAAAATAGCTGCATTTTACTTACAACCAAGGAAGGTTAAAATTTTCTTTTAATTTGCTCTCAAAATTCTGTCCTTTCCAATCAAAACTTGAGAACAATATTTTACCAAAAGGTTCTTACTTAACATCCTTAATTTTCACATGATTTGCTTTGTCTAGAAACAGGCCCTAAGCCAGAGATTGTCACCTGGCTTTTTACTTCTTTCACTTAAGTCAGATTGGGAGGTGGGGAGAATAAGGGAGGGGAGGGGATGAGCAGAGCATAAAAAGAAAAGAAAACACCTGCACTCAATTCAGCCATCAAATGAATCACATAGAATCGAACACTTGACAAATAACTATGCACTTAATAAGATCTTGGAGTCACTAACAATTTCAACCAGACTCTAGAAATTTGATTCAAACAAACAAACCTTCTTGGTTACCCAGATTGTTTGCTGAAGGTATTCTTTTCCCCTACCACCAGGTGCTTCTAAGCATGGAGAGAGGAGCTGAGAAAGCAGGGAGGGCTCCCTCCTGGGGTTTAGTTAGGTATACAGAGAAGTGGGCTGCTTTGAAATGTTGTTGAGATGTTGGAATTCCACCTTCTGAATACTGCTGTAACACTCTATCCACTTTATCAAAATTGTATATTCAACTTTAGGATGATCATTAATAAAACAGAAAAAGCTGCTTGTTTTTTTTTTTCTTGAGTCATTTTAATGTGAGCCTCAAACCATTGCTCTCCAGCCCTTTAATTTTTATTTCCGACATTTACCTTCCAGCTCATTAGTGACATTCTAGTTCTTTGATTACCTTCTCAGCTCTTTAGTTTTTATTTCCAACATTTTCTTAAATGGATTGTCTTTGAAGCCAGGACTGGGTTTTACATAGAAGGGTGTTATTTACTTTAAACCCCCATTACAATTCTAGTTTCTGTATAGTTGTGTGGTTTTAAAACAGGAGGAGACCATCATCTTCTTTGAGGAGCTTTTCCAGTGATTCTGGTAAGCCGCCAGATTTGGGAACTCATTGCTCTAGAAAACAAAGTATTTACTAAGAGAGATTTAAAAACTTCTGTCGACTAGTGTAGTGTAGTCAGTGAAACTCTACTGATAATTGTAAGGTCATAATATAATTTGTCTAACAGAGAGTATATATGAGCCCATAGGATATTAAAAGAATAGAAACTTCAAATCTGTGCATTTTATCCTCCCACTTAAAAAAAAATACTGGAAAATAGCTTCTACCTCTTAAATTGCAAGTTTGGGATAATAATGCAAATAGACTGCAAGAGATGCAGAGGTGAATTAAGAGAATGGTGCTCATCAGAGACCATAGAAAAAAACAAAAAATGCCATGATGTTAGAATATCATCCAAGATATTTCTATGTATTTTGGGGAGAACTGTGTTGAAGGCATCAAGAAGGGAGAAACAGATGTTCTAGGTCTCTCTGCTGTTTCACATTTTTAAATTTTTCTATTTTTTGTTTTCTCTTGCTGCCATAACAAATTACCACAAACTTAGTGGGTTAAAGGAAGTTCCCGAGGAACTTCAACACTTTCTCATGGAGATACTTCTCCCCTCTGGATGGCTTCAAACAGAAGATGAAGAACTTGTATTGCCCTCTAGCAACCAATGGAAGATTCTTAAAACTCTACATGAAACTTTCCATTTGGTAATTGAAAATACTTACCAATTTGCTAAGAGTCTTTTCAAGAGAAAAGGATTAATAAAAACCATAAGCCAGATTGTTAAAGGATGTGAAGTCTGTCAAAAGAATAATCCCTGTAACAACCAGTCAGCTCTTCCAGGTTTACAGCGTACAGGAAGATATCCTGGAGAGGACTGGCAGATAGACTTCACTCATGCCGAAAGCGAAGAGACATCAGTGCCTACTGGTTTGGGTTGACTGGAGAAGGAAATAGCAACCACTCCAGTATTTTGACCTGGAGAATTCCACGGAGCGACTTTCACTTCACTCGTGGGTTAAATCAACCATTTAAATCAATCAAATTATTTTATAGATTTATATGTCAGAAATTCAACACTTGTCTCACTGGGACTAAAATCACGGTGTCAGCAAGCCTGAGTTCCTTTCTACAGCCCTAGGGGAGAATCCATTACCTGGACTTTTCCACTTTCTAGAGGTTTCTCACATTCCTTGGCTCACTGGACCCCTTTCTTCCATGGTCAAAGCCAGAAACAGAAAGTTGAATCCTTTCACACTGCATCACTCTGGAATTTTTTCCAGTTTTAAAATCTGTGTACCCCAATATTCCAGACTAATCTCATCCCAAGGTATCTAATATCTGCAAAGTCTCTTTTGTCATGTGAAGTCACACATTCACAAGTTATAGGGACTAGAATATGGACATCATTGGGGGGACATTATCCTGCCTACTGTATGTGCGATCTTTAATCACACATTGTGCACACCACATCTTCTGTAAGTTTATTGGATTAATATTATTTTTATATAGTGAGAATCATTTTAAAACTGTAAAATATTTTTTTGGCAACTGCAGATGACTTGTGGTTCATGGTAGAATAGATGTTAATAAATTTTTAACTGGGGCTTTGGTCTAGACCACTTGCACAAATCTCTTAGGAAGTCATCATTATGGACTCCAGCATAGGCCTATCACTAATAACTAATACAATCCATTTTTCTTCATGATTGGAAAGGATCACTAGAATTATGATCAGTATGAGCATCAGACACAGTAGTTAATAGGTTGAAAATGTAGTTCTCTAAACATCTGAGTCACAGTGAAATGAAATACCATGTCACAAAATATAAGAAGCATTTTGAATGATTCAGTAGCATATTCATATACCTAAACCCCATTCACTCTGATCACACAATTTGGAATGGTGGGCTTAATGTAAATTGTTCTCTCTCTTGAATTCTATTTTGTAGATTCTTGCTCTCTTTCAATCCACATAGCATTATTAATATGTTATGCTGAACCATTAGTTGCTTTATCACTTCTAATTTTGACCATCACTCATAAGAAAATAAGTAAAATAAACAGAGTATATGAATTCCATGCCTATGCTTTTTTCCCCCATCCTGTAGTTCAGTTTGGAATGCAAGACTTAACTTCTTAGAGCTGGCTTAGCAAATCATAATGAGCATACAGATTACCTGGGAATTTGATTAGAATGCAGATTCTGCTTTAGTGGATCTGGGGTGGAGCCTAACATTTTGCATTTTAAGAAGGTCCCAGGTGATGGGCTTATGGTAGAGAATCCACCAGCCAATGCAGGAGATTCAGGAGACCTGGGTTTGATCCCTGGGTCAGAAAGATCCCATGGAAGAGGAAATGGCAACCTTACTCCAGTATTCTTGCCTGGAGATTCTGATGGACAGAGGAGCTTGGTGGGCCACAGTCCCTGGGGTCACAAAGAGTGGGACACAACTGAGCATGTGTGCACACATAGGTCACGTAATGATGATGAACCCTGACTGGGACAGATTCAGTTCAGTTCAGTTCAGTCACTCAGTCGTGTCTGACTCTTTGTGACCCCATGAATCATAGCATGCCAGGCCTCCCTGTCCATCACCAACTCCTGGAGTTCACCCAGACTCACGTCCATTGAGTCAGTGATGCCATCCAGCCATCTCATCCTCTGTCGTCTGCTTCTCCTCCTGCCCCCAATCCCTCCCAAAATCAGGGTCTTTTCCAATGAGTCAACTCTTTGCATGAAGTGGCCAAAGTATTGGAGTTTCAGCATCAGCATCAGTCCTTCCAATGAACACCCAGGACTGATCTCCTTTAGGATGGACTGGTTGGATCTCCTTGCAGTCCAAGGGACTCTCAAGAGTCTTCTCCAATACCACAATTCAAAAGAATCAATTCTTCGGCGCTCAATTTTCTTCACAGTCCAACTCTCACATCCATACATGACTACTGGGAAAACCATAGCCTTGACTAGACAGATCTTTGTTGGCAAAGTAATGTCTCTGCTTTTGAATATACTATCTAAGTTGGTCATAACTTTCCTTCCAAGAAGTAAGCGTCTTTTAATTTCATGGCATCACTCACCATCTACAGTGATTTTGGAGCCCAGAAAAATAAAGTCTGACACTGTTTCCACTGTTTCCCCATCTATTTACCATGAAGTGATGGGACCAGATGCCATGATCTTCGTTTTCTGAATGTTGAGCTTTAAGCCAACTTTTTCACTCTCCTCTTTC
>NW_011494835.1:275562-297370 GCF_000754665.1 Bison bison bison
CTGGCAATCTTGATTCCAGCTTGTGCTTCTTCCAACCCAGCATTTCTCATGATGTGCTCTGCATATAAGTTAAATAAGCAGGGTGACAATATACAGCCTTGACATACTCCTTTTCCTATTTGGAACCAGTCTGTTGTTCCATGTCCAGTTCTAACTGTTGCTTCCTGACCTGCATACAGGTTTCTAAAGAGGCAGGTCAGGTGGTCTGGTATTCCCATCTCTTTCAGAATTTTCCACAGTTTATTGTGATGCACACAGTCAAAGGCTTTGGCATAGTCAATAAAGCAGAAATAGATGCTTTTCTGGAACTCTCTTGCTTTTTCCATCATCCAGCGGATGTTGGCAATTTGATCTCTGGTTCCTCTGCCTTTTCTAAAACCAGCTTGAACATCTGGAAGTTCACAGTTTATGTACTGCTGAAGCCTGGCTTGGAGAATTTTGAGCATTACTTTACTAGCGTGTGAGATGAGTGCAATTGTGTGGTAGTTTGAGCATTCTTTGGCATTGCTTTTCTTTGGGATTGGAATGAAAACTGACTTTTTCCAATCCTGTGGCCACTGCTGAGTTTTCCAAATTGGTTTTACCCTAATGATTTAGTTTTACCCTGATGATTTGTTGTTGCCATGGTAACCCTGCCAGGAGGAAAGGAAGCTGCTAGTTGAGGCATTTGGTGCATATTCTTGGCCAAGAAGCCAAAAGGGCCAAGCTGCTACTGCTGCTGCTGCTAAGTCACTTCAGTTGTGTCCAACTCTGTGCAACCCCATAGACGGAAGCCCACCAGGCTCCCCCATCCCTGGGCTTCTCCAGGCAAGAACACTGGAGTGGGTTGCCATTTCCTTCTCCAATGCATGAAAGTGAAAAGTGAAAGTGAAGTCGCTCAGTCATGTCCGACTCTTAGCGACCCCTTGGACTGCAGCCCACCAGGCTCCTCTGTCCATGGGATTTTCCAGGCAAGAATACTGGAGTGGGGTGCCATTGCCTTCTCCGAAGGGCCAAGCTACTATCCTAGAATTATGACTGAATGCCTCTAAGTCAGCACTCTGCCAATACCAGCTTCAGGGCAATGTCAGCGAGCCTTGAGCCTCTTGTATAGCCTTTGGCTCAATGACAATGAAGGTCACTGGGCTGGGATCCTGAGGCCTCTCCAGTCAGCTAAGGGAATTCTGGGAACATGAACACGTTTGTTAGGATTGAAGTGATGGTAAACTTGCCTGGGCCGAATGAAGCCTGAGCAGACTCTGGTGGAGATCCGTAGACATCCTGTGCTGATCCCTCTTCTGGCTTTGGGTGTAGGAGAGGAAAACTGAGCCATCCAGTAGCTAGTTCCCTCTGAAGATTCCATCAGGGTAGCAGGCACACATGGAGAATGCCATGTGAAGAGGAAGGCAGAGATCTACAAGTCAAGGATGGCTAAAGACTGCCAACAGCCCCCCTCAGCACCCTCAGAAGGAACCAACCTTCCCCTACCTGTTAAGTAACAAGGTTTTGTGGACTTGAGCTATGGAAGAGCTCACTTTCAACCTCTCCATAATCCTGTAGGAGGTGCCCTGAATTATGTACTATTAACCATTTGTGGAATGTGATAACATCTGTAACTATGTGTGAGTGCTCAGCTCAGTCTCTCAGTTGTGTCCGACTCTGTGACCCCATGGACTATAGCCCATCAGGCTCCTCTGTCCATTGGATTTCCCAGACAAGTACACTAGAGTGGGTTGCCATTTCTTCCTCAAGGGGATCTTCCCAACCCAGGGATCAAACCCACACTTCCTCCATTGGTAGATGGGTTCTTTACCACTGTACCACCTGGGAAGCCCTATATGATACTATGCTAAGCATTTTACTTATGTTATCTAATTTAATCCTCACGGTGGTACCAAGAGATGGGTATTATCCCCATTTTATAGAAAAGGAAGTGAAGGCTGAGGAAAGTCAATGATTTGTTCAAGATTACATAGTTTGTAAGTGGCACAATTGAATTCAAACACGTTATCTATGTTATTCTAGAACCTGGGATTTTAATCACTGTGTTATGGTAAGTATTTTAACAGAGAGTATACTCTGAACCCCGGAGAAGGCAATGGCACCCCACTCCAGTACTCTTGCCTGAAAAATCCCATGGACGGAGGAGCCTGGTAGGCTGCAGTCCATGGGGTCGCTAAGAGTCGGACAGGACTGAGCGACTTCACTTTCACTTTTTACTTTCATGCATTGGAGAAGGAAATGGCAACCCACTCCAGTGTTCTTGCCTGGAGAATCCCATGGATGGAGAACCCTGGTGGGCTGCTGTCTATGGGGTCACACAGAGTTGGACACGACTGAAGCGACTTAGCAGCAGCAGCAGCATACTCTGAACCCCAGGTCCAGAAGTTAGAATATTAGAATGAAACTGATTTTTAATTTTTTATACCATTTTTAGGGCATGCCAAATTTGCTTTTGACTCAACATTTGTTCAATGACTAGTGCTAGTGGTTTTTCTATGCCTTTTCTTTCTTTTTTCCCTTCTTTTGCTTTTTGGCAGTGGAAATCATTGAGCCAGCAAAGCAGATGCATGTGAAGCCCTCCAGCAGATAAACATTTTCCATTCACATTTCGAAGAGAATAAAAAAGCCAAATAAAATAACCCAAATGGCAAACACTGTAAAGCCATTCCTTCATAAAAATAAATTTTTGGTACAGAGGTCTTTCATTTGGAAATGAGATCCAGCTTCTGATTATGGAAAAAGCAAGTAAAAGGTGGGGAGAAGACCAGTAGGTCTGCTAACTGTAGGGCCACACAGTGATACGCTGAGTTCCAGAATACAAAAATGTAGACTTAAAAGATTTGAACAATTTGTTTGTATATCTGTGCACTGTGAAATCAGGCATTGTGAAGAAACAGCATCCTGTAGCTAATTCAGAATGATATAATTCAGGACAGATTTTTTTTTTCCTCCCCCGACACATGGTTTTAAAATCAAAGATTTTTTGAAGGAAGATGGAAAAGTCATCATGTACCAAGTGCAAAAAATTAAGTACAGAGTAAGAGTTTCATGGTATGTAACATTTCACTTCCTGCTTATTTTTGATTGGGTGAGTGTATTTCTTGTCAGCAAAGACCATAGTGCTTTTCAGGGCTTCGGTCTGCATTAGCCCACTGAAGGTAATGATGTAATGATAAGGCTTTCACATTCCAAAGGAGAGTGATTTTTCCCTATTGTGAATTAAAATGTTTATTTTTTCCTAACTGTTACAGAAGATTTCTTTAATACATTGTTATGTGCCTTTACTTATGGAAAACGAATAACTTCTCATTCCTTTAGGTTAAAAAAATAACAGTTCATTCTTTTGTAAATACAACATATCGTACTTAATGAGCAAGACAATGCACCAAATGGTGTGAGAGGTGGCAAGCCATGATTCTCTGCCCTGCATGACCTTAAAACTTGCAGATAATCTGAGATACAAAGGAAGAAAAAGAATGTACTATTTCTTACTGAGCAAGAGATACCACCCAGGTTTGGGGCTAAGAGCTTTAAATTTATTATTTAATCCTTACAGCAATCAGTGCCAGTTATTTTTAAACCCCAGTCCTGTTGCCTCAAAAAGCTATTTCCTTAATCTAGTCTTGAAGGCATGAATTTCATCATATAAGGGTTAAGTCGTTTACTTAGAAAATTCTTAGAAATGGAAAGCCTTAGGATTACCAAGATCTCTATGAATTTCCCAGGGCTGCTGTAATGAAGTGAGTGGCTTAAAACAATAGAAATTTAAATATTTAAGCCAAACCGATTGGTTTGAAACAGCAGAAATTTATTGGCTCTCAGGTCAGGATGGGAGAAGCCTGAAATCAAGCTGTTGGCAGCACCATTATCCCTCTGAAGTTTCTAGGGAAGGATTCGTTCTTGCTTCTTCTGATATTATTGGCAATCCTTGGCATTCAGTAGCTTTGTATGTTGTATAGATTGATGATGCTAAAAAGTGGTGAAGCTTGGCCTCACTGGGGCTCTATATTTCTAAACAAAAGGTTGTTGTTGTTCAGTCGTTAAGTCATGTCCAGCTCTTTGGGACCCCATGGACTGCAGCCCACCAGACTGTCCTTCACTATCTCCCAGAGCTTGCTCAAACTCACGTCCATTGAGTCAGTCATGCCATCCAACCATCTCATCCTCTGTCATCACCTTCTCTTGCCCTCAATCTTTGCTAACAGCAGAGTCTTTTCTAGTGCTCATCAGGTGGCCAAAGTGTTGGGGCTTCAGTTTCAGTATCAGTTCTTCCAGGTAAATTCAGGACTGATTTCCTTTAGGATTGACTGGTTTGATCTTCTTGCAGTCCAAGGGACTCTGAAGAGTCTTCTTCAGCACCACAGTCCTAAAGCATCAGTTCTTTGGCGCTTAGTTTTCTTTATGGTATAACTCTCATATCCATACCTGACTACTGGAAAAACCATAGCTTTGACCAGATGGTTCTTTGCGGCAAAGTGATGTCTCTGCTTTTTAATATGCTGTCTAGTTTTGTCATAGCTTTTCATCCAAGGAGCAAGTGACTTTTAATTTTATTGCTGCAATCACTGGACACAGTGATTTTGGAGCCCAAGAAAATAAACCATTTTCATTTTTTCCCATCTATTTGCCATGAAGTGATGGGACTGGATTCCATAATCTTCGTTTTTTTAATGTTGAGTTTCAAGCCAGCTTTTTCACTCTCCTTTTCACCTACATCAAGAGGCTCTTTAGTTCCTCTTTGTCTTCTGCCTTTAGGGTGGTATCATCTGCATATCTGAGGTAGTTGATATTTCCCCAGGCAATTTTGATTCCAGCTTGTGACTAATCCAGCCCAATATTTTGTATGATGTACTCTGTATGTAAGTTAAATAAGCAGGGTGACAATATACATCCTTGATGTACTCCTTTCCTGATTTGAACCAGTCTGTTGTTCCATGTCCAGTTCTAACTTGCTTCTTAACCTGCATATAGGTTTCTCAGGAGGCAAGTAAGGCGGTCTGGTATTCCTTTTCTTTAAGAATTTTCCACAGCTTGTTGTGATCCACACAGTCAAAGGCTTTAGTGTAGTCAGTGAAGCAGAATTTTTTTTGGAATTCTCTTGCTTTTCCTATGATCCAGTGAGTATTGGCAATTTGATCTCTGGTTCCTCTGCCTTTTCTAAATCCAGTTTGTACATCTGGAAGCTCTTGGTTCATGTACTTTTGAAGCCTAGCTTGAAAGATTTTGGGTATTACTTTGCCAGCATGTAAAATGAGTGCAATCGTGCAGTAGTTTGAACATTCTTTGGCATTGCCCTTCTTTGGGATTGGAATGAAAACTGACCTTTTCCAGTCGTGTATCCACAGCTGAGTTTTCCAATTTGCTGGCATATTGAGTGCAGCACATTAACAGCATCATCTTTTAGGACTTTGAATAGCTCAGCTGGAGTTCCACCACCTCCACTAGCTTTGTTCATAGTGATGCTTCCTAAGGCCCACTTGACTTCATACTGCAGGGTGTCTAGGTTTGTAACCACACCATCGTAGTTATCAATGTCATTAAGACCTTTTTTGTATGGTTCTTCTTTGTATTCTTGCCACGTCTTCTTAATCTCTTCTGTTTCTGTTAGATCCTTACCATTTCTGTCCTTTATTGTGCCCATCTTGCATGAAACAGAGTGTAGGTTTTTTGTTTTGTTTTTTTTTGTTTTTAGCAGAGAAAGGAATCCTGTCCATATGATACGGAGAAAAGGTAAAAGAGATTACTCCTTCAACCAGTCATACCTGGGTCTTCCCTCTCAGGATGCTTCAAATCTAAGATCTTAGAGCCGGCTGCAGTTAGTATATTTCAGGTAGTGGTGAAACAGAAAAAAACAACTTACCCAACTCTCACAGATTTTCAAGGTGGTGAGATCTAAACTTCCTAGCTGTATTGTCCATGGACAAGAAACTGAACTCAAATGCCAGTTTCCTCATCTGCAAAGTGGAGATAATATTCATTGTAAGGATTCTATGAGACATTACATTTGAAGAGTATGGCATCATGTCTTGCATATAACGGACCATCTGTTCTCTTTGTCCTTTGATATATGTGGGTGCACTATATCTCAGAAGGGTCACAATTTAGGAAATCTGGTACAAGCCTCCTCTATTAGCATATGAAATAGAAAAAATAGGAGGATAAAATGATTAGCATAGAGAAAGACACTGAATAGTTCAGTTCAGTTCAGTCACTCAGTCGTGTCCGACTCTTTGCGACCCCATGAATCGCAGCACGCCAGGCCTCCCTGTCCATCACCAACTCCCAGACTTCACTCAGACTCACGTCCATAGAGTCAGTGATGCCATCCAGCCATCTCATCCTCTGTCGTCCCCTTCTCCTGCCCCCAATCCCTCCCAGCATCAGAGTCTTTTCCAATGAGTCAACTCTTCGCATGAGGTGGCCAAAGTACTGGAGTTTCAGCTTCAGCATCATTCCCTCCAAAGAAATCCCAGGGCTGATCTCCTTCAGAATGGACTGGTTGGATCTCCTTGCAGTCCAAGGGACTCCCCAGAGTCTTCTCCAACACCACAGTTCAAAAGCATCAATTCTTCGGGGCTCAGCCTTCTTCACAGTCCAACTCTCACATCCATACATGACCACAGGAAAAACCATAGCCTTGACTAGATGAACCTTTGTTGGCAAAGTAATGTCTCTGCTTTTCAATATGCTATCTAGGTTGGACATAACTTTCCTTCCAAGGAGTAAGCGTATTTTAATTTCATGGCTGCAGTCACCATCTGCAGTGATTTTGAAGCCCAGTTACCAAATAACCAATTGAGGTATGCAGTATAATGCCCATATGCTCCTTGAATAGAAGCTTCCACTCTGAGTAAAAGCCTCTGGTACTAAAAGTAGTTTAGTGTTAAGTGTTGCAAAATCGATGGTGTAAGTTTTGCTTAGATTAAAAAATCCATAGTCATTTTGTCTAAATCTTATAAACAATATTGTTTATTCTAATTGAAATGAGTGTTATGTTTTTGATGAATTAAACAAACACTGGAATTTAATCTCTAGCTATTAACATCACTTCAAAACTATTAGACTGGTTTTTCACACTGTTAACACTAAAAAATAAAAATCCATAGTAAAAGCAAATTTGCCGTTAATCAAGGATCATTCTTCTTAAAAGTAAGAATTTATTAGATATCTAGCAAATTTTAAGTCCAACAAGTAAGTTTTAGTGGATTTTTATCTTGATGATTTTTAAAACTATGCGTTGTTTTTAAAATATTTTGGCCCGTTGACGTTTATATTTTCATTTTATCACCCTTTACACACTTTCCTCTTATGCAAATATATCTACTCTTATCACCTCTTTATGTATTTCTTTTCATATTACATGTTTCGTTATCACATTTATTCGTTTTCATAGTGATAAGGTTTCAAAACATTCCCCTTCCTTTCATAGGCACAGTTCTTTCTCCTAGAAATATCTGAGGAGTTGATCTCTTACATTTTAAAATACTCCAGTTTACACTTAAAATTGACATTATGCATATGTCTATAAAATAGTAAAGTAAAAAGAAAAATACAAAAATTTGACTTAGATTTTTTAACAAGTTGTTTTTCAAGTAGCCATATCCTTTCTAACTAAAGAAATAAAGGTTGAACTAGAAAAAGAAGCTCCCTTAAAAAAAGATATATACATATATATGTATGTACACACACACACACACACAGATTTTCTTTATAAAGTAGGGTCGCTTCTAATGTATTCTTAAAACCCTAAAATATGCAGTGACCCAGGCTTTGTGCTAGGTGATTTACATACTTTAGTTGTGATTAGTGTAGTAACTCTGGAAGGTAGGTTTAGGATTATCACCAGGAAAATAAAATAATTTTGCCTAAGGACACAAAAGTAAGAGGTCAGGATATTAACCCAGGTCTTTCTATGTCCAAAGTCTGTATACTCTCCCTGAAGACAACTCCTACATGTTTTTTCCCCTAAAGAAACTTAAAGTAGATGACTCTTGTTGTTCAGTCATCCAGTCGTGTCTGACTCTTTGTGACCCCATGGACTGCAGCACGCCAGGCCTCCCTGTCCCTCACCATCTCCCAGAGTTTGTCTAAGTTCATGTCCATTGCATTGATGATGCCATCCAGCCATCTCATCCTCTGACGCCCTCTTCTCCTTCTGCCCTCAATCTTTCTCAGCATCAGGGACTTTTCCAATGAGCTGGTTGTTTGCACCAGATGATCAAAATACTGGATCTCCAGCTTCAACATCAGTCCTTCCGATAAGTATTTAGGATTGATTTCCCTTAAGATTTACTGGTTTGATCTCCTTGCTGCCCAAGGGACTTTTCAAGGGTCTTCTCCAGCACCACAGTTCAAAGGCATTGACTCTTTGGTGCTCTGCCTTCTTTATGGTCCAGCTCTCCATAACTATAAGTGACCACCAGGAAGACCATAGCCATGACTACACAGACCTTTGTTGGCAGAATAATGTCTCTGCTTTTAATACACTGTCTAGGTTTGTCAATGCTTTCCTGCCAAGAAGCAATCATCTGATTTCTTGGCTGCAGTCACCATCCGCTGGGATCTTAGAGCCCAAGCAAAGGAAATCTGTCACTACTTCCACCTTTTCCACTTCTGTTTGCCATGATGACTCTAAGGAGTTACTATACTGCTGCTGCTGCTAAGTTGCTTCAGTCGTGTCCGACTCCGTGTGACCCCAGAGACGGCAGCCCACCAGGCTCCCCTGTCCCTGGGATTCTCCAGGCAAGAACACTGGAGTGGGTTGCCATTTCCTTCTCCAATGCATGAAAGTGAAAAGTGAAAGGGAAGTTGCTCAGTCGTGTCCGACTCTTAGCGACCCCGTGGACTGCAGCCCACCAGGCTCCTCCGTCCATGGGATTTTCCAGGCAAGAGTACTGGAGTGGGGTGCCATTGCCTTCTCCGTTACTATACTACATCATGGTTAAGTCAGAGACACTCAGTTTTAATGTTTCAGTTGCTGCTCTGCTTTTCACATATTACTCAGGGAGCTGTTTGTATCAGCTGCAGAATCACATACTTATAATCAGTTTATGTGATTACTTGTGATTTAGTGTCTCAAATGTAGGCTTTCTAATATGGTCATCAATTTAAAGTACTATTTCATGCTTTCTGTAATTAACACAAATAAATAAGATTGCTCTCTCAAAATAAGACTTAGGACTATTTTTCTGATTAGCTATAGCTATTTGTATATGGCTCATTTTAAGGAAATTTGACAATAAATTATTTGGACATACATTTATGAAAATATTATTATTTTGTAGAACTATTCCCTTTATATGAGAATACATTGAAGATTTAAAAAAAATTATATCAGTATTCTCTTTTGACTAGAGCTACTGTGTTAAATGAGATGTATTATAAATCCTTGGTGGCATTCATTTCAGAGAGTGCTTCTGTAGGGAAGACTGACTGGTTGCCCTTACTGGAGTAAAGGAACAGATGTAAATATCTTTGTGGGCATGCTAACTTGCTTCAGTTGTGTCTGACTCTTTGCAACCCTATAGAATGTATCCCACCAGGCTCCTCTGTCCATAGGATCCTCTAGGCAAGAATACTGGAGTGCGTTGCCATGCCCTCCTTCAGGGGATCTTTCTGACCCAGGGGTCAAACCCATATCTCTTGTATCTCCTGAACTGGCAGATGGGTTCGTTACTACTAGTGCCATCCAGGAGGCCCAAATATACCTTTAAGCTCCTGCAACACCAAAGAGGTTACAGTAATTTGAATCCAGAAAAATCTGGATACACTTATTTTACTCTTCTTCCAGAAGAAATTTAAGCAGAATGACTTGTTTGTGGCCAGATGGAGGCCTACAATACTGTGAGACTGAAACAGAATGGACAGAAAAACTCAGTGCATTGAAAATAGAATAGAAAATATGATTCATTTATTTTGTGGAAAAACAGGATGTCTTGAAAGCTGAGAAGGAAAAAAAAAGTCCTTTGCTTGAATATTTCAAGTTCTCTTTGCCAGTTGTTTCACATTCTCCTGCCTCACCTGCTTAAATGTTCAGAAAATGGTGTTTCATATGCCGAACAATCTGATCACCCCTGCTCTTAAACAGTCCTGACAGCTTTAAGACTGTAATTCTGGAAACAGGAGCCTGATATGATGCATCTGCATGTGCTCTCCATTATTTCCTCCTGAAGAAAACAATAGTTGGGTAAGATTATACTCTAATGGACTCCATTTTCAGATGTAATTTGGTAGACTATAAAAGAGAGAAAAAAGGAAATATTTAAAATGAAAAGGGCAAGTATAATGCTCATTAAAAATTGAGTAGCTGATTACGCATACATGCATAATTGCAGACCTGAATATTTGTTTCAATACACCTGAGTCTTGGAAATTGAAAAGAAATATCAGTATTTAAGTTACCATGTTTATCATGGATGTTTTGGTTTGTGGACTTACTATTAATACATTCCAGTCTTCCAATATCTTTTTTTAGATGAAATTACATGGAGTATTTTTCATTGGCATGATAAAGGAAAAATGAAGCACTAAGAGAATTAAAAATAAATCTCTTGAGTGCCTGGATAGCTGATTGGCCCCAGATAAACTTGTTGATACTCTTAGTAATTTCCTGTATTTCGGGAGGAATTGAATCTATTTGCATATTTACATTATAAGCATAAGTATAATCTAAATATTCTGACCAAAACATGTGGCACTTGGCTGATAAAAAATCTGAAAATCATTTCATAGGATGAACAAATAAAATAATTGAAACTTTTAACCTGGAAAGAATATCTAGCGGTATTCTAAGTGTTGGTATGGAGTAATTATCCATTCACTCAATTATTTATATAACAGACATCAAAAGTCCACTGCATGTTAGGACCTGTGCTAAATACAGAAAGAGTTGCTGCACTATATAGCTAGTATGGTGGAAACAGTTTTTCTTTGTAACTGGAAAAAAGAACTGGAACTAATAGGCATTGTAGGCATTATAGAGATTACACTTGAATTTTGATTAAGGTAAAATTTTCTAAAAGCCAGAGATTTTATGAAAGTAAGTGGGCTGTTTGGTGTTATAGAACCCTCTAGGAATGTTCTAGAGATAACTGTGTGCCAATTTGTAGGGAATATTTAATGTATACCATTATATATATTAATATAGGACTTCCCTGGTGACTCAGAGGGTAAAGAATCTGCCTGCAATGTGGGAGACCCAGGTTCAATCCTTGGGTCAGGAAGATCCCCTGGAGAACGGAATGGCAACCCACTCCAGTACTCTTGCCTGGAGAATCCCATGGACAGAGGAGCCTGGTGGGCTGCAGTCCACGGGGTCACAAAGAGTCAGACAGGACTGAGTGACTTTCACTGTCACATACATTAACATGGTGAAACTTCCTATGCTTCCTCTCAACTCAATGATTTCTTTTCAAAATCACATGTAATTTATTATTAGCCAGAGTTAACTCAGAGTTAACCTTGGCCTACAGAAAAAGGCTAAACTGGTGTCAGGCACTTTTCAGAGAAGCAGGGAAGCCTACTAGCTGTGTTCCTGTCACAACTGCCGCAGAAAGCAGAGGCCTAATCTTGAGCAGCTGTTTTTCGTCACCTCACTGGTTTTTAGACTAGTGAAACAGGCCACTAGAGGAACTATGAAAACCCGTCTCCATCCCATGGCCCAGCCATTTTGTGTGTGAGGTTAATCACCAGATCCTGTCCTTCTTTTGATGTCTTGGAGGGTGAGGGTGGTTGTAGCCTCCGAGATCTGTCAGCTTCAACATCCATGTGACTTCATAGTTTACCAGAGAACTTTGGGCTCAGAAGAACTCCATTCAAAACACTTTCTTGACATCATATTAAATTTACAATCATATAGTTTTAAAATGTGAAGGGTTCAGTTACCTTTCCTAGAAACAGAATGGGATCCTGATCAGAGCACCTGAAATAAGACATCTCTAAATCTATACTTTTTTCCTTAATAGTTGCATATTCTACATTGTCCATAAATTGATTCACACTTTTTTTTAATCTAGAAATCACTGCAGTTGGGGTCAGTTTTGTATCTGAGCACTTATCAATTAAGAGACTCTGTGACTCTGAAGGTCTAAAATGACAACTATAGTTTGTCTGTATGCATTCTGTTTGAATTTTCATTACAGTTGAAAGTTTTCCAAAGTAGGCTTTTTTGGTTTTTATTCTCCAGCACTTTTCTACACTTTAAGGATTTCTCAATATCACAGAACTGAGTTTGGGACAGATGGCTACGTAAAAATATGGAAGTAAAATGTCTTTTGGATTTCTCTTGGTGAGTGGGTACCTAAAAGTACATAAATTCCTGTTTCTTAGTGACCTTATTATTCACTTTCCCTCTTACATTATGTAGCATCCTGAAAATTCATATTGGTGAACTTATTTTTTAAAGATTTCTTCGATGAAAAATGAATCAATGAAATACGAACGAGGAAATAAGTCCCCACTGTGGTCTTGGAGAAGACTCTTGAGAGTCCCTTGGACTGCAAGGAGTTCCAACCAGTCCATTCTAAAGGAGATCAGTCCTGGGTGTTCTTTGGAAGGAATGATGCTAAAGCTGAAACTCCAGTACTTTGGCCACCTCATGCGAAGAGTTGACTCACTGGGAAAGACTCTGATGCTGGGAGGGATTGGGAGCAGGAGGAGAAGGGGACGACAGAGGATGAGATGGCTGGATGGCATCACCGACTCAATGGACGTGAGTTTGAGTGAACTCCAGGAGTTGGTGATGGACAGGGAGGCTTGGCATGCTGCGATTCATGGGGTCGCAAAGAGTCGGACAGGACTGAGCGATGGAACTAAACTGAAGCTGTTTGAGCAGTTAACACTATGTGTCCACATGTTGGTCAAACAAGAGCCATTATTGTACTTTCTCTTATCGGGTGTGCAAGGCAGTGCTCAGAGGAACATTGGGACTTCAGAGGAGAGTGGCTCGGCCCAGATGGGGCAATGGTAGCCATGAAAGGGTTAGTTTGGTAAGTTCCTTAGCAAAGTTTCTTCATCTTCTCTGGTGACTTTCCTGTTATTTACACAAAAAAAGCCATGATGCTGAATTATAAGATAAAAAGAATTGGTCTCTAACCTTCAGATTATTTTTCTTTTGCAGTGTCTGGTTCACTTAGTATAACCTGCTTTTTGAGTTATTTAATTCAGAATTATTATCAACTCTAATTGAGAACTGGTTATGAGGAATCATCTGTGGGAGGGTGTGTGTGTGTGTGTGTGTGTGTGTGTGTGTGTGTGTGTGTGTGTAGAGGGATGCTGCTGCTGCTGCTGCTAAGTCGCTTCAGTCGTGTCTGACTCTGTGCGCCCCCGTAGACGGCAGCCCACCAGGCTCCCCCGTCCCTGGGATTCTCCAGGCAAGAACACTGGAGTGGGTTGCCATTTCCTTCTCCATGGAAGAGGGATAGATGCTCCTAAATCATGGACTAAAATCTGAAAATTTATCCTAAGTGAATGTAAGCAAATCTTCAGATCTGTTGTGGCCATACTGATCTTCAGAAATAGTCTGTGGTGTATGGGCATTGCATTGCAGATTCTGAAACCTTGGCTTCTGTCCTCAAGAGGTCTTAGGCTGGTAAAAATCCAGAGATAAAGATAGTTAAATGGCCCCACTTGGTGAGAGGAGAGGATGGTATGTGAAGTTAATAGTGGAGAGGCTGCTAAATACAGTGTCTGCTGGCTGTTTTCACAAACCACAAAATACTCTTTAAGTTCTTCAAACCAAATTACTTCAACCACTAGATAAGGTTTCAGTGCATGATATTATTATTCTGCAGGCTTTTTTCCCCCTTCCAAGTTAATGTCTTTGTTTTGATTTTGGCTGGGGAAGTTCCTTTGTTGGTCAGCCGCAACATTTCCATTAACTCACATAAAATCCCTATCTCACAATGCTTGCCAGTTTTCTCCCTGCCCAAACAGGATAGATAACATTAGCAGTGTTGCATGAAATATCTAAAATGAAAAGTATGTTTCCCACAGCTTCTGACCACTGGCTTGTGAATAGCTTTGATACTATTCACAACCTTCCTAATCAAAGCAATAAACTTGGAAATACTTTTTATTTTGCCTAGGAACTAAGTCTTTATGATATTAGAAATTGTTTATAGGTTTTTAAACATAAAGGGGTAGCAGAGTTCCTTCAGAGATTATTTTTGATCTTGTGAAAAAACCAGTTTGCCTGTTTTAGTTGCCCAGGACAGTGGTCACTGAGCCTGTATGGCATCCCCCTTCAATTCTTAATGGCAGGGAGTTACCCAATAGGCTTCTGGAGTCTAATCCAGCAATCCAATCAGTCAGCAATTCAAGAGGCCAATATATTTACTAAATACCTAGCAGATGTGAAGCAAATAGGACTCCCCTGATAGCTCAGCTGGTAAAGAATCCAACTGCAATGCAGGAGACCCTGATTCGATTCCTGGGTTGGGAAGATCCCTTGGAGAAAGGAAAGGCTACCCACTGCAGTATTCTGGCCTGGAGAATCCCATGGGGTCACAAAGAGTCGGACTCGACTGAGCAACTTTCACTTTCACTTGTGAAGCAAATTGGTCCCCGTAGATACTTTGGCAATGATTACATGGGCAACTGAACTACTATCTCACAGTTTAAATAAACTAGAGAAGTTATTCTGTTAGTGAGATAATTAGGAACCTCCACTTCCTGAGCATTTCTCCATGTATCACTCCGCTATTCTTGCCTGGGAAATGCCATGGACAGAGGAGCCTGACGCGAACAGTGCATGGAGTCGCAAAGTGTTGGGCAGACTTAGTGACTAAACAACAAATAAAACCATGTACCGTATTTTACCATTCAGTCATGGGCTAAGTACTTCATAGGCACAATCTTTTAAATTACTAACAACAACCCAGAGAGATAAAAAGATTTTAAATAATTTTACAGATTTTTGGCCACCTTTAATCAATTTGTCCAAGGGTATATGGTCATTGGTGGAAGAGTCAAGATTTAAACCAGACTCTGGGCTTCCCTGGTGGCTCAAATGGTAAAGAATCTACCTGCAATGCAGGAGACCCAGGTTCGATCCCTGGGTCGGGAAGATCCCCTGAAGTAGGCAATGGCTACCCCATCCAGTATTCTTTCCTGGAAAGTCCTATGGACAGAGGAGCCTGGCAGGCTACAGTCTATGGGGTCACAGAGTTGGACATGACTGAGTAACTAACGCAACACTGAAGGTTATACTCCAGACCATTATTCCATGCAATTTAATTGAACCCTGGTCACCCAGGCTTTGGGAAGAATGGAAAAGAATAAACTTCTTTGCACTTGAACCATTTTTTGATTCAAAGGAACCCAAAGAGAGATGCATACTTGTTCTATGCAGTATCTGTATGAGATCTTCATAACTCCTAAAAAGAACTCCATTCAATCCACATGCAACTCTTTCTATCTCAAGAGCACAGGAACACCAGTGAAGTCTCATTTAAACTGTGTCATGTGATAACAATGGCAATAATAAGCCCAAAGAGCACTTCTGTCAGGCACTGTTTTAAGTGCTTTCCATGAAGTAACTCATTTCCATCTTCACAACAACCCCATGAGGGAAATTCTCATTTTCTGGGGCCAGAGATTAGGTGGGGGTCGGGAGGTGATTTTTTTCTACTCAAACATACATGTAAATGCTTCCTACTATATCTCTTTTTAATGATTCACAGTTCACATGAGCCTAGGAAAGGCTCTGAGAATCTCTGCAGTAAAGAAGCTTATCTTTCTTCTAGCCAGGGTATTCAAAATTTATTTTATTATCACTCCTATTGCCACTAACACCTATTAATATGCTACAGAGTACAGATCAAGGATTGCTGTTCCTGATTTCAGTAACAGCCTGAATTCAGAAGCAAACCCATGGACAAATCTTAATGGCTAGGAGGTGAGGAGTGGAGCAGCAGGGGGAGAGGGGTATTACTCCAGCAATTCTACAGACCGCACCAGAGACACTGGGCTCTGGTGAGCAAAGCTACATTCCATGTGCCAATCAGAGTGTTGTTTGCCAGTGCAGAACTACATGGAGGGAAATTCTGGCACTTAACTGCAGGTCAGCACTTAACCCAAACTTTTTAGCATCTCTGCTTATTTGCTAATGCAAATCTCTCATCTAATAATCCAGTGATTCCATGGCTTAAGGCAGATGATGAGCACCATGAATGTAACTGATGATAATACGATAAATCTGTTCAAGCAGAGATACTCTTGGTACATTTACATGTGACAATGGTTGGTATTTCACAACCTGCTGCTTAACTCAGGCCTCTGAGGGAAGGCTTTAGCAAGTGACCCAGATTCAAAATCTGGTCACGTTTCTGGCTCCATGGGATCACTTAAGAGTTGAGCATTAGGATGGAGACAGAACGGAGCAGTGCAAGGTGGGCCATGGAAACAACTGGAGGCAGACGATCCAAGTGGCAAATGAGTGAGGGAACGGACTCTTGCTGGAGCTCAGGGTTTGAAGCTGAGGATGTAGAATGAATGATTTACCAGGCTTCAAAAGTTTGAGCCCCAATGAGGAACCTCACTGATGGGTGGGATTTGGAAAAATTCAGAAGAAAAGTAGTATTCTGATATGCACATGTGTGTACATGAATCTGCGTATGTGTGTATTGGAGGCCAGAAGAAAATGAGTTAGTATGGGAAAAAGTACGGTTGTAAATTGAGCCTGTATTCTGCAGATTACAATAACCTGATCTGGCTGCATGGAAATGCTCATAGGAAATTTGAAATGTAGGCTAAATTCAAGTGATGGAGTTCTTTGAAGGCCAGGCCAAGGATTGGCCTTGTCTTGGTAGAGAATAGAGAGCCCTGAAGTTCTTGAACAGTGGGATGATGGAAGAAGTGGTGTCTTAAGAAGACGAACCCAGCAGTGCCAGGTGGGATAACAAAAATACTACATGTTTTAATTGCTGACTCACTTATTCTTAAAAACATCATCTTAGAAAAGGACATTAGGACTGTATGAATCTCAATATTGAATTTTATGAAATTCTGGAAACAAAAAAGGAAACAAATTGGATTATAGGAAATTAATCTTTTAAGTAATAGTTTTAGTTTACACAAGATTAGTACTCTTAATGGATTAGTACTGTTACAGATAATAACAGTATTATCTATAACAAATGAAGCCAGGTTTTTTAATAAAATAATACACCAGTTCTGAGGAGTATTTCATATTTTACTAGAATAAAAGCATAGTATACTTTTTTGGTCCGTCTGTACTTGGCCATCTAGATTGGCTAAGTACCTTAACCAAAGGTATGTGGAGGACACTTTCTCCACATAGCAACACTGTTCAGGTTTCTGCCACCACCACTTCCTCTTCAGGCTTAAAAGAGATAATGGTTTCCTTTATTTCTCGAAACCTGTACCATTCGATATGGTAGCCACCAGCTACAGGGCACTATTGACCACTTGATGGTATGATTAACGTAATAGTGTAACTGATAACTGGAGAAGGCAATGGCACCCCACTCCAGTACTTCTGCCTGGAAAATCCCATGGACACAGGAGCCTGGTAGGCTGCAGTCCATGGGGTCGCTGAGGGTCGGACACGACTGAGCGACTTCACTTTCACTTTTCACTTTCATGCATTGGAGAAGGAAATGGTAACCCACTCCAGGGTTCTTGCCTGGAGAATCCCAGGGACGGGGGAGCCTGGTGGACTATCGTCTATGGGGTTGCACAGAGTTGGACACGACTGAAGTGACTTAGCAGCAGCAGTAACTGATGACTTGAATTTTTAATTTTATTTAGTTAAAATTAATTAAATTTAAACTTAAAAGCCAGAAATAATATAAAACTAAACACAGCTTTATTATTTCGGTAGGACTATATTTTACATGAGAATTTATTATTTAAACTGAGATGGACTATAAATGTAAAATACACATCAGATTTCAATGATTTAATATGAAAAAAGAAAAATATCTTACTGAACATTTAAAATATTTATTACATTAAAATAACTGGGATAGGTTGGGTTAAACTAAGTATATTATTAAGATTAATTTTACCTGTTTCTTTACACTTTTTTAATGTTGTTACTAGAAAATTCTGAATTACTATGTGGCTGCCACTAATGACCATTCCTGCTGTAAATCTTGCCCACATCATTGTAAATAGCCCCTTTATACTCTTCAAATATACACAGTTTAAATATGCCACCACTTTCTGACCCTGATTCCACTGCAACCAAAAAAAAAACCAAACAAAACTGTGACCAATTAACTTTATTTCTTGTGAACCATAATCACCACTCTGTTTTTAAAGAGAAGAAAAATATAGGCTTCTTTGGAGGAAGATACATACACACACACACACACACCCACCCACACACACACACACACACACACACATATATATATATATATATTTCCCCCCCCGCCAGTGGGCTTTATATGAGTAGCTAGGCAATATGTGGCTTTTAAAGATGTTTCCTAAACAATGTTTACATTGTGGACTAGTAAAATAATCTTCAAAAACATTTTCTGAATGAAAGTACTAGTATTAAGTAGCTATCATATGCCAGAAATTTTTTTGACAGATTATCCAGTCTATCCAACTCCTAGACCACTTTCTATGTCTTCTGCAGCCTCATGGGTAGCCACTTTCAAACAAACCTCAAGTCGTCTCCCAGCAGGCCTTTGAGGTGGGAATGTTTTGAGTTGCCTTCATTGTACAGACCAGGAAAGTGAGGCATGGAGAGGTTACTTGTTTAAGGTCACACAGCAGGCAAGCATAGAGGCCAAATTAAGTCCAGATTTGCTTGACTTTATAGCCCAGGATCATTCTAGCACACCAAACAATAAAATATTCCTTACTCTAAGACATTTTAAACAAAATTTAAGGGGGAAATTTGTTGACTTTACCAGGTATTGATTTTAAAACTTTCCTCGCAATGTAGGTGGTCTTTAGTGCTGTATTTCTCTTCTACCCAATCTCTCAGACCACATTCCACTTCTTCAACAGCCCCAAGGGTAACCACTTTCAAACAGACCCAGAAAAGACCATAGCTCACAAAACTTCCATGCAAAGGAGCTTCTAGGGAGGGCTTGTCAGGTCACTAGCCAGAAGGGAGAGACAGAAGTTTGATAGAATAAATCAGGCCAGTCTGGGCAGGCTGCATTCTGTTGAGTCCAGCCCCGATCCCGGCCGCAGCCTCACCCTATCCTTAATCAGAGTGCCGTGTGCACCCTTAGGTAGTCTTGCTTCCATTCAGTGACACTGGGGAAGGATGTAAACAGGCTCAGAGACGTAAACTGTATCCAGATCACAAAAGGGACAAAGGTCCTTGAGCCTGGGGTTGAAGACATCATAGTGCTGCCTCCCATTCTTATTTTCAATCTATGTATAGTCTGATCCTCCTGCATTTGATTCTGACTTACAATGTAATTTCTTCATGGGGGTTTTAAAGTGATGTTTACACATGTTAGCACATGTTGCTTTGGACTTCACTATATCATCCCTAGCTAAATGGGTGTGAAATAAAAATGTGTTTTTAAATGCAGGTAGTTGAACCCATGTTAATTCTGGAATTGTGTACAGCTGTGTCACATTAAACACTAAAAAGAATTACAGGAACCTCCAGATTCATTGCAAAATTGGTCATGGTTTTGTACTCTTTATTTAGTGTAAGGCATTCTTCAGGTACACAGTGATTAAATGTAAACAGTGATTAAATATTTAATACTTAAACATTTAATAAATACTATCTGATTAAATGTAACAAAGAAAGGGATGTTTCCTCCTCTATTCATTTTATATTTTTGGTCTGATCTAATATTACTGTGTGACCTTCTAGATACTCTCTCATTTAAACTCTTCTGAAACTGAAAACAGAGGCAATGTTACTTAGGGATTAAAAGAGAGCTTGAAGCAGGCAGACCAGGGTTTAGCTGTGTTGTCCAGATGTATGGGTGAGGCCCGGCTCCTTCACTTCTCTGCACCTCAGTTGCCTTGTCTGCAAGAAGGTAGCAGCAGAGCAGGTAGAGTTCTTCAGGTGTAAGAAACAGAAATCAACTCTTGACTACATAAAATTATTTTTAAAAAGGAATTTACTGTAAGGATATGAGAGAGCTGAAATAATCAAATGCAAGAATGAGCTGAGCCTCAGAAGAGCTCCAGGGTTCTAGAAAACAAGACCTTTTGGGCATTATTAGGGCACCTCAGCCAAAGTAAGGTTTCTTATCAGATTTCATCCTTTGGCTCTTCTACTCAAGATGCGAACTCCCAGAAAGAGTCAGTGAACTGATTTCATTTCCTTGATGAAGGGAAGGCAGGAAAAGGAAGTGTGGCCCGACTGACAAACTAGTAAATGAGGGAGGCTGAGTTCCTAAATAAAACATCAGGGTGGTGTTACCCAAGAAAGAGGTGTGGGCGTTGGACAAGCAAAAGAAATGATGTATTTTACATGCTCCTGACCTTAATAGAGTGATTATGCTATTCAAATCAGATCACTGATGTAGGTCTGCATAGTAACAGTACATAGAAATTATCAATAAAGATAATTTGAAAAAATTATCAGTAAGATAGAATTTATAATTTAATTTATTCTTCCCATTATGTTTTCAAAGAGCGTATTTCAAACACACACAGACAGAGCAGTCTCTCAGATTTTACTAATGGGGGTATTGTAACAATTTGCTATCTACTAGATAGAGATATATGGAAAACAAAATAAGTAGGAATTATGTCCCAAATAGTTTGCATGCAATTATTTAACTTAAAAGTATGCCTTTGGTTTTTCAAACATAAGCCAACAATAAATCCCACGCCATCTATTTTAGTTACGGTAAATCATAGTCGTATGTGGTCATGATTATGGCTAATTGTGGGATAAAGGATTTAATTTTAGAGTATGAATGAAATATACTGTTGTTGACATTTATGCATGACATTCTGGGTATAATAGGGGAAGTGCTAACAGCCATGTGATATAAATCCCCCTACAAAGAGAATATTAAAGAACATTTTTAAATCAAGGATTCTGATTCTTAATGAAGGTACTGATGATTCTAGAAGCCTGGGCTTTCCATATTTAGAATGTACTAACTGCTTCAAATTAGAGAGGCTCTAAACTCTTCTGACATGAGTTCACTGATGGTGTGTGTGTGTGTGTTGTATGTGTGTGTATGAATGAGTCTTTTCAGCTAAGTGCAAACAGAAGTCTAGAACACTTCCCTGAACTATTAGTTTTTAGAGAAATACATTCTGTGGTGGGTTTCCCTGGTGGCTCTGTGGTAAAGAATCTGCCTGCCAATGAAGGAGACACAGGTTTGATCCCTGGGGCAGGAAGATCCCCTGGAGTAGGAAGTAGCAACCTACTTGAGT
Source organism: Bison bison bison (assembly GCF_000754665.1). Lineage (NCBI taxonomy): Eukaryota > Metazoa > Chordata > Mammalia > Artiodactyla > Bovidae > Bison > Bison bison. The sequence goes on from NW_011494835.1 coordinate 296,890, forward strand.
ATTCTTGCCTGGGAAATTCCATGGACAGAGGAGCCTGGCAGGCTACGGTCCACGGGGCGGAAGAGTTGAACATGACTTAGTGACTAAACCACCACCAATGTTCTGTGGTAAATTGCTATCCCACACTAAGATTGCCAATCTACATTGAAATTTGTAACTTTATAAAGAACATTAAGATTCGAGAGTCTATTTACACTTGGCCTGAAACTGCTTGTGAACTGAATGCCAATACCAGAAACTTAAAAGGAACCATCTCTATTTTTTTTCAACTTCTGCATTCACTTGACAATGTCTTCCATTAATACTAAATGATTAGATCAGAGAACAAGAAGGCAGAGGAGTAGGTGAATGTGGAGTACATCTCTCTCCACTGATACATCAAGAATACACCTTCAGACACAGAAGTGCATGCAGAACACCAGCTGAGAGCGGACAGGAGTACCTGACCAGCAGAAAAGAATATATAGAACCACGCCATACT
>NW_011494835.1:297646-323637 GCF_000754665.1 Bison bison bison
CTGTGGAGGAAAGCCAGGCAGCCATGGAAGCAAGGCAATAATGCTGAGTCACACGTGGTGGTGGGTGGAGCCATCACCATAGCCTCCCTCTCCCCATATGCCAGCATAGGCAGCTGAACAATAGAGAGGTTCGCCCATCAAATGCCTGAGGCACTGAACTACAGAGTAGGACCCCACCCAGGGTGCTCCTTTAAGTGACTGATGCACCAAACAACAGAGAAGGACCCCAGGCAAGGGACCCCTCTGAGTGATGTACAGGCAGAGCTAAGGAGAAAGACTGGCCAAAGAGGCCTTCTGATCACCAGTTACAAGAGGCTAGAAAAAAGACTCTAATAGGTACTAACTCCTGTGGCAGTGGCTGCTGCTGTTAAGTCGCTTCAGTCGTGTCCGACTCTGTGCGACCCCATAGACGGCAGCCCACCAGGCTCCCCCGTCCCTGGGATTCTCCAGGCAAGAACACTGGAGTGGGTTGCCATTTCCTTCTCCAGTGCATGAAAGTGAAAAGTGAAAGTGAAGTTACTCAGTTGTGTCCAACTCTTTGTGACCCCATGGACTGCAGCCTACCAGGCTCCGGCGTCCATGGGATTTTCCAGGCAAGAGTACTGGAGTGGGTTGCCACTGCCTTCAGCAAAAAAAAAAAGTCTTGTGCTTATGCATGCAGGGTCGCTTCGGTAGTGTCTGACTCTTTGCAGCCCTCTGGACTGTGCCTGCCAGGTTTCTCTGTCAGGGAGGGGGGTTCTCCAGGCAAGAATACGGGAGTGTATTAGCCAATACTGATTGCCATACCCTTCTAGAGCACTGTATTTCCTGCTGCCCTAGCTGCCAACTCCACTGAGTACCTGCTGCTGCCAGAACCCTTGCAACCCAAGCAGCTGCATCACCTCCACACCTGGCCCTCACAGGGGCACACCCAAGCCCTCCAGGGCAGCCTCAGGAGCAAACTCCAGTGGACAAACCACATGCAGAGGTGGAAATAAAACCACAACTGAAACCCAGGGGCAGTGTGGCTAAGGAAGAAGACCCAAAACCTTCCCACCAGCTGTACAAGCTGCAGATTAAATCCACGCGATCAACTAGGCAGACTCTGTGTCTATGGAATATATGAAAGGTCCTTGAGAGCTCCCACAAAAGAAAACACACTAGTTCTGATAGTTGTGTACATTGGAGGCAAGAACACAGAGGAGTAGGACCAGATCAGAATCTGAGCTGCCCCCAAAGCAGGTCCAGAGATCAGCACAATGTTAGAGGGCATCCTAGGGGGGTGAGGTGGACTGTGACTCCCAGAGAGGGAAAGGACTCTTGGCAGCAGTGACTCCAGAAGAACATTTATTATTCTTATGTTTGACTTGTTCGGTAGATTCTTTTGGATTTTTCTTTTTTTTTCCGTTTTTCTCCCCACTCTTGTAGTTGTCAGTTTTATTGGCACTATGAAATCTAATTAGGCTTTTGAGCTTTTTTTTCTTTTTTTATCTCAGTCACATTTTTATTGTTATAAACCTCTGCCTGTGTGTTGGGCTTTTGCAGTTCTGGGGAGTTTTTTTTTTCTCTTTTTTAAATTTTAATTTCTAATTTTTTAAACCTATTATTATTTTTTCCAAATTTATTCCTTTGTTTGCTTTTCCTACTGTACTTTTCCCCTTGCGGTTACTCTTTAATATATATAAATCTTCTTTATCTACCTCTGTTTAACTTTGCACATCTATTCTTTCTTTCTTTCCTTTAGTCTCAACATATTCGTTAGTTTTATTTCCATTGCTTTATTCCCAAATTGGCACCTTGCATTAGTTTTATTTTCCAATTAGTGCTTTAGTTAGTTTTGTTCTGGTAGACATACTGTTTGGTTACCTTTGTTTGCTGGGTCAATCTACTGTACTTTATTGGACTGTTTAGATTTTGCTTATGGGCGTATATGTATATATGTACATTCAGTCACACTTTTTATTGTTGTTATAAACCTCTGCCTCCATCTTGGGCCTTTGTGGTTCTGTGGAGTTTTCCTTTTTATCCTTTTTTTCTTTCTTCTTCCTTTTTTTTTCTCTTTTTTATAATTTTAATGTTTTTAAACCTATTATATTTTTTCTACATGTATTTCTTTGTTTGCCTTTCCTACTGTTCTTTTCCTCTTGCAGTGAATCTTATATAAATCTTCATCTACCGACTTAACTTTGCATATCTATTCTTTCTTTCCTTTCCTCTAGACTTATTTGTTAGTTTTATTATCATTGCCTTATTCCCCAGTGGCACCTTGCTTTAGTTTTCTTTTCCAGTTTGTGCTTTAGTTAGTTTTGTTCTGGTAGATATACTCTTTGGTTTCTTTTGTTCAACAGGTCAATCTATTGTACTTTATTGTTGTTGGGCTGTTTTGATTTTGCCTATGGGTGTATATGTATATGTGTATATTCAGTCACATTTTTTATTGGTCTTATAAACCTCTGCATCTACATTGGGCTTTTGTAGTTCTGTGGAGTTTTCCTTTTATCTTTCTTCTTCCACTTATTTTTCTTTCCTCTTTTTATAATTCTAACTTTCAATTTGTTTAAACCTATTATATTTTTTTCTACATTTATTCCTTTGTTTGCCTTTCCTACTGCTCTTTTCCCCTTGCAGTTAATCTTTAATGTATATAAATCTTCTTCATCTACCTCTTCTCTGATGGCTCAAATGATAAAGCATCTGCCTGCAATGCAGGAGACCTGGGTTCGATACCTGGGTTGAGAAGATCCCCTGGAGACAGAAATGACAACCCACTCCCGTACCCTTGCCTGGAAAATGCTATGGACAGAGGAGCCTGGTAGGCTACAAACCATGGGATCACAAAGAGTCAGACAGGACTAAGTGACTTCAGTTTCACTTTCACTTTCATCTACCTCTATTTAACTTTGCATATCTATTCTTTCTTTCCTTTCCTCTCAACATATTTGTTACATTTGTTTTCATTGCTTTATTCCCCACTCAGCACCTTGCTTTCATTTTTTTTCCCCCCCGTTTGTGCTTTAGTTAGTTTTGTTCTTAACTGGTAAATATAATTTTTGATTTTCTTTGTTTGCTGCATCAATCTATTGTACTTTTATTTTTGTTGGAATGTTTTGACTGTGCTCATGGGTGTATATGTGTATATTCCATTATTTTAATTATTATTTGCCTGATTTGGTAACTGTCATTTGGCTGGGGTTCATCTTTGGTTTCTTATTTTTGGATATTTGTTTTAATCTCACTTAATGCCATAACAAACCACTTGTAGAATATTTGTTCCTGACCAGAGATCAAGCCCTGAGCCTTTGGAGTGGGAGCACTGACTCCAAGACCCTTGAGTAACCAGAGAACTAACCTTAGAGGGTATCAAATAGTGAGAACTCACACACAGGCAACTGCTGGAATACAAGACCCAGCATCACTGAACCACCAGTAGTACCCTGTGTAGGACACCCCATCTAAACAACAAACTAAACAAAAATACAAACCCAGTCATCAGCAGACAGGATTACCTCCTCACTCAGCCTTGACCAACAGAGGAAAACAAACAAACAAACAAAAACAGCACAAATCTCACCCTGTAAGAAGCTTACACAAACCACTGGACAAACCTTAGGAGGGCAGAAACCAAAAGGAAGAAAGAATTCAACCTTGAAGCCTGGGAAAAGGAGACCTCAAACATAATAAGTTAAGAAAAAATAATAAAAAGGCAGAGAAATACTACACAAATAAAGGAACAAACTAGAAACATAGAAGTCCAAATAAATGAAGAGGAAATAGGCAAACTACCTGAAAAAGAATTCAGAACAATGATAGTAAAGATGATCAAAAACCTTGAAAACAAAATGGAGAAAATGCAAGAATCGATTAACAAAGACCTAGAAGAATTAAAGAATAAACATACAGAGATAACACAATTAATGATATTAAAATACTCTAGAAGGAACCAATAGCAGAATTTCTGAAGCAGAAGAATGAATCAGTGAGCTGGAAGATAAAATGGTGGAAATGACTTCTGAAGAGCAGAATAAAATAAAAATAATGAAAAGAACTGAGGAGGGTTCAGGATGGGGAACACATGTATGCCTGTGGCGGATTCATTTTGATATTTGGCAAAACTAATACAATTATGTAAAGTTTAAAAATAAAATAAAAATTAAAAAAAAAAAAGAACTGAGGATAGTCTCAGAGATCTCTGGGACAATATCAAACACACCAACATTTGAATTATAGGGATCCCAGAAGAAGAGAAAAAGAAACGGTATGAGAAAATTTTTGAAGAGATTAGAGTTGAAAATTTCCCCAACATGGAAAAGGAAAGAGTCATCAAATCCAAGAGGCACAAAGAGTCCCGTACAGGATAAACCCATGAGAAACATGCCAAGACACATACCAATCAAATTAACAAAGACTAAACACAAATAAAGAATATTAAAAGGAGCAAGGGAGAAGAAACAAGTAATATACAAGGGAAACCCCATACACAACAGCTGATCTATCAGCAGAAACTCTGCAGGCAAGAAGGGAATGGCAGGACATTTAAAGTACTGAAAGGGAAAAATCTACAACCAAGATTACTCTACCTGGCAAGGATCTCATTCAAAATTGATGGATAAATAAAAAGCTTTTCAGACAAAAAGCCAAAGTTAAGAGAATTCAGTACCACCAAACCAGCTTTACAACAAATATTAAAGGAACTCATATAGTCAAGAAATAGAGGAGAAGAAAAAAGATCTACAAAGTCAGCCCCAATTAAGCAATAGGCAATAGGAACATATATCAATAATTACTTTAAGTATAAATGGATTAAATGTTCCAACCAAAAGACACAGACTGGTGGAATGGACACAAAAACAAGACCCATATATATATGTCTACAAGAAACCCACTTCAGACCTCAAGACACATATAGACTGAAAGTGAGAGGATGGAAAAACATATTCCATGCAAATGGGAAGCAAAAGAAAGCTGGTGTAGCAATCCTCACATCAGACAAAATAGATCTTAAAATGAAGAAGATTACAAGATATAAGGAAGGACACTACATAATGATCAAGGGATCAATCCGAGAGGAATACATAACAACTGTAAATATCTATGCACCCAACATAGGAGCACCTCAATACATAAGACAAACACTAACAGACATAAAAGGAGAAATTGACAGTAACATGATAGTAGTAGGAGACTTTAACACCCCACTCACAACAATGGACAGATCATCAAAACAGAAAATTAATAAGGAAACACAAGTCTTAAATCATACATTACATAAGATGGATCTCTTTGATATATCTTCAGGACATTCCATCCAAATGCAGAAGAATACAACTTCTTCTTAAGTGCACATGGAACATTCTCCAGGATAGACCACACCTTGGTCACAAATCAAACCTCAATAAATTTAAGAAGATTGAAATCATATCAAGCATCTTCTCTGACCATAACGTTATGAGACTAAATATGAATTGTAGAAAAAAAAAACCCAATAAACTAAGAAACACAAACATGAAGATTAAACAACACATTTCTAAATAACCAGTAGGTTATTGAAGAAATCAAAAGGGAAATTAAAAAATTCCTAGAAACAAGTGACAATGAAAACTCGACACGTTTTCATGGGATGAAACCTATGGGATGCAGCAAAAGCAGTTCTAAGAGGGAAGTTTATAGCAATACAATCCTACCTCAAGAAACAAGAAAAACATCAAATAGACAACCTAACTTCATACCTAAAACAACTGGAAAAAGAACAAAAAAACACCCAAAATTAGTAGAAGGAAAAAAATCATAAAGATCTGAGCAGAAATATATGAAAAAATGGGAAGAAACAATAGTAAAGATTAATAAAACTAAAAGCTGGTTCTTTGAGAAGATAAATAAAATTGACAAACCTTTAGCCAGATGTATCAAGGAAAAAAAAGAGAAGAATCAAATCAACAAATTTAGAAATGAAAAAGCAGAGGTTGGAACAGACAATGCAGAAATACAAAGGATTATAAGACACTATTATGAACAACTATATGGCAATAAGATAGATAACCTGGAAGAAATGGACAGGTTCTTAGAAAAATTCAATCTTCCAAGACTGAACTAGGAAGAAATAGAAATTATGAACCACCCAATTACAGGCACTGAAATTGAGGCTGTGATCAAAAATCTCCCAAAAAACAAAAGCCCAGGACCAGATGGCTTCACAGGGAAATTCTATCAACCATTTTGAGAAGACTGTCTACTTTCACCACTGTTATTCAACATAATTCTGAAAGTCCTAGCTACAGCAATCAGAGAAGAAAAAGAAATAAACAGAATCCAGATTGGAAAAGAAGAAGTAAAGCTCTCACTGTTTGTAGATGACATGATACTGTACATAGAAAACCCTAAAGATAGTATCAGAAAATTACTAGAGCTAATCAGTGAATTTAGCAAAGTTGCAAGATACAAAATAAATACACAGAAATCACTTGCATTTCTATATACTAACAATGAAAAATCAGAAAGAGAAATTAAGGAGTCAATCTCATTCACCATTGTAACAAAAAGAATTAAATGTCTAGGAATAAACTTACCTAAGAAGACAAAAGAACTGTACACAGAAAATTATAAGATACTGATGAAAGAAATCAAAGATGACATAAACAGATGGAGAGTTATTCCATGTTTCTGGAAAGGAAGAATCAATATTGTGAAAATGTCTATACTACCAAATGTAATCGACAGATGCAATGTGATCCCTATCGAATTACCAGTGGCATTTTTCAGAGAACTGGAACAAAATTTTTCACAGTTCATATGGAAACACAAAAGACCCTGAATAGCCAAAGCAATCTTGACAAAGAAGAACGGAGCTAGAGGAATCAACCTTCCTGGCTTCAGATTATACTACAAAGCTACAGTCATCAAGTCAGTATGGCACTGGCACAAAAACAGAAATACAGACCAATGGAACAAGATAGAAAGCCCAGAAATAAACCCTTGCACCTATGGGTCCCTTATTTTTGACAAAGGAGGCAAGACTATACAATGGGGAAAAGTCAGCCTTTTCAATAAATGGTGCTGGGAAAACTGAACAGCTACATATAAAAGAATGAAATTAGAACACTTCCTAACACCATACACAAAGATAAACTCAAAATGGATTAAAGACCTAAATGCAAGGCCAGAAACTATAAAACTCTTAGAGGAAAACATAGGCAGAACACTCGATGACATAAATCAAAACAAGATCCTCTATGACCTACTTCCTAGAGTAATGGAAATAAAAACAAAAGCAAGCAAGTGGGACCTGATTAAACTTAAAATGTTTTGTACAACAAAGGAAACTAAGCAAGGTGAAAAGACAACCCTCAGAAAGGGAGAAAATAAGAGCAAATGAAACAACTGACAAAGGATTAATTTCCAAAATATACAAGCAGCTCATACAACTCAATACCGGAAAAACAAACCACCCAATCAAAAAATGGGAAAAAGACCTAAACAGACATTTCTCCAAAGAAGACATACAGATGGCTAACAAACACATGAAAAGATGCTCAACATCCCTCATTGTTGGAGAAATGTAAATCAAAAGTATAATGAGATACCACCTCACACCAGTCAGAATGGCTATCATCAAAAAGTCTACAAATAATAAATGCTGGAGAGGGTGTGGAGAAAAGGGAACATTTTTGCACTGTTGGTGGGAATGTAAATTGAGGCAGTCACTATGGAAGATGGTATGGAGAGTCCTTAAAAAACTAGGAATAAAACTGCTATATGACCCAGCAATCCTACTCCTAGGCATATACCCTGAGGAAACCAAAATGGAAAAGACACATGGATCCCATTGTTCATTGCAGCACTATTTTCAATAGCTAGAACATGAAAGCAACCTAGATGTCCATCAACAGATGAATGGATAAAGAACCGTGTACTACTCTTTGGAGTATTACTCAGCCATAAAATACACAATGGAATATTACTCAGCCATAAAACGGAACACATTTGAGTCAGTTCTGATGAGGTGGATGAACCTAGAACCTATTATACAGAGTGAAGTGAGTCAGAAAAAGATAAATATTGTATTCTAATGCACATATACGGAATCTAGAAAAATGGTACTGAAGAATTTATTTACAGGGCAGCAATGGAGAAGCATACATAGAAAATAGGCTTATGGACATGGGGAGAGTGGAGGAGAGTGTGAGATGTATGGGAAAAGTAACATAGAAACTTACATTACTATATGTAAAACAGATAGCCAAGCAGGAATTTGCTGTATGACTCAGGAAACTCAAACAGGAGCTCTGTATCAACATATAGGGGTGGGATGGGCAGGGAGGTGGGAGGGAGGTTCAAAAGGGAGGAGATATATGTATACCTATGGCTGATTCATGTTGAAGTTTGACAGAAAACAACAAGATTTTATAAGGTAATTATCCTTCAATAAAAAACAAATTAAAAAAAAAAACCAAAATTAAACGATTAGCACCCTCATAGCAAAGCCTCCATCAATTAACATAGACTCAAAGTTATTTCCCTTATTGGAAATTTTCAGTGATAAGCAAAATATTCATTCAATATGAAGAGGAACCCGAGTATGCCCTCTGCTTCCATGAAACATCTCTAGTAAGAGAAACTCCTACTGAACTGAAGGTAGTAGCTACATAGTGTCAAGATATATAATGCCTGTCAAAACTTTTTGAGGGATTCTCTACATAAACATGGGTTGACGGGAATTTTAAATTGTGCCATTTTATAGTTGTACTTTGTGTAGTACACTCTGGATATTTAATCACTCTTTCTATTCTGGAAATATCTTAGTATTCACACAGTGTCTGAGCTACCTTTAGGGGGCAATGTGGAAGAAGCTTGACTAGCTGGGAACATTGATTCCTTTTAGAGTATTTTTTCATTTCAGTTATGGTATTTGTCATCCCTGGTTGTTCTTTATATTTTCTAATTCTTTGTTTAAAAATTCTAACTTCTGGCTCTTTACCTCTATTCTTTTCCCAAGTTCTCTGATCATATTTATGATGATTACTCTGAACTCTTTCTCAGGTAGACTCCCTATCTCCACTTTACTTAGTTCTTCTGGGGTTTTATTTTGTTCCTTCATCTGACCATATTCCTCTGCCACCTCATTTTGTCTAAGTTGCTATTGGCATTTTTATGTATGTGGTAGGTTAGTTACATTTCTCAACCTTGGAGAAGTGGCGCTCTGTAGGAGGTGTCCTATGGGTCCCAGAAGTGCACCCCGCTCTGGTCACCCAAGCTATATGCTCTAGGGGTTTCCCCTGAACAGGCTGTGTGGGCCTTCCTTTAGGGGCAGGCTGGCTTTGTGGGCAGTCTGTTAGGCTTGGTTGGCTCCTAGTCTGCTTGGCTGCCAGGTCCTGTCTTGTGTGGATGCTGCTGGCTGCTGTTTAGTGGGGTCTGGTCACAAGGTGGCTGGTTGAAGAACCCTAGGGGCCCCGGGGCTAGTGCCATCTCACCAGTGGGCAGAGTCAGGGTCCCCAAAGACTTGGGGGCTGTTGCCCACTCACTGGCAGGTGAAGACAGAACCTGGGGTTAGTGCCAGTCTACTGGCAGGCAGAGTTGGTTCCTGGAGTCTGGTTATAGGACCCATGAGTCCCAGAGCTTTCTTCAGATTGTTGGGGTGAGGCGTTCCTGACACAGCTGGCTATGAGATCTGGAATGTCCTGAAGGTTGTGTTGGCCCATTAGTGGGCAAGGCCAGGGCCCAGCTGGTCACAGGGGACAGTCTGGCCAGTGTTGCAGGATCACCGTTTTCTTGCTTCTGGGGTCTGTCCCCTAGTGGGTGAGGCTGGTCTTGAGGCTTGTGCAGCTTCCTGGTGGAGGGGCTGGTGCCTGCCCACTGATGTGTGGAACTGGGTCTTGACCCTCTGGTGGGCTGGACCGTGTCTAGCGGCATGTCTGGGAGCAGCTATGGGCTCTGTAGTCTTTAGGCGGCCAGTCTGTTGGTTAGCCAGTTCGTTATTTGGTGTGGTGTCCCCTGCACCCTGAAGCCTACAGGCCATTGGTAGGGCCAGGTCTGGGTACTAGTGAGCCCATATGTAGCTGCCAGGAGGGTTTTTGCATTTGGATGTCCCCAGTATGTCTCCCACTAGTGTCTACATCCTGTGGGTGAGCTGCAGTCCCCACCCACTCCCAGTACAGACACATCCCTCTCCAGGAGACTGAGACCAGCAGGAATGACTGGCCCAGGTTCCTATCAAATTGCTTGTTTTGCCCTGGGTGCTTGTGTGCATGAGATTTTGTGTGTGCGCCCATTAAGACTGAAGTCTCTATTTTCCCCAGTCCTGTGGGGCTCCTGCTGTTAGGCCCTGCGGGCTTGGCATCTTCCTGGTGTCAGAGCCTGGGGCTGGGGTGGGGGTGGGGGGCTGACATGCAACTCAGAATTCTTATTCCTGTTGGAGAACCTCTGTAATGTATTTATTCTCCAGTTTGTTGGTTGCTTACCTGAGGGTATGGGATTCGGTATCACAGGTTTGCCTGCCTGTCTTGGGCTGTGCTTCTTTACATCTTTAATGGTAGAGGATCTTTTCTAGGAGGTTCCAGTCTTTTTCATCAGTGGTTATTCTGCAGATAGTTGTAGGTTCGGTGCACTCATGACAGGAGGTGAGCACAGTTTCTTTCTGCTCTGCTACCTTGGTTGCTCTGATCCAGCATCAGCTGGGATCTAAATTGAGTCCTGATCAAAGATTCAGGTTGATTTTATATTGTATATTTGACTATCTGAGTGAAATTCCTTTCCTTCTTCATCCCCTCCCACCTTCCTCCCTTTCTTCTCTCCTTTCTTCAGTTAAATATTTTGTGACAATTAGATTCACAAGCAGTAATAATAAATGAGAGATTTACTGTATCCTTTACCCAGCTTCCTTCAGTGGTGTCATAAGACTACAGCATAATATCACAACCAGGATATTTACATTGATATAGGCCAAGGTACCAAACATTTACATTCCATGGGGATCTACCGTGTTGCCTTTATAGTCACACTTGCTTCTCTCTTGCCCGAATTCTGTCATTTCAGGAATGTTCCATAAAGGAATCTTTCAGTATATAATCTTTTGAGATTGGCTTTTCTCACTTAGCATACTTTTCTGAAACTTCATTCAAGCTGTTATGTGTATCAATAACTCATCTTTTTTATTGCTGAGTAGTATTCCATGGTATGGGTATACCAGTTTGTTTAACTATTATTCACCAGTTGAAAGACATCTGGGTTTAATTCCAGTTTTTTAAAATTCTTAAACAGTTTATTATTAAACTGTTATTGTAGCAGTTTATTTTGAATAAAGCTGCTACAGAAGCTTGTATATGAATATTTATAGCAGCATTATTCACAGTAACCAAAAGGTAAAAACAACACCAATGTACATCAACAGATAAATGGATAAACAAAATGTGTGAATATATATATGTGTGTGTGTAAATATATACATATATGTATGTATGTATATTAGCATGGAATATTGTTCAGCCTTAGAAAAGAATGACGTTATGTATATGCTACAACACAGATGAACCTTGCAAAGATTATACTAAGTGAAATAAGTCAGACACAAAAGAACACACTGTACAATTTCACTTACTAATATGATTTTCCAAGAATAGGCAAATTCACAAAGACAGAAAGTAGAATAGAGGTTAGCAGGGGCTGAAGAACAGAAAGAAATGGGGAGTTATCATTTAATGAGGATGAAGTTTCTGTTTGGGATAATGAATACTATTGATGATTGCATGATATTGTGAATGTACTTAATGGCAATGAATTGTACACATCAAAACTCTAAATTTTATGTATATTTTCCCACAATTAAAAAAAAGAATATATAAGCATTTGTGTGTAGGTTTTCATATGAATAGAAGTCTTAATTTCTCTGGGATAAAAGTCCAGAAGTGCAATTGCTAGTTTGTATGATAGTTACATTTGTGTTTTTCAAGAAAATGCCAGAGTACTGTACATTTTAAATTCCCATCACCAATGCATGAGTGGCCCAGTATCTCTGCATACTCACCAAAATGTGGTGTTCTCACTAATTAAAAAAGAAAAGTTAACCATTCTGATAGGTGTGTACTGGTATCTATCTCACTGTAGTTTTAATTTGCATTTCCCTGATAACCAGTGATGTTGAATGTCTTCTCAGATGTGTTTTGCCAATTTTATATCTTCCTAGTTGAAGTATCTCTTCATGTCTTTTGCCTACTTTCTAACTGTATGGTTTGCTTTTTTACTATTGACTTTTGAGAATTCTTTACATAGTCTACATACTAGACCTTTGGCAGAGGTATAGTTTGCAGACAGTTTCAACTACTCTTATCATCTGTCTCTCAATCTTTCTAATATCATCTTCCATAGAACAAAATGTTTAAGTTTTGATGAAGTCTGATTTATCATTTTTTTCTTTCTGTGGATTATGATTTTTTTGTGTCAGATCTAAGAAGGCTTTGCTTAGTCCTAGATCCCAAAGTTTCTTCCTACTTTTTTTCCCTAAAAGTTTTATAATTTTACATTTACATTTAAATGCATGATTTAGTTTGAGTAAATTTTTGTATAAGATGTACAGTTTAGGTCAAGATGATTATTATTTCCCTTAGGGATAACCAATTTCTTTTACACCATTTGCTGAAAAGACAATCCTGTTTTCATTGAATTTTAAAAATTACCCTAAGACAATGCTTTATCCTTTCTTCCTTCCCTCTCCCTCCCTTCCTCTTTCTCTTTTTGGCCACTGCTTTACATAATCTACACTGTCTTCGCTGTGGCTGTAAACACCTTCATGCTATGAAGTTTGATGATGAGTGTGTATGTGGAAGGCACACCTTTATATTTTCTAAATATTTATAAAACACCTAAATCAGTATTTTGCTGGTTGATTTTTTGCACTTTCATAACCCTCATTTAATTAATGAGCAAAAGAGAGATGGAGACAGGTAAGACCTTTCAGTGCTCTCTCTCTCGTACAGTGTGCTCAGTGCCAGCAGCCTCGGCTCGTCTGGGTTTATTTCTATCTGGTATACTGGGGGCACCGGGGACTTGGGAATGAGGCACAGGTGTCTCTGTAGCAAACGCGGTGATTTATGCAAACAGACCTTATACATCATTTCTTCCCTCCCTCCCTGTCTCCTTCCTTCTAAATATAATAAATAAATAGGAGTAATATGTTACACAAAGTAGACATTTTTTATTTCATAGAGATTTTATTCCGGTGAAATAGGAAGAAGATAAGCAAATAAAGTGAAAACAGAATGAACGTCATTTTACAGGGTTTCATCATTGTCATACATTGAAATACTCCAAACCTTCAGATTGTGTTGATTATAATATTGGGATTACAAAATGTGTCATTAGAGTGATATGTTTTGATTCATTGACAATGTTTTACTGATTTCCCAATATTTATGGCATATACCAGTAATGTCCTAGTTGCTGCAGTAATCTGAAAGAAAAAAAACTGTGTAAGTTTTGATTTCCAAGAATTTGTAATTTAGCTGAGGAGGTAAGAATATACATAAGCACAAATACTTTAAATTAGTGTCATATAAAGAGAATGATAAATAAACGTTAAAAAACAAACACTAAAATAGTCCAGTGAAGAGGAAAAGTCTCTTCCCTTGGGAATAATCATGGAAAAGCACCACTAAGTAACATCATAAAGCTGGGCTTTGCGGCCAACAGTAACAGGCAGACTCGATGAACATGGTTTGGGTGGACTCCAGGAGTTAGTGATGGACAGGGAGGCCTGAGGTGCTGCGGTTCATGGGGTCGCATAGAGTCGGACACGACTGAACTGGACTGAACTGAACTTCATGTTGTTGCTATAATGATAAAATGAGATCATATATATGGATTTAAAAAATGGTATATAGTGCCAATTTAATATTATTATGTAAGAAACTTCATGATGGCTTAGACTACTCCTCATATACCTTTGCATTCTCCATGTGCCTGTACCCAGCACACACAGCCTACTTACAATCAGCAGCATTATTAAAAGTAGCAATGATTCCACAGTACATTTATTCGCCTATACACATAATCTGTTTAATATGTCTGATAAATGCATGTTCTGTGAACTTGTTTACAAAGAATTTAGCACGTAATTATTCTGTTTAATTGCAGTGAATCCCTCAGAAAAGTCCTACTACTTGTGTCAAAAAAAAAGAACACCCAAAGAATTATTACTTGTTACACTTCTATGATGATATATCTAGTGTGAGGCTGAATAAAAGTCAAATTATATATCTTCCACTGGCTTCACTTTATGGGTAAGCAGATTTATAGTCACACTATAGCATGCAAAAAAGTTTAAAAGGTTTGACCTAAATATTTAAACATAATTTTTAATAATATATGACTAGATAGATATATACATATTAATATATGTATATATAAACACAGATATCTAGAAGTATATACCTATATATGTAAATATATAGATGTATAGCTATTATAAATATACAACCGTATGGCCTAAATTGAAATTAATATTGCTAGTGTCTCAGAATGTGCTGAGTTTCAAGTCACATTCATAGGGAAACAAAATCAGAAATTGTGTTGTTAAAATTAAAACTTTATTCTAGAACTCTTACAGCATCCTATATGGGAGAAACTGTCTGTAATAAAGATTGATGTAGCAGAAATTGTAACATATCCACCAAAATGAAATTTTACGTTCAGGTTTGTGGGTGAAACATTTAAGACTTGTGGTAGTAAAGTGATGAGTTTTATGTATTATCCCCTTATGAATCTTTTTGACCATTTGGAAAAGTCTTATGGGGTTAAACATCCAGGTTCAACAAACAAACAAACACCTGGACACTGTGACGGACGAGGACAGACAGAAACTGCATCTGTGGACGGGTGCAGGGAGTCTGAGTAAGTCAGTAGTAAGGACGGGAACAGCACAGTTTCTGCCAAGTGTGCTACACACTCAGCAGAGCAGATCCTGAACACGTGCAAGGCCTCAAGGTCCGGGTCAGCAACAGTGTTTAACAGTGATGTGGAGCTCCTTCTAGGATGAGTCACGAGTGTGTAATTTACCATGGAGTGGCCTATTTATGGTACACAGGGGGATACCTCGCTGGTTGTTTTTTCACACAGTTATTAAATCTTAGTGGCAGTTAAAATCCAGGAGACTGTATGACTTTGCACAAGATGACAGGATGCTTCCTACATGCCTCTTGTCTTTGGAAAAATGATATTAAGCATAAGCTAATCAGAACTCAAGGAATGGGAAAAACGTGAGTTTTCGAGCCAGATGAACTTGCCTGGCTCTTTATTTAGCTTTTGTTGGTCCAAGTTTTATGCTTTCTTATACAACAGACAGAACAATATTCACCTTGTATGATTATTTTGAGTATTAAATGAGATCAAAGTGAGTTAAAGTCGCTCAGTTGGGTCCAGGCTCTTTGCGAACCCATGGACTATAGCCCACCAAGCTCCTCTGTCCATGGGATTTTCCAGGCAAGAATACTGGAGTGGGTAGCCACTTCCTTCTACAGGAATCTTCCCAACCCAGGGATCAAACCCAGGTCTCCTGCATTGCCGGCAGATTCTTTACTCTTTTCATCCATTAAATGAAATAATGGATGCAAAAATTCAATGTAATGTCCAATATGTTTTAGATTTCACACTCCCTTGCCCTTGAACACCACCTCTCCTTTCCATTTCCATAGCCCAAGGGAAAATTAACAATAAATTTTAGAGTTCTATAAATTCTAAAAATAAAAACTGTGTTTTCCTACTGAAAACTGACGCTAATTCATATGAAAAGAATGCAATACCTTCTCAGATATTGGTACCTATAAGAAAAGAAAGCCAGCAACTGTCCTACCTATGAACTTTACATGCGTTATTATTTTTAAAATAATTTTATTTATTTTTGGCTGTGCTGGATCTTCACTGCTGTGTGAGATTTGCCTAGTTGTGTGTGCGGGGGCTGCTCTCTAGTTGAAGTGTGAGGGAGCACGGGCACTACACGTTCAGGTTTCAGTAACTGGCTCGTGGGCTCCGGGGCACAGGCTTGGTAATTGTGGCACTTGGCTTAGTTGTTTCATGGCATGTAGGTTCTTCCTGGATAGGGACAGAACCTGTGTCTCCTGCACTGGCAGGAGGACTCTTAGTCCCTGAGTCACTGGGGAAGCCTTATATACGATATTGTTTTAATCCATACGTCAATAAATACCCCATCTGGTAGGTATTATTGTAAGTATTTTGCATATGCATATCATAACAATTATGAAGAAAAAAGTACCTACTTACACTGGCCTTATTACAAGAATAAGGGCTTCCCGGGTAGCTCAGCTGGTAAAGAATCCACCTGCAATGCAGGACACCATGGTTCGATTCCTGGATCAGGAAGTTCCAGGGATAGGCTACCCACTCCAGTATTCTTGGGCTTCCCTAGTGGTTCAGATGGTAAAGAATCCACTGCAATGCAGGAGACCTGGGTTTGATCCCTGGGTTGGGAAGATACCCTGGAGGAGGACACTGCGAGCCATTCCAGAATTCTTGCCTGGAGAATTCCACGGACAGAGAAGCCTGGCGGGCTATAGTCCATGGGGTCACAAAGAGCTGGACAAGACTGAATGACTAAGTACATTACGATGCAAACTCAGCAAGAGGAAGGCAAGTTTAACTGCCTTTTGTTTTAATGTTATTCTGTTCTGCACTTAATACGTAGTCAGGAAACATTAGTTGACTTCTTTCCCTTCAGAACTTTCATTGCTAAACCCAGAAAGATGACAGCATAGAGACTCTGTTTCACTGACCTAAGTACTAATCAAGAAGCTCTAGGTACCTAGGTAGTACAAGAAAAAGTATGTTGTATAATTTGTGAATAACCTTGATAAAATCCAAACCTTGTCATTTGGTCTGTTCATTTACATAAAGATAGTGTGGAGGGGTGTGGGCAGGGAAAGAGAGAGGGAGGAATGGAGTTGACACAGTCTTCTGCGTCCTCAGGTATGAGAAAGTACTAGCAAATTACTCTTGGAAGTACTCAGATTGCATTTCAGGAGTTGCACTGAAAAAGGTATTTTAGCTAAAAATTTATTATAGCATTACCAGTCTGAGACCCTTACTTCTTTGGATCTATTAACTAGCATCACAAATGAACGGATGCTGCTTACAACAGATTTAGAGTACCAAGGGAGTAGCGTCAGGTTGCTACATCTGGATAATTTTCAGGGGTGGAAAATAAAATAATGAGGATACCAATTGGGCCACCCACTGCAAAATGTGGGTGACCAAATGAGCCAATGGAACCTCTAATGAGTGTTTACTCCAAGGGACTCTGCATGTAAATGACTTCCAGACTGATGTGGTGCCAAGCTTAGAGGATTAAGTCTTTCAAGGGCTTTTGTTGGTCAGCAGCCAAGGCATCTAGGAACAAAGGAGGGGGTCTCCTTGTTAAACATATCAAGAATATTACTTTCAGACAAGAAGAATGCAAAGAATGGATCAAAGAACACCATAAAATAGATGGAAGACAGTAGAAATAAGTAATAACAGCATCATTCATACTCTGAGTTTAGGGTGATTATGTTTAGTTAGGGCATTATTTTTCAGAGGACTTTAAAGCACTGCTTAGCATTTATGTGGTCTGGCCTACATTATAGGTAGTTGTGTACATGTCTTAGGTTTTGATGATCTTGAGGGCAAGAGTTTCCTCTGCTTTGTCTCATGAGTGTGTCATTAATCTTCCGTTTCTTTCTTCTTCTAGCACTAAGCAGAGTATAGATATAGGTTGTTGAAGAATTATTTTTGAAATACGTTAAAATGGATTTGCAATCACTTTTGCTTTAATAACATAAAAAGTACCAGGAGGAACATATCATGGTTTTGTTTTTGCTTTTTTAAGGAGAGGTAAATCTGTAATACAGAGAAATTGCATGTCCAGAGGGAACAACTCAATATCACTTAGAAAGTTAGTCGCTGGGTTTATCCTGACTCAGGGTTCTTTTATATCTCAGACTAATCAAATCCCCCAAAGCAATGCAAATGACAGAGTACATATGGAAAATCACATTCCCTGTATGTTTACCCGGAAAAAATACAAAGCAAGAAAATGTTTGCACACTGTGACAAAAGTCAGTGCTAGAATAGATTCTAAGATGGCCACCCAAACAAATGTTTACTTCTGTAAAGCAAAGCAAAACAAAACAAAACCTAATTGGATATTTTAAAAGTTTGAAACATAGCAACAAACTTATTTGATTCATTTTTTTCTGTTTCCAAATAGTTGCGTTAACATTTTGGAACCTTTACCTTTCTGATCCTTCTCAAAGTGGTCAGTCGCATTTTACAGCAAGATTTCCTGATAGACATTGTCAAATGTAAACTTTGGCCACCAATTTCTCCTTCTTTAGGCAAAAGGTAGCCAGAGTTGGCCTGAAAGTTTGGAACCGCACTGTGTGGTTTGAAGACTTTCCCGATGGTCAGCCCTGCCAGTGTGGCCACGGTCCTAACAAAGAGCCATTACTCTTTTCTTAGATGGACAGCAGTTGCATGCCTGCAGTTACTCATGTGTTCAGAACGCTTCCAAAATGTTTGTTTATTTATATCCTTAATTTAACAGGCTCATATAGTGCCAGAAAGTGTTCTCTGTGAAGCAGATAGAAACATTATCCCTGTTTCATAAATGTGAAATTGAGGTTAAATAAATTGTTGAAAGCCATGCATCTCAAAAGTGGTAGAACTGGGATTCAAACCCAAGCCACCTGGTCCAAGCGCACTGAAGTCTGACTCAAGCTCAAAAACACATGTTTTAAGGAAAACGATGACAGTGGCTGGGTTTTCATACAGTCCTATCTAGCTTCATCTCGCTGAAACTGTGTGGTGTACATCTTCCTCCTCTAGTCCACATCCAGTTCCTCAGTAGAAACAGGAAGTTCTCCAGGTCTTATCCCCCTGGGGGGAGGGGGGTCTTACATAGTGGATTTGAGAGGAAGCTTAGACTCAGGAGAGTGAAGGAGGTGACTGACTAGACATCTGGGGATATGTCGGTGCTCATGAGGACTCCTTGTGTCCCTTTTGTGACAGCTCCTTTCCTTTGCTGCTGCTGCTGCTAAGTCACTTCAGTCGTGTCCGACTCTGTGCGACCCCATAGACGGCAGCCCACCAGGCTCCTCTGTCCCTGGGATTCTCCAGGCAAGAACACTGGAGTGGGTTGCCATTTCCTTCTCCAATGCATGAAAGTGAAAAGTGAAAATGAAGTCCTTTGCTGCTACCAGTAAATTCCAAGTTGCTCTATTTCCCATTAGTTCAGAAAGTGGTAGAGTATTTCTCACGCCTAAAGCAAGTGCTACAGTATATAAAAAACACTTAAGGTTTCTGTTGCTGGGGGGTGGTGCAGGCAGAAATAAACAGGTTGACAGTACATCAGGAACAAAAACATATTCCTCCTTTTTTTTTTAAACTATCTTTTTCCCCTCCCCACCCCGTCCTCTGTCCCCCATTTAAACACTTACCGTTGGTCCAAGTTACGTAATTGATTTTCAGAATAAAGCTTTTTTGGTGTGTGGTTATGGTGTCAGCTTGGCGCTGGATTTCTGAGGGGAGGAGGGCTGGGACATGTGGAAACAGAAAGATAAGGGAAGAAGGGGCCTTAGTGCTACTGAGAGAGTAGGTCCCAGGAGTGCTGGTCCCCAGGGAAATAGTCCTGGAGAAGGTGAAGGGGCAGCACCTGGGATGGCTCCAGGCTATGTGGGACAGGAGGGAAGACAGGTCTCAAACTGGAGCTTAAAGTCGGAGCAAAGGCAGAGTAAGGGAAGCCAGGTTTGAGTTCTCAACAAAGATCATCAAACTGCCTCTTTGCAGCGCTTAACTCTTAAATTAAAAAAAAAAAAAAAGAAGAAAGGAAAAAATAGCGTAAACCAGCCTTATCCTCTAGGAACCTAGCACTCCACTTAATTCCGGAAAAGAACTGGGATTTGTTTTAGGTCAAATGCTAAAATTTCTTCTTGAGTACTTTTGTTTTGCTCTGGGAGTGTCTCTAAGTTGACCAGTCATGCTTCTGTGAAATCCAAATTGGCAACGTGGGAAAGGGAGAAAGAATATGACCGCATATCTTGAGGGAGTGTCTTTTTATCGTCTCTTCAGTGGGGGAGTCAATAATATTTTTAACTCCTTTTCTCTTAACCTGAAGAACTACAACCAGAGCCAGCTCTTCCAATTTTCTGTAAATCCCATGTGTGACAAGGGTTCAGGAATCTTGCCAACACATTTAAAGCCAAACTGCCCAGAAAGCCATATGGAGAAGGGAGACTCGATGACTCATATGCAGACCATTTTATGCATTCTGTGTTTCTGCTATCTGTTGGGCACACTGTGTTTTGCAACAAACTTTAATTAAATGTAGTATTTGCAAGAATTTGAAGAATATGAAGCATGGCCCCATTATGTAGACTCTCTAAATCTTAATCACTATCAAGACCCCCTCAGTGGAGAGAGGAAAAAAAAAAAGATTTGTGTGTGTGTGTGTATCGACACACTCACACTAACATGCTAGAGAGAGGGCTGGTATGGCTGAATCACGTTAAGCAAGCTGCTGAGCTATTCTGGCTTTATTATCCCATCTATATAAAAATGACAATAACAACCAAAATGAGATAAACTCCGTCAAAAGTTGAGGAGCCCCATAGTGGATGGGGGCTCTATTTGACTTGTGTGTGTGTTACTCACTCAATTGTGTCCGACTCTTTGTAATCCCATAGACTGTAGCCCACCATGCTCCTCTGTCTATAGAATTCCAGGCAAGAATACTGGAGAGAGTAGCTATTTCCTTCTCCAGGGATCTTCCCTACCCAGGGATCATTGCAGGCAGATTCTTTACCTTCTGAGCCACCAGGGAAGCCCTCTATTCGACTTAGATATCTCCAGATCTTGCAACTCTACTGTTTCACTCTCTGAGGTTTCCTTTCTTCCTTTTTTCCTCCATCCATCCCTTTCTTCCTCCTTTCTTTTTACATGTATTTGATGGCTGGATGGCATCACTGACTCGATGGATGTGAGTCTCAGTGAACTCCGGGAGTTGGTGATGGACAGGGAGGCCTGGCGTGCTGCGATTCATGGGATCGCAGAGTTGGACACGACTGAGCGACTGAACTGATCTGATCAACTCTATTAAGTGCTAGCACTGTGTTTAATGTAATTAACAAAACCCCCAGCAGAGAAGAAAGATCTGCGTCATAAGGTCAATGCATCCTTCTCCTTACATTCCTTATGTGACTTCTTATTTCTTTTACAATAAAGACCAATATCTGGGTCATGGCTGAGCAAGCCTCATCTCTCTTCACTGTTACCTTGTTCTCATACCTCTGGACACTTCCACCTTCTTTTTAACCACACAGCCTCCTGCCACAGGGATTTTTCACAAACCATTTCCATTTTCTGGAACTTTTCCTCAGCATGGCTCTCCCTTCAATTAGTTAACTCCTAGGTTCCCTTCAACTCTCAGCTCAAATATTACCTCCTCAGAAAAACTTTCTCTGACCTTTCATCTGGATGAGGTTCTTTGGCTGTGTGCTTCTACATGTGCTGTGTCTCATTTACCTATCTGAGCTTACATTTATTTATTGCTCTCTACTCCACCAAGCAGCAAGCTCCGTAAGACCACACTCTGTATTTGTTTACTTCCTCCATTGAGAAGCCAGGGCGTCCCACAGCCCTGATCAGTGGTAAGTGCTCAGTAATTGTTATTTGAATGAATCGATGAGTGAGTAAGTGAATCCACCAGGAAAAGTCACTGTCCTCAGTTCCTGTCCTATAAGTTGCTGTATAGCTTTATATAAAGCAGTTCCTCCTTTTAAAAAACAAAAAAAAAGCACTGCTTTATTATACAAATGGACTATAATCATGAAGATAATTTTTTGAAGACAGTGCCTTATTGTGACCTTTCTTCTACTCGTAATCTATCAATATTATTAACCCGATTCCTGCAGCTGAAGAGCTTGGTAGTTCTGAGATAGCCTCCAGAGAATTAAGACTTGCAGGCTCTTCATTAAGATGCATATGGTTTAAAGAAAGAATGAACCCAGGGGCTTACAGCATGCTCTTTCAATCATGACTATTTGAGAACAATGATCAAGACATTTAGTTTACTTCCTAACAGATGAGGTTTAAATTAAAAAAAAAAAAAAAGTACTTTCTTGGGAAAATTAAAATGGCTGAAAATTTAGGAGAGATGGAGAGTTGGCTACTAAGGAGAAAAACCCCAGGAAATTGATTAGTTGGTATTCAATTGCAGTTTTTGTGACTGTAGTTGACAGTAATGCTACATACATTTTGTCCTGTAATGTATATGAGTGAAGTCGTTCGGTTGTGTCCGACTCTTTGCGACCCTGTGGACTGTAGCCTACCAGGCTTCTCCATCCATGGGATTCTCCAGGCAAGAGTACTGGAGTGGGTTGCCATTTCCTGCTCCAGGGGTTCTTCCCGACCCAGGGATCGAACCCGGGTCTCCCACGTTGGTTAAGGCAGAGGTTAAGGCAGACGCTCTAACCTCTGAGCCACCAGGGAAGCCCTGTAATACATTCCACAGTATAAAAGGCATATGAAAAAAAAAAGTGAATGAATTTCATGAATCTGATATTACATCACTAAAGCCAGTTTTTACTAGAGACAGCATATTAGCTACTGTTTTTTCATGAATTATTGTTTAAATTACTTGGTCATTATATCATAATTTCAATCATCTTAGAATATAAATTAATTATCCATGGCTTACTACAAACATCTGAACCAAGTTCATTTGAAATTAAGTATGTAAAAGCCTTTATATTTTTCTAAATTATTTTTATATCTTAAATTACTATATGTATCCCTGGATTTTTCACTAGACTTCAAATATAACCAAGAACTTCTCAGTGGTATTAAGATATTTTGGAAGAATACTGAAATAATTACATAAACAATTAAAAACAAGTCAGTGGGTTATATATATTAAATCTTGTAAACTGTTTGGAGCATTCCACCAAAAATAATCATTCCTTCTTTTAGTTTCTCACCCCTTAGTCATTTTGCTGAATATTGGTATAGTCATCTGAGAATCAGAGTAAATAAAGCTCCCTCTATCCATCCATGTACTTTAATCAGTAGGTCAAGTACACAAGTCCCCTTTGGCAGTCTGGTGAAACTTAGGGACCTTCTCAGAATAACATTGAAATAAAATAATAAAACTAAAAGGAATGTCGTTTATATTTAAATATGATTAACCAAGTTTGTAATATGACAATATATGTATTTATATTAAATAATAAGATATAGCTATAGACTAGAGATCTCTTCAAGAAAATTAGAGATACCAAGGGAACATTTCATGCAAAGATGGGCTCAATAAAGGACAGAAATGATATTGACCTAACAGAAGCAGTAGATATTAAGAAGAGGTGGCAAGAATACACAGAAGAACTGTACAAAAAAGAGCATCATGACCCAGATAATCATGATGGTGTGATCAGTCACCTAGAGCCAGACATCCTGGAATGTGAATTCAAGTGGGCCATAGAAAGCATCACTATGAACAAAGCTAGTGGAGGTGATGGAATTCCAGCTCAGCTATTTCAAATCCTGAGAGATGATGCTGTGAAAGTGCTGCACTCAATAGGCCAGCAAATTTGGAAAACTCAGCAGTGGCCACAGGACTGGAAAAGGTCAGTTTTCATTCCAATCCCAAAGAAAGGCAATGCCAAAGAATGCTCAAACTACTGCACAATTGCACTCATCTCACATGCTAGTAAAGTAATGCTCAAAATTCTCTGAGCCAGGCTTCAGCAATATGTGAACCATGAACATCCAGATGTTCAGGCTGGTTTTAGAAAAGGCAGATGAGCCACAGATCAAATTGCCAACATCCACTGGATCATGGAAAAGCAAGAGAGTTCCAGAAAAACATCTATTTCTGCTTTATTGACTATGCCAAAGCCTTTGACTGTGTGGATCACAATAAACTGTGGAAAATTCTGAAAGTGATGGGATTACCAGACCACCTGACCTGCCTCTTTAGAAACCTGTATGCAGGTCAGGAAGCAACAGTTAGAACTGGACATGGAACAACAGACTGGTTCCAAATAGGAAAAGGAGTATGTCAAGGCTGTATATTGTCACCCTGCTTATTTAACTTATATGCAGAGTACATCATGAGAAATGCTGGGCTGGAAGAAACACAAGCTGGAATCAAGATTGCTGAGAGAAATATCAATAACCTCAGATATGCAGATGACACCACCCTTATGGCAGAAAGTGAAGAGGAACTAAAAAGCCTCTTGATAAAAGTGAAAGTGGAGAGTGAAAAAGTTGGCTTAAAGCTCAACATTCAGAAAACTAAGATCATGGCATCTGGTCCCCTCACTTCATGGCAGATAGATGGGGAAAACATGGAAACAGTGTCAGACTTTATTTTTCTGGGCTCCAAAATCACTGCAGATGGTGATTGCAGCCATGAAATTAAAAAATGCTTACTCCTTGGAAGGAAAGTTATGACCAACCTAGATAGCATATTGAAAAGCAGAGACATTACTTTGCCAACAAAGGTCCGTCTAGTCAAGGCTATGGTTTTTCCAGTGGTCATGTATGGATATGAGAGTTGAACTGTGAAGAAAGCTGAGTGCTGAAGAATTTTGATGCTTTTGAAGTGTGGTGTTGGAGAAGACTCTTGAGAGTCCCTTGGACTGCAAGGAGATACAACCAGTCTATCCTAAAGGAGATCAGTCCTGGGTGTTCATTGGATGGACTGATGTTGAAGCTGAAACGCCAATATTTTGGCCACCTCATGCGAAGCGTTGCCTCATTGGAAAAGACTCTGATGCTGGGAGGGATTGGGGGCAGGAGGAGAAGGGGACGGCAGGATGAGATGGCTAGATGACATCACCGACTCGATGGACATGAGTTTGAGTGAACTCTGGGAGTTGGTGATGGACAGGGAGGCCTGGTGTGTTGCGATTCATGGGTCACACGAAAGGGTCGGACACGACTGAGCAACTGAACTGAACTGATCTGATAGATTTAATAAATACTGTGATTTAAAAATAATGATGGATAGGAACAGTATTTTGAATTCCAGAAATGACTGTAATGTGATATGAAGCTATCTGTGATTTCTGTTGTTGACAAAGTCACAGATACTGCTCATACCACTGTGATCCATTGTGTGTATTTACAATTGAAAGACATGGAGCTGGAGGTTAGTGACAATACAGATGTCGTGCCCTCCCAACCAAGTTCAGAGACCTCTGGTTAAGAATCAGCCCACTGTTTGGTAAGGAAAAAAAAGATGGTTTAATCAACTGAGACTTGGATGTTATCCATGGATTTAATTTCTCACGTTTGTACTGATGACAAGAACAGTAATAGCGGTAGCTAAACACTTAAAACAACTATTAATTGCCAGATATTGTTTTAAGTGTTTTAAATATGTCACATCACGTCATTCTTGGAAAAACTCTATGAGGTAAGATTTTATAGGTATACAGAGAGGCGAAGTAACTTGTCTAAAGCAAACAGTTTTGTAATGATAGAGCCAGGTCCTTCATGGTCTTTTAACTGTTGTGCTATATAACTGGTTTCTTTGTATTTGCTTGAGTTTTGTGGTAAATGATGGAAGGCCAGAAATATATGAGACATTTTTTCCAGTAGAAAAAGTTATGAAGCATATTTTAAATATCTGTAAATTTGCATAAAGGGTTTACTATTGTCTATCTAATTTATATAGTGTTCAAATTAAATGTCAGAAGCACAAGAAAGGGAAAATTCACACAAATAAAGTCTGTGATTGTTAGCCATTACCAGATTTTCTTATTTTTCTTCTTTTTTTTTTTAGTTATTGATGGTTAAAACATTGAGTTTGAAATTTCTTTATAAAGTTAAAACATTTTAAAATTTATTGTTGTATTTTTTTTTTGACTCTGTTGAAATTCTAGAACCACTTTGTTGTGAAAATGTCAAGATCTCAGAAGTTTTAATAAGATTAAAATGTATATTTTTCAACTCTAAATTTTGCAAAAGAGAAAACTCAC
>NW_011494835.1:323737-324275 GCF_000754665.1 Bison bison bison
CTCGAGTTGCGGCGGGATTCTCGAGTTACGACGGGGAATTCGGGATGCCTCTTGTGTTGGCCCAGGGAAGTCCAATCTTCCATTCGAGTTGCGAAGGCAAGCTGGGGATTGCTCTCGAGTGACTGCAGGGCCAATAGACCTCATCTAGGCTTGTGTCCAGAAGCCAATGTTCCTCTCCAGGGGCGACCGGGATCTCGGGGTTGCATTCCAGACGCACCCGGGGAGACAGGCATTCATCTCGAGTGGAAGCAAAGAACCCCGCTCTGCTCTCGAGTCGCGACGGGTATCTCTTGGAGCTCACTGGGTGGACTAAAGGGAGTCAAGCCTCCTGAGGCGTTTGGAGAGGTCGCGAGGCTGGCCTCTAAGCCATGCAGGAGACGAAGGCCCTCATCTCCGCGATGACGGGGGAGTCTCGGGGTGGTTCTCGAGCGGCGGCCCCAGGGTGCGGTTTCTCACGAGGTACGACGGCGAGGTCAGTGAGCCTCTCGTGGGGCGCCAGGGAAGTCGGGTCTCCATGCGAGTGGCGAGGGGGGGCGCG
>NW_011494835.1:324375-341725 GCF_000754665.1 Bison bison bison
TATTGTTGTATTTTTTTTTTGACTCTTGAAATTCTAGAACCACTTTGTTGTGAAAATGTCAAGGTCTCAGAAGTTTTAATAAGATTAAAATGTATATTTTTCAACTCTAAATTTTGCAAAAGAGAAAACTCACAATATGTACCAACTTTTCAACAGGGTGAAAACACTTTTTTTTTTCCTGGAAGATTTAATGAATTTAGGGTTTCTATTTTAGAACACACAAAAATTGAGCCAACTCTTAACTTTCCAGAGAAAGGGGAGATGAGATGGCATGAGAATTCATATTTAGTGTCAAGCCAAACATAGTGTTTAATGTAAAACTTCTATTTCATCAAAATATTAGTTAAGATTCTAACAAATAGATGAATTAAGTGGAAAACCTCTTTATATATAAAGTTGTCAAAAGAAAAACAAAACTTTGGGTAAAAAGAGAAAAAAAATCACACGCTTGGATCACCCAAATATGCATAATTATACTGAATAATAAACATCAGTGACTATATTATTAAGGGCTTCCGAGGTGGCACTAGTCATAAAGAACCCACCTGCCAATGCAAGAGATGTAAGAGATGCGGTTTTGATCCCTGGGACAGGAAGATCCCCTGGAGGAGGGCATGGCAAACCATTCCAGTGTTGCTGTCTAGGTTGGTCATACCTTTCCTTCCAAGGAGAAAGCATCTTTTAATTTCATGGCTGCAATAGCCATCTGCAGTGATTTTGGAGCCCAGAAAATAAAATGAGCCACTGGTTCCACTGTTTCCCCATCTATCTGCCATGAAGTGAGGGGACCGGATGCCATGATCTTAGTTTTCTGAATGTTGAGCTTTAAGCCAACTTTTTCACTCCTCTTTCACTTTCATCAAGAGGCTCTTTAGTTCTTCTTCACTTTCTGCCATAAGGGTGGTATCATCTGCATATCTGAGGTTATTGCTGTTTCTCCCGGCAATCTTGATTCAGTCTGTGCTTCCTCCAGCCCAGCGTTTCTCATGATGTAGTCTGCATATGGATCATCGAAAAAGCAAGAGAGTTTCAGAAAACATCTATTTCTGCTTTGTTGACTATGCTAAAGCCTTTGACTGTGTGGATCACAATAAACTGGAAAATTCTGAAAGAGATGGACATACCAGACCACTTGACCTGCCTCTTGGGAAACCTGTATGCAGGTCAGGAAGGAACAGTTAGAACTGGACATGGCACAACAGACTTGTTCCAAATAGGAAAAGGAGTACATCAAGGCTATATATTGTCACCCTGCTTATTTAAAAAAACTTAATGTAATGAATTTTTGTGATGTGGATACTTGCAATATTTAATTTTTATCCACTAGGAAAATCCTTATATGTTTGGAGTATGTTTCCCACACAGACAAAATCTTTTTTTTAGACATCTTGTGAAAGTCAAGTACAATAATTAGGCACATTTTTTCGGTGTTCCAAAATGTGTGCTTGACATGATCACCTGTAAAGAAAACAAATGTAAACATGTGTCTTTATTTAAAGTCATTTTTCATCTCTTAGCTTTTTAATGATAATTTGCCGACTCCTTTCACTATATTTGTGGAATTGGGAGAACATAAAGAAAACTGAATCTATTAGGCAGGAGAGCAACTGTTTGAACTAGACACCAAAAATTAGAAACAGGATTGCTCAAGTGCATAATTTTTGTACTCCTTACTTAATTAAAATTTTACCAAACTATATCCTTTAAAAATTCTAGCCATGTGACCATGAATTTAGATTTCCTTCACAGGGCCTCCCATATATTCAGTACAGTAGGTTTTTTTTTTTAATATGTATGGTATAAATGAGAGATTAAGAGTGACAGTATCGCCTTATTTCTTGACTAACAGTACAGATTTTGTAAAGTTAAATAATGTGTAATCCAAGCATATTTTGACAGATCTCAGGTTTGCATCTATTTTTGATTGATTCTTTTAAAAGGATTGAGATTAGTATTGACACTTGAGCTTCAGATAATTAAAATTTTGTTAATAAAACTCTCAACAAAGATAAAAGTACCAACAGTCCATTCCAAGGATCCTATAATATAATCTATATATAATTTATATGATTCCCTGGAGAAGGCAGTGACAACTCACTCCAGTATTCTTGTTTGGAGAATCCCACAGACAGAGGAGCCTGGTGGGCTGCAATCCGTCCATAGGGTCACAAGGAGTCAGACATGACTGAGTGACTTAGCATGCAGGCCAGTGCAGGAGACGTAAGTGATTCAGGTGCTGTCCCTGGCTCAGGGAGCCCTCCTGGAGGAGGGCATGGCAACCCACTCCAGTATTCTTGCCTGGAGAATCCCCATAGACAGAGGAGCCTGGCAGGCTACAGTCCATGGGGTCACAAAGAGTTGGACACGCATCACACATCATATTATTGGCCATTTCTATTCTAGGTCAGAGAAATTGCAAAAATACAGTTTTGCAATGCAGACAATTCTTAATCAATTCTCAGTTCTTTTACTTCAGTAGAAGTGGTCAGCTAAATTTTTTGAAGAGTTCTTGTTCTTTTGTTAAATGCTAGTATATTACCATCTAAATATGGAGTGCAGTCTACAGTTTAGATGAAATTATCTCTGGAGTTCAGAATTTCTGTTTTCAATAATTATTCACTGACCCTTCTCTATATATCAGAAACTACTATGAACAAGAATATAGAAATGAGTCTAACACCTTACCTGCACTAAGGAAATGTCTAAACAACTATAGTAGTTTGTGATAATTGCTGTAATAAAGGGAAATGAGTTCTACTGGGAGAAAAAGTGGGACTTCTGTTTCTAGGGTTGGGGTGCAGATGGAGGGAATGAAGGAAAGGGCTCCATCAGAGGGGTAACATTCACTTAACTCTTTACTGGGCCATGTCATAGATTAAACCTAGGATTTCTCTTTTAATCAGTATTATGTAGTTGATACTGATGGCTTACTACCAGGCAATGTTTTCATTTGCTCCCTCTGTATTTCTGACTGTGGCAAAACCATTTAGCATATCTAGGGTTGACTGCAATTCACCAAAGTTTCTGTGGTACATCAGAAATTTGCTAACCTTTTTGGAAAAAATTAATAATTTGCTTTTCCTTTGTATTTTTAGGAGTGAAAAGATGTGTGATAGTGAGTTCATGGTGGTGTATTGAAACCTACTGGGTGTGACTGCATAGGTGAGAAAGCAGCTATTCCACAGACACACTCTGGGGTGGTGGCGCCCTTGCCAACCCTCTGAAACCTTCCCTGGTGACGAAAAGAAAGAGTGGGAGTTCTGTTTCTGGGGTTGGGGTGCAGATGGAGGGAACTGAGGAAAGGGCTCCACCAGAGGGGTCACGTTCACTTCTCTTTACTGGGCCGTGTCATAGCTTAAACCTAGGATTTCTCTTTTAATCAGTATGCTCAAGCCTAGTGAGTGGAGTCAACAAGGAGCCTGTTTTAAAAATGTATTCACCTTACACTTGCTTTCAAAGAGTTTCAGCTGTACAGAAAGTATACCTTTCTGACTTTAGAAGGATGGGTTGGAAATATGGGTAAAAAAGAGAAGCATACAAACCTGCTTGGCCTTCAGTTTGGAGAAGGGCATGAGTATATCATTAAAAGAGAAAATAAAACCTACTACATTTCCAGTAAGTTGTTATTTTAAGAGATAATTAACAGTACAATCTAGCACATTGTCTTGTTCATTATTACTTGATTTGTGGATTAAAAAAAAATCCATTGAGAAATTCCATGGAGAAGCAAAGTTGCCTCACAATGCAGTTTCCCAAGGCTCTCCAATTGAGACAAAGCAGTGCTATTAATTATGAACTTGTGGGATCATATTCCACAATGGTGAGATCTCTCCACACTGTCAGGAAGTGTTTCCATTCCAGTCTTACACACACACCCATCTAACACTGATGGTGGTTTCTGTACATATGAACTTTCAGATACCTGCTCTTCTCTGTCTCATAAAAATGAGACAGAGAAATTTCTCAACTCTGATTTAGGCTATCATTTGAAGTAATGGAGTGGTTTATTAAGGAATGTATTGTGCCTTAATTAAGATGTAATTACAGAAGTCATACCTCTTTCCTCTCTAATTTTGCTATGATAAAAATATAAAAAATTAGGTAGTCCAAATAGAAAATAAAAAGCAGTGATGATAACATTAGGCAAAACAAATCAACAAACAAAACAACTCAAAGCTTCAAAATTCATATGCACATCCTAGGACTTTTAGATCATCACTAATCATCTAAACCTTGTGTCTGAAATTTTAGCTGGTTCAGTGGTGACCCTGGCTATATATGGAAGAGCAGACAGATTTTCATCATGCAGCTTATCATCTATTTGGGGAATTTTATGTAAATTAATGAGAATAATAACACTTTTACAACATTTATAATGTACTTTAAGTAACAGGTTATCTCATTTGACCACTCAACAGTCTAGTAAATAGTGATTATTATACTCATTGTGTATTTGTGGAAACTGAGACATTACTTTGCCAACAAAGGTCTGTCTAGTCAAAGCTATTGTTTTCCAGTAGTCATGTATGGATGTGAGAGTTGAGCCATAAAGAAAGGTGAGCGCTGAAGAATTGATGCTTTTGAACTGTGGTGTTGGAGAAGACTCTTGAGAGTCCCTTGGACTTCAAGGAGATCCAACCAGTCCATCCTAAAGGAGATCAATCCTAAATATTCATTGGAAGGACTGATGCTGAAGCTGAACCTCCAATACTTTGGCCACCTGATGCGAAGCAGTGACTCACTGGAAAAGACCCTTATGCTGGGAAAGATTGCAGGCGGGAGGAGAAGGGGATGACAGAGGATGAGATGGTTGGATGGCATCACTGACTCGATGGACAGAAGTTTGAGTAAATTCTGGGATGCCTGGAGTGCTGTAGTTCATGGGGTCGCAGAGTCAAACACGACTGAGTGACTGAACTAAATTGAGGCTTGGCTGATAATTTGCAAAAGATGGTGCTCAAACTCCATCCATAACTTGTATTTTCCTCACCATAATGCACAGTAGGACTTTCACACTGTATGAAAACTAGATGTCTAGAGCCTTATGATAAATTAACTGGAATTATAAAGTGAGTATATTTTTGAAGTCTAAAATATTTGATTTTATTACTTGAAAGTGATAGAATTTATGATAGTGTAGTCAACCCTATGTACCATTATTCTGTGATTCTGGAATGTGAGGAGGAGGATGAAATAGTCTCCTTTCTGGGGGGAATATTCTCAATCTCTTGCTGCTCAACTCTTCAGTGGGCTATTAGTGACTTAAATGTAGGATTGCTGTTTTTATGTGAGGGACTACCTCACATGAACACAGTGGGGAAAAAGTCTCAGTAACCTCTGAGCTTCTAAGGAAAGGGAAGGAAAGATGAGAAGTCTCAGCTTTCCCTTTTATCTACTGAATGAGGCAAATTATCTATAGCCTTCAAAATCATCAAAATGTAATTGATCTTCCAAGTGGTAATGGTTAAAGCCTTCATCTCATATTTTTCTGTATTAAACATTTGTTACTTTGTTCTCCTTCTATAGAACAAAACCGGTGGGAAGGTATGAACAAAATTTATACCAGAAGGGTGTTCTAGCCACCTCTTTAGATTTGTGTTACAAATGTGTTTTTGTCTGTTTTATTTCCATAGAGGAAGGTGAAGTGCAATCCCTGCTTTGGAGCATGAACACAGTGATGGGATGGCCGGCACGCAGTGCTGGTTGTCCTGGTAACAGCATCTCAAATCTTACACTAACATCTGGTGTTCTTAAGCTTAACAGCTGGTTGTCTACAGAAAAAATTGAACAAGGAGTTGAAACACAAATGGGAATACCATAAAATAAAAGGAGTTACCTAGGAGGAATACCAAGAAATAACTAAGCTAAAGCAGGAAATGAGATGCAACTTGCAAAATGCAGAGAGAAATATATCAGGGATTAAAAAATGGATAAAAGATAATGTCACTTGGAAAATAATGAATATTCTGAGTTAAAAGTTTTGCATTATTTTTATAAGCAAATTGACCAACATGTTGGAAAGATGAAAGATCAAAATTAAATTTTGGAGAATATGAACCAACAGACTATATTTTGTATTCCTTAAGTCCCAACACAAGTGGAAATCATGATTGCAAGTGTACTCAAACCTTTTGAACATTCTTGGTAAAGTGTTTGAAGATGAGAAAATACTCAGGATTTCTTGATCAGAGCTTTTAACTATTGATTTCTACTCATAGAATTATATGTCATTATAGTTGAAGGATTTGAGGTTATTTTTGAGGAGGTGTTTTTTTTATGGATTCACTGAATACATACTGAAGTAGTACTCATTTTAAATCACAATGTTAATACAAATAAATAATGTTGGCACCAATATTACTCATTTTGAAGGGCACAGGATGTTATTTACAAAAAGGTGTTAACAGAGATTCATAGTGATAATTCTCCACCTTCACCTTTAAAGTTGGAAAGTTCATTAAATTTCCAATTACAATAGTATAAAAAAATTCCTGCTATATCTACTCTCATAAATAAAATATATGATATAGAAATAGGTTCTTTCCTTCAAGGAAAGTGACTGAAAATAAGCAGAGGCTTTCTTGTGGTTTAAGATATAATCACAGAAAGCTAAATAAAGCCACTGGACTCATAACAGTGTAAGACTTATTCTGAGTAGATTTAATAGGCAGAACCAGAAAATCTAGATAGGAATAGAAAGGGAATCAGACTTTTACTTGTCACAGAGAAGAATAGTTTAGGAATTTGTTTCCAAAAGGGAATAGACAGCCCCTTGAGGTCATCATGTCCAGAGTTTCAGGGGACAAGTTTTAGTCATTACTGTTGAGAATGCTGTATATAGAAGGCAGTCAAGGCCATAAATGGACGGAATTCTGGAGCGAAACATTCTACCAAGAAACTGGAAAATCTGAGAGCAGAGCTGTTTAGAATTACTGTGTTAGAAAGGTGAAAGAATGAAGATGACTCATTTAAGATACGGTGAAGAACCAGGAATGATGACTGCTAGACACTAAGAAAATCAGTGTCCATTAAGGACAATCATGTCCTTCAGAAAGAGAGAATGAAACGAGTAGGGATAACTCTCTGTATTGAGCTCTTTGAAGGTTAACCAGGGGTAAATTATGAGTTTCTGCACATTGATAGCATCAGATCTCAGGTTACATGATGAATTAAGGAATAGATTAGCAGCCAGAGAGAGCCTGTGCAAACTACTCTTTCAAGAAATTTACGAACAAAAAGAGAATAAGCATAGAGATTTTTTTAAATAGAATTTTGCACAATTTGCTAGCAGATGGGAAGGAATAAAAATACACACTCGCCTAACTAAACTCTCGCTAGTCAAACTCCAGAAAACAATATATTCGGGTAGCAGGCCAAACTTATACAAGAGAAAGGAAAAACCATTAGAGAAGTAAAGAGTCTATGGAGCCTAAACGAGAGAGCAGTAGGGAGGAACAGTACCCTGTTAATGCTAGATGTGCAAAACAATGTTCATATAGCAATTCATTCATTTGTTTTTAAGCATTTATGATAGGCCGGGCACAGTTCCAGATGTTGTAGACACAGTCATATAAAAGAAAATAAAAACCCCTGCCCTCATGGTGCTTATACTTCAGTCAGGGGAGTGACAATAAATAAGTAAATGATTCAAATAATTAGCATGCCATATAGTGAGAAATGCTGTGGAGAAAAATAAAGCTGTAAAGGGGGTGAGGGAGCAACGGAGTGGGGTGTCAGGATGGCCTCAATAATACAGTGAAGGAAGGAGAGGGGCGACTGGGTGAGGTGGCTCTCTGGGGATGAGCCTTCCAGCAAAGAGAAGGGCTGGCTGCTGGGTCGTTAAGTATGAAGAGGCCTGGTGTGTGGGAATCATAAGGAGATCAGCATGGCTGGAGTGGGGTGAGCAGGGTAAGACAAGCACAGGGTCAGCTCCTTTCAAACCGAAGGGGTTCCGGCTTTTGTGCGGAAGGAGATGGATAGCCAGTGGACAGTTTCTAGCGAGTAACTGACAGCATAGATCTTCCATTTCAGCAGACCCACTAAGGCTGCTTTGTTGAGAATACAATGGTGTAGGAGAATTCTGGGATGGAGGAGCAAAGATGGAAGGAATGAAGCAGTGCAGATAGTGAGCAGAGGCTGGATTCCAAAAACACATTAAGGATAGAGATCCATGGATCTGGTGATAGATTTGAAGTTAGGAGTGAAAGAGGAATACAGCATGGTGTGAGGTTTTGGCCTGACAACTGCCATTACAGACTTGCCATTCACTGAGATAGGGAAGACTTCCGTGAAAAAGAAATAGAATAGCATTTGTAATCTTTTTCTGAAGGTCTCCAAAGGATCGTCCCCACCTATACGCATTTCCACAAAACATTCACTGGGATTTTTTAACATTCCAATTTGGAACTGAATTGAATTGAAGGTTTGCAATTCATGACATTTCACATTGTGCAGAAGCCTCACACACGTTACTGCATGTAAAGCACTTAACACATAACATAGTCCATAGTAACTACAAAAAATGATTCCAATAAATATTACCTATTATTAGAATTTTTGTAGTGTCAGGCTGTTGAGATGCTGGTGCTATATTTACCAAAAGTTTTGTCTAGATCTCTAGTTTGTTCTACTAGATGGAAACAAACAGTAAAAGCAGGTAATATCATATTATTTCTGTAATGCTAAACAAAAGCAGGTTAATGACATATAGTCCCTGAAAAATGGGCAACTTTTATATTAGTTGCAACAAATAGCTTTTATAAACAGAAACCAAAATAGAGCTTTTAAGAGGTGATTTCCCTCATTATGTAGACAAAAACCAAAAGCCCACAGATGTTAGTGATATGTGCAAAGTCTACATGCTGATAAGGGAGAATCAGGACCTGAATCCAGAATTCCATCTCCTGGTCCTCAGCTACTTGGACCACAATAATACTACCTCTTTTGTTTGAATCCAAAATTCATCTGCACAAAGATTTCTATATGTTTTCAGGCAACTGTGTTTATGTTCATCAGAGCCAAAAAGGTATACCCCCATTGTTTGTGCTTTTCTGTGATGATTAGGTAGAAAATAAATAGAAGTAATTAAAATGTGACCAAAGCTGTCATCTTTTTACCTAAAGTAAAAAAAAGAGTCCAAACAGCCACCCACCCGCAGAGCAGAGCTCTAGAAATGTGTGAGTAATTCAAGTCACCTGGGTACTATGGACTCTGCAGGTGTTTGTAACACATACCCTTTACTGGTAAATGATTTCCTGGTGTTTCATTTAGTCCCAGTGTCAGTGCATAAAGAAGGAAACCTCAGACATCAAAGGAAGAAAGAAGATTAAAGGATCCTAGCACTTTAGAAACAAGACATTGTCAAATCTACCGTTTTCTTCCCTGCAATGCTCCTCTATACGCAACCCTAAGCAAAGTGACTAGGGGAGCAAGCACAATCTGGTAGGCAGATGTTGGAATATATGTTGGCTATATCGCCACTTGTCATCTATACACATGTACACACATGGGAGAGGGCAAAGAAAGTGGTTTGGGGTTGATGCTAAGACACTGGCATCACTCTTGCAGAGATGCAGGATAGGAGTCGATGTCCCAATCTGTACTTCTAAGACCTTTCAGTAAACGTGGACTAGGACACAGGCAGAAAACTTTATGTGTGAGGATTGACCTGTGTCTTTATGTCAGATGGGTTGCTTACAGCTCTATGTATATCTCTATATATCTAGAAGCACCTCAAGTAATACTAAAATAATCCCTCTTACCTTTGACTGTTAAGCAAACTAATTCATTCAACATTAATGACTATTCTATGCCAGGCACTCTGTGTCAGACCCAAGATAGTAGTTATTAGTTCTAGAATTTTGCAAGTACAAACTTACACAGTTTAGTAATTTCCTCATACATGCTGGAAGAGATAGTAAGCTTAACTAGTTAAGTAAAAGTACTGACCTTCAGCCAGGAATAAGACACTAATTTACACTTTCCAAGGAGCAAGTACTGATCTTCAGCCAGGAATAAGACACTAATTTACACGATCATTTTAAAGCTGACATAGTGCTCTCACCTACATGTTTTCATTTTGATGTTCACTCAGCCAGTGAACCTGTGATGTAGAAAAAGTGGACACCTTCTATAAGCCTGTTCTTGTTGTTCAGTTGCTCAGTCATGGCTGACTCCTTGCAACCCCATGGACTGTATGTAGCACACTTGTCTCCTTGGTCCTCCACTAGCTGCCAGAGTTTGCTCAAACGCATGTCCATTGAGTTGGTGATGCTTGATCTAACGATCTCGTCCTCTGCCTCACCCTTCTCCTTTTGCCTTCAATCTTTCCCAGCATCAGGGTCTTTTCCAGTGAGTTGGCTCTTCACATCAGGTGGCCAAAAGATTGGAGCTTCAGGTTCAGCATGAGTCCTTCCAATGAATATTTATTTCCTAAATATGATATGATTTCCTTTAGGATTGAGGGGTTTGATCTCCTTACATTCCAACAAACGAGTCTTCTCCAACACCACAGTTCAAAAGCATCAATTCTTTGGCATTCAGCCTTCCTTATGGTCCAACTCTCACATCCATACATGACTACTGGAAAAACCATAGCTTTGACTGTACAGACCTTTGTCAGCAAAGTGATGTCTCTGTTTTTTAATATGCTAAGTTTGTCTTAGCTTTCTTTCCAAGGAGCAAGCATCTTTTAATTTTATAGCTGCAGTCACCATTTGCAGTGGTTTTGGAACCCAAGGGAAAAAAAATCTGTCACTGCTTCTTCCACTTGTTCTCCTTCTGTTTGGGATGAAATGATGGGACTGGACGTCATAATCTTAGTTGTTGAATGTTGAGTTTCAAGCCAGCTTTTTCACTTTTTCACACTCATGAAGAGGCTCTTTAGTTCCTCTTCACTTTATGCCATTAGAGAGGTATCATCTGCATATCTGAGCCTGTTGATATTTCTCCCAGCAATCTTCACTCAGGCTTGTAAGTCATCCATCCAGTCATCCATCATACATCCACATGATGTGCTGTGCATATAAGTTAAATCAGCAGGGTGACAATATACACCTTGTTGTATTCCTTTATCAATTTTGAACCAGTCCGTTTTTTATAAGCCTATTTTGTTTAAAGAGACAATGTCCCTGATTGAATTAGCAAAACCTGTAACTAGGAAATATGCTAATAGGCAATTCAGTCTAGCATGATGGTTCATGTCTTGGTTATTGTAAACAGTGCTACAGTGAACACTGGGGATGCATATATCTTTCTGAATTGTGGTTTTCTCTGGGTATATCCCCAGGAATGGGATTGATGACTCATATGGTAAATCTATTTTTAGATTTACGTTCATACTGCTCTCCATAGGGATTGTACTAATTTACATTTTGACCAACAGTGTACGGGAGGGTTCCCTTTGCTCCACATCCTCTACAGCATTTACTATTTGTAGACTTTTTGATGATGGCCATTCTGACTGGTGTAAGGTGATACCTCCCTGTATTTTTGATTTGCATTCCCCTAATCATTAGTGATATTGAGCATTTTTACATGTACTTTTTGACTATCTGCATTTCTTCTTTGGATAAATGTCTATTTAGATCTTCTGCCCATTTTTTCGTTTGTTTGTTTGTTTGGGTTGTTTGTTTCTTTTATATAGAGCTGCATGAGCTGTTTGTAAATTTTAGAGATTAATCCCTTGTCAGCATCATTAACAAATATTTTCTTCCATTCTGTGCCTTATCTTTTCATTTTGTTTATAATTTCCTTTGTTGTGCAAAAAGACTTTAAGTTCAATTAGGTCCCATTTCTTTATTTTTATTTTTCATTTCATTACTCTAGGAGGCAGATACAAAAAGATATTGTGGCAATTTATGTCAAAGAGTGTTCTGCCTATGCCATCCTCTAAGAGTTTTATAGTATCTGGCCTTACATTTAAGTCCTCAGTCCATTCTAAGTTTATTTTTTGTGTCTGATATTAGAAAATGTTCTAATTTCATTCTTTTACATGTAGCTGTCCAGTTTTCAAAGCAACAGTTATTGAAGAGACTGTCTTTACTGTATAGTCTTGCCTCCTTTGTCACAGATTATCTGACCATAGGCGTGTGGGTTTATTTCTGGGCTGTCTATGCTGCTCCAATGATCTATTTATCTGTTTTGTGCCAGCACAACACTGGTTTGATGACTGTAGCTCTGTAGCATAGTCTGAAGTCAGGGAGCCTGATTTCTCCATCTCTGTTTTCCTTTCTCAGGGCTGCTTTGGCTATTCTGGGTCTTTTCTGTTTCCATACAAATTTAAAAATTTTTTGTTCTAGTTTTGTGAAAGATGCCATGGGTAATTTGATAGAACTGCACTGAATCTGTAGATTGCCTTGGGTAATATAGTCATTTTGACAATATTGATTCTTCCAATATAATAATATGGTACTATCTTTCCATCTGCTTCTGTCATCTTTGATTTTGTTCATCAACATCTTACAGTTTTTGGAGTACAGGTCTTTTGCCTCCTTAGGTTTATTCCTAGCTATTTTATTCTTTTTGATGTGATAGTAAATTTGATCATTTCCTTAATTTCTCTTTCTTTTCCTTATTAGTGTATAGAAATGCACAGGATTTCTGTGTATTAATTTTGTATCCTGCTGCTGCTGCCAAGTCGCTTCAGTCGTGTCCGACTCTGTGCGACCCCATGGACTGCAGCCTACCAGGCTTCTCCGTCCCTGAGATTCTCCAGGCAAGAACACTGGAGTGGGTTGCCATTTCCTTCTCCAATGCATGAAAGTGGAAAGTGAAAGTGAAGTCACTCAGTCGTGTCTGACTCTTAGTGACCCCATGGACTGCAACCTACCAGGCTCCTCCATCCATGGGATTTTCTGGGCAACAGTACTGGAGTGGGGTGCCATTGCCTTCTCCCACTGTATCCTGCAATTTTGCTGAATTCATTGATGAGCTCTAGTGGTTTTCTGATAACATCTTTAGGTGTTTCTATGTAGAGTATCATGTCATCTGCAAACAGTGACAGTTTTATTTTGTTCTTTTCCAATTTGGATTTCTTTTATTTCTTTTTCTTCTTTGATTAGCATGGCTAGGACTTCCAAAGCTATTTTGGATACAAGTGGCAAGAGGGGACATCTTTTTCTTGTCCTGCTTTTCACCACTGAGAATGATGTTAGCTGTGGGTTTGTCATATATGGCCTTTATAATTTGAGGTATATTCCCTCTATGTCCACTTTCTTGAGCATCTGTGTCATAAAATGGGTGTTGAATTTTGTTAAAAGCTTTTACTTCATCTATTGAGATGATCATATGTTTTTAATTCTTCAGCTTGTTAATGGGCTGTTATCACATGGATTTGTGGATATTGAAGAATCCTTGCATTCCTAAGATAAATCCGTCTTGATCATGGTATATGATCCTTTTAATATATTGTTAGATTTGGGTATGGGGAGGGAGGAGGGAGGAGGGTTCAGGATGGGGAACACATGAGAAATAA
Organism: Bison bison bison; assembly: GCF_000754665.1. Lineage (NCBI taxonomy): Eukaryota > Metazoa > Chordata > Mammalia > Artiodactyla > Bovidae > Bison > Bison bison. The sequence continues at coordinate 337,850 of NW_011494835.1, forward strand.
AGGAAAAAAAAAAAAAAGATTTGGTTTGCCAGTATTTTGTTGAGGAGTTGTTTTTTTAAAAGAAGAGGACTTTAGAAAAATAACTGCAATACTATTATCAAAACTTTGAGTTCCTTAATATCATTAAGTATCCAATAAGAATTTGTGAATGCTTACAATTTTGGAAATCATCAAGGAGAAGTGATTACAATTGAAATGTGTAAAGACAAGTGGTTGTTCTTTACTCATCGGTGAGTAACATATCGATAAGGTGCTTAGTCATACTGTGAAATCATTTTGTAAAAAGCACATCTGAAAAGTATTTGCAGTTTCCAGGAGCCTGTTATTTTCAGGGTCTCATGAAAATACAAACAGTTTGTAGAGAAGCTCCAGCATCTATGGCATCTATTAGCGGGAGGAGTCTTTTTGGCTGGTGACATGGTGAATTTAAGGATTTACATCTGGGCTGAGGTTATGGGGGAGAGTACTGAACTCATACTCACCACACCCAGGTTATGCACCCAAATTCCCAGACAACTTTTGTATTATTTTCGGCAAAGACTGTTCTCAATGAGAACCATCCTGCTCTATTGCTAGAAACAAATTTTTGCCAATGATCAGGGATTGGTTGAGGACTTGGCAGTGAGCCAGCCAGACAGCAGGACATGGGTGTGTATTCTTATCCCATCTCTGTACATCCAAACACATTTATCTAGCAATGGAAAGATCCCCCCAGACATTAAAAGGACAGGACCTACGAATGTTAAATGAACTTCTCCCTAGGGCTCTCCAAACACATGCTGGCAGTTGTGACAGAGACAGTTAATTTGTTAATGCTTAAGAAAGTCACTACTTTTGAAGACAAACAGCTGTATGCACAATTGATGTTAAATAGCAATTATTATTATTATTATTTAATCAGTAACTGGGTGATTACTCTTTTAACTGATTCATTCTATGAAACTGTGTTTTAAAGAATAATAACTTTTTTGGAAGGTTCCCAAAAAGTAGGACTGGACTTTTTAGCAAATTTGCTCTTGTTTATTAATGTCTACGTATAAGAAAGGCATTGTAATGTTTCTTGGAATCATCATTTGCAAGTTGTAAACAGTTTTCAGTATACCATTTATGAAAGTACAGCTCTTGTTACCATGGGATGAGCAGTATTATTTCAAAAGCATATTCTTGACTTTTCCAAAAGGTCCTGTTTAAAAGTGCAGGTGGAATTTGGTCAGTGCATATTAGTCAGTGCGTGCTCAATGAGGGGAGATGAAAAGCAGTGCGTGACCAGATCCTTATGCTTTTGATCCACCCTCAGAAAAGAGTCTGGCGAGTACTGGGTTTTGTAATATAAAATCACTTCATCCAATGTTAATGTGGAAACAACTTGATTTGTTTGTGTGAATAAAGTTCTGGTGATCTCATTTAAACACAGGAAATGTTACAGTTAGGCCGTAATCCATCCTATCTGATACCTGCTGGGCCCAGGTGTGGCTGTCTTTCCTCTTCCTACGATAGGGAATCCAATCGCTCATGTCTCTAGACCATACCCCAGAATTATACGGGAGTCTTAAAAAGAGACTTAACCTTTTCAAACATACAGTGACGCCCTTGCCTGGACTCACAACATGGAACAAATATGCAACTTCTGGCAACATTTCCTGACGTAGATTTATTTTGTGCCTTTTTGCCCAGGCAATGGGCTCTTCCTAAAAATCTTTTTACAAATATGAAATGTGATTCCAGTTTAGGCTGAGTAAAATACTTTGCAAATTTCTCTAAGCTCATAAACTTGGGAGCAGGGCCTGAAAAATGTATGGCTATCCTCAAAATTCTGATGCATGGCCATAACAAGGGGAGTTGATAGGTGTGTATAAGAATTATAGACATGATCTGAAGCGAGTTTATTTCAAACAATAGACATGCTGTCCATATTTTGGGGTGAAAACTGGCATGCCCATGAGATTGAACAGAATTAACATGGTGGGAAACTTGCTTACTGACTCAGTTTGTTTAGACTCATAAACAAGTTAGACTTTAAAATAAATGATTGGGTGGTGGTATTCCTTGGGGCAAGCATTTTGAAAAAGTAGTAGTTTTGTACTGGTTTCTGTATGGTGGTGACGAAGGTGTATCAGGAAACTGTATCCCCTTGGTATTCCATCTACATATCTTTAGGATATTTAAAGGAAGGCATGACTAGCTGCTCACCTTTTTGTTTCCTTACAAAAATACAGTGGTGACGGTTAACTAGGAATGCTATAAGATACGACCACCAATGAGAGAAAAATTGATAGACAAAGGCAAAGAAAATTTAGGAAGAGGTATTTAGGATGGAAGGTCAGCAGCTTCATTTGATCCTTGGAAGTACCCAGTGTCATAGCTCCCACCAACCAAGAGGCTTAACCAATTTCCTGAGAACAGTCAGGGAATAAATGAAATAGAGAGTCACTGTGTGCTGCTAGGACAGCATTATTGCCGTGGCAGAGACCATCAATACCACTTAGGGATGAAAGAGTCTATTTTTCCTTTAGATAATTTATATGTGAAAAATATCAGCTATAGGAATGTAACATGTGAATTTAAATTTTTTTTAATTGGAGTATAGTTGCTATACAATGTTGTGTTAGTTTCCACTGTACAATAAAGTGGATCAGCTGTACATATACACACGTACCTTCTTTTATGGATTTCATTTCCATTTAGGTCACACAGAGCACTGAGTAGAGCTCCCTGTGTAATGCCACAGGTTCTCATTAGTTACCTATTTTATACATAGTATGTCAATTTCAATCTCCCAATTCATCACAGACTCCCTTTCCTTGGTATCCATACGGTTGTTCTCCACATCTGTGTCTCTATTTCTGCTTTGGAAATAAGATCATCTATACCAACTTTTTCAATTCCATATATATGTATTACTATATGGTATTTTTCTCTTTCTGACTTACCTCCCTCCGTATGACAGACACTAGGTCCATCTACATCTCTATGAATGACCTAATTTCATTCCTTTTTATGGTTGAGTATTATTCCATTGTCTATATTACAAATGACCCAACTTCATTCCTTTTTATGGCTGAGTATTCAGGACTGGAAAAGATCAGTTTTCATTCCAATCTCAAAGAAAGGCAATGCCAAAGAATGCTCAAACTACCGCACAATTGCACTCATCTCACACACTAGTAAAGTAATGCTCAAAATTCTCCAAGCCAGGCTTCAGCAATATGTGAACCTTGAACTTCCTGATGTTCAAGCTGGTTTTAGAAAAGGCAGAGGAACCAGAGATCAAATTGCCAACATCTGCTGGATCATGGAAAAAGCAAGAGAGTTTCAGAAAAACATCTATTTCTGCTTTATTGACTATGCCACAGCCTTTTACTGTGTGGATCACAATAAACTGTGGAAGATTCTGAAAGAGATGGGAATACCAGACCACCTGACCTGCCTCTTGAGAAATCTGTATGCAGGTCAGGAAGCAACAGTTAGAACTGGACATGGAACAACAGACTGGTTCCAAATAGGAAAAGGAGTTCATCAAGGCTGTATATTGTCACCCTGTTTATTTAACTTATATGCAGAGTACATCATGAGAAACGCTGGACTGGAAGAAACACAAGCTGGAATCAAGATTGCCGGGAGAAATATCAATAACCTCAGATATGCAGATGACACCACCCTTATGGCAGAAAGTGAAGAGGAACTCAAAAGCCTCTTGATGAAAGTGAAAGTGGAGAGTGAAAAAGTTGGCTTAAAGCTCAACATTCAGAAAACGAAGATCATGGCATCCGGTCCCACCACTTCACGGGAAATAGATGGGGAAACAGTGGAAACAGTGTCAGACTTTATTTTTCTGGGCTCCAAAATCACTACAGATGCTGACTGCAGCCATGAAAT